>NC_137505.1:13275000-13875000 GCF_041902795.1 Electrophorus electricus | reverse complement strand
GGCGGTATGGGCCAACTCAACTGTATTTCCTGATTGTTTTATTCTGCAGGAGGATGTGGTCCAAATATTTAAAAAATCACAGGTTTGTTTAAGAGGACATAGTCGAACAGTTTGGGCTTACTGTTATTTTAATACTAGTGGTAACTATTAGTAAATACAACAATCTGACCATCCTCATACTGCATTGAGGGGTGATGGGGTGATGGTACCAGATGATGTTTAGGTATGTGGTTATGTTAATTTATTTTTGTTCCTTTATATTCACATATTTTGCAAGTGCGTATGTTATTGAGTTTAAAACCATCCATATATTAAGCAATTATAGAAAATACAGAAACTGCATGAGACTTCTCTTGACTTGCTAGAAGTTCAGACTGTAGCAAGCTTAGCATTAGTAAATGGAATAGGTGTCATTTTAAGGATTCATTTAAAGTATTCATGAGGTATTTCTCCTAACATCGATGTATCGACAGTACCAATAAAATAAATAGCATAACAAGAATTACAGGTGTATAATAGTGTAGTTACCCACAATGGTTGAAGTGTTTGAAAAGAGTTGTATAAAAGAATAGTTGGTTGGTTCGTGGCATAAAGTCATGAAACGGTGAAATGAGGTCATAAAAAGAGTGTTTACAGGGGAAAGTGCTTTAACATTGAATTAGACAAACTAATAACATAAAACAAGGGAGTTTAGAGATTCTGTGTCCTTTCGTAATGATTTGTGCATATGGCAGGCTGCTGCAAAGGATCCTGGGTAAGCTTCAGCAGACCTCAGTGTAAGATATATTAATAATATTAATCATAATAATACTATTCAGAGGTTACTTGACTAGTAATCAGAATGTTGCTAGTTCAAGCCCTACCACTGCCAAGTTACCACTGCTGGGTCCCTGAACAGCAATGAATCCTCAATTGTATTATTAATACAATCCAATACACATGCCTAATGCTCAGCTGTCAACTGCAAAAACTGACATTCTGAGCATTCGAACAGTAAGAGGAACAAAAAGAAAGGAGTCACCGACTGTACACGTGTCAATCATTTAGCCTTTTTACATGTTGTTTTAGTTTACTGTAATCAAGGCCTGAAACTGGAGTCTATGGACCAGGCAAAAATATTTCAATATTTAATGCGTTTTTATTTTTTCAGCCAGCATAAGCGGAAGCTCCAAGTTGTCGATCTCCAGGAGCAAACCCGTCCCTGCAAGGTTGGGGTGCATGTTCTGGATCACGGGAAACAGACGCTCACCCAGTATCTGCTTCTGCTCCTGTGGAGGTGCAGCAGCCAGCATGGAGGCACTGAGAGGTTCCTGACCCTGCACATGGACCGCAGCCAGCTGCACGGGCACCTGGAGCTCTGCCCCCAGGTGCTGCTGTGGGTTGAGAAACATAAATGTTTTATAATTGATTTGACTGATAAATGGTAAGTTCGACATTTATATCTAAGGGCTGTGTGCCCAGGTGTTGCTGTGGGCTGTGAACGCCTGAGGTGGTTTTGTACTGTGGTACTGCTCTCACCAGCGACGCCTTGTTGGCAGCTTCCGCGCTGGCCATCCCTGTCCCCGGAGCCTCAGATGCCATGGTCTGATAGGCCATCGTGCGTGGGACCTGGCAGGCGGTGGTTGGTCGGATGGCGCTGAAGGCCTGCGGGCAGGATGCGGCTGGACCGATGGCACTCGGCATATCCTGGACTTGCTGTGGGTGGACGCACTGCATGGCCCAGCAAGGGCTGGGGAGGAGTTGTGCCAGCTGGCTGCTTGCGCAGTAGGCAGGCCAGTTCTGAGCTTGTGGAATGGCTTCCATGTTGTAGCCGGAGGGCGGGGCAGGCTGGTAGGGGTTGAGCACGAGGTTGGGCAAGGCACTCACGCTGGCCGTGCGCTTCATGTACTTGTTGGAGAGGTGGGCCTGCCGCTCCTCCTTGCGCTGCGCCAGAGCCACGTACAGCGGCTTGGTGCCTACAACGCGCCCATTCATCTCCGTCATGGCCGTGGCGGCCTCCTCCGGCGAGGAGAAACACACGAAGCCGAACCCTTTGGAGCGGCCGCCCTCCATCATCACCTTGGCACTTGTGATGGTCCCGAACGGAGAGAACTCCTTACGTAGACGCGCGTCGTCCAGACCGTCGTCTAGGTTCTTGACGTACAGGTTGTCTCCCTGGTAGCGAGTCATACCGTCCTGCTTCATCTGCTCAAACTTTCGTTTCAGCCCTGTCTGCCTCTCGCCTTTCTTCTGGGCATAACCCACATACACCTTCTTCCCATTCAGCTCTTTCCCATTTATCTCATCCACAGCCCTCTGGGCATCCTCGTGCCTCTCGAAGTTCACAAAGCCAAAGCCCTTGGACTTGCCGCTCTCGTCGGTCATGACGCGAGTGCTCAGCGTTTGGCCAAACTTGCTGAAGATCTCCTTCAGCTTGTCGTCGTCCATGTCCTCTCCAAAGTTCTTGACGTACACATTGGTGAACCTTTTGGCCCTGGCCCCCATCTCAGCCTCTCGCTCCTTGCGAGACTTGAAGTGGCCAATGAACACTTTGCGGTCATTGAGCAACATGCCATTAAGTCTCTCAATTGCTCTCTCCGCAGCCTCACGGGTCTCAAAGTGCACAAAGCCGTAGCCCTTAGAGCCATTCTCGTCACACACCACCTTGCTGGAAAGGATGTTCCCAAAGGCAGAGAATGTGTCGTAAAGAGCTTCGCTGTCAATAGACTTGTCAAGGTTCTTGATGAAGATGTTGCCAACTCCACTCTTCCTCAGAGAGGGGTCTCTCTGGGACCACATAATTCGCACAGGTCTGCCTTTGATGATGTTAAAGTTCATAGTGTCCAAAGCACGCTCAGCATCTGCCTGCTGCTGAAAGTTCACATATGCGTATCCAAGTGAGCGGAGGGTCATCGCGTCCCTGCAAATCCGTACGGAGACTATTGCGCCAGCAGGACTGAATTTCTCGTATAGCATGGCCTCGGTAACGTCTGGATGAAGGTCACCCACGTACAACGAAGTCATCGGCGAACTTGGAGCACTTGGATTCATTTTCGTGAGGATCGTCGGTCAACCTTTCTGGAAATCGTAGTCGAAAGTAGTAAATGAATAAAATAAAATCGTAAATGATTTAACCAAATGATCTAACTGCACGAATTATAAAACAGTTTGAAACAGCAATTCAACAGAGCCAGGCAAGTGTCGACCGACCAAAGCGATCAAAGCAACACTTTAGCTTTAGATTCAAATACATGACAACTTGGTTGTTACGTAAGAGTGCTTTTACGTAAATGTTTATTTTTAAATATTATACAAACGCTATTTATTTATTTATGAATTATTCAATTATTTTAACTTATAACGTTAATAGCGTGAATGAGGGGCTTTAACAACGCCTTATATTTCAAAATATTACCTAGTCACAGCATTTTCCAAAAATCGTCCATATGCTGCTCACACTGAATCATTTACCGCATGGCTCAGAATAAATACTTTTAGTTTGATAAACGCAGCAACATTCATTTTCTTTAGCCTAATGCTCGGCAAAAAACATCGCATTAAAGTTAATTAATGGGATGAAATCAGTTTGCCTTGGAGCAGGCCTATGTTCTTTGAGGTTAAAAATCATCGCCTGGATTGTAAACCTTAGTAGAGTTCCACAACGAGGTGCGATTTGTAAAAGGACGTCTTTTTCTCTCCGAGTTAGAAATCTGGAGAAATAAATATATCAATTGATTTCCGCCCATCGGAGGACCTTTAGAACTTTATTATTTATTCATTATTTATTTCTAACTTCTCACTGTGTCCAACTATATCGGGTGTATAAAACGTATGAACAGACATAAATAACGTGGGGGAAACGGGAATAGGGGAGAGAGGAAAAATAAGACGAACAGAGACGAAACAGACAAACGGGAAATGCAGATAGAGTATTTTAAGTATTAGCCACCTGCACCATTACGGGAATGTGTGTGTGTGTGTGTGTGTGTGTGTGTGTGTGTGTGTGTGTGTGTGTGTGTGTGTGTGTGTGTTCGTGTGTGACTGCTTGTGTGCGTCTGCCTGTGTGTGTGTGTGAGAGAGAGAGAGAGAGGCTATGTGCGAGTGCACTGTATATGTACACGTACTAGATTGGGATATTTATCATTTATGGATTAGCTCTGTAAACTTTTTATCAAAGGAGTCCAGTCTAGGTTATTGGTTCTTATTGATTCATTCTGAGATTTTTTTCCATTGATATGTAGTCTATCAATAGATTTTTCCATTCGGTGACACTAATATTATTTTTTGTTTTCCAATTCATGAGTATGTTTGTATTTGCAATTAATAATGTTATATATATATTATCCTGTTTTTTTTCTATTGACACATTGGTTGATGACGTCTCCTAGGAGACATAAAGATGGTGTTGGATGGATAGGGTTATTTAAATCATGGGACATGTGTGTGATGACCTATTGCCAAAATTACTTGATAGGTGTGCTCTGTCACACGATGTGAATGTAATCGTCAGCTGTGTTTGGAGTAAAGTATGTACAGATTGCTGAGCTTGTGAAACCAATTTTAAACATCCAATGTGTAGTATAATGTAATCTATGTATTATTTTGTACTGAATGCATTGTAGGTTAGTGTTGCTGTCATGTGGTAATTATTATTATACATTTTAATCCAGACTGTGGCGTCGGGGGCTAGTAATAAATCTTCCTCCCATTGTCTCGATGGGAGAGTAATTATGCGATTTGATTTCATTATTATTTTGTATATCTTATGTGATAGTTTTTTTGTATTAGGAATGTTTATAATACTGATATGGATGCAGGTGAGTTTAATGTCTCTGAACTGATAGTTGCTCTTACCTGCTTTCTATATCTTATGTTTGGGCTACTTGTGGAAGTGACATGAAAGCAGTGTTATGTTTATGTTAGTGTGGAGTTTGATATCTTGTGGAATTTCCACCAGGCTGTTAGTATCATGGCCACCCACAAATTGTTGATCATGAATGTTCTTTAATTGATTTGACTGATAAATGGTAAGTCTGACTTTTAGATCTTTGCATAATGTTTGCTCTATGTCTATCCATATTCTGTCTGCTATACTAGGTTTTATCCATTTTATTCCATATTGTAGTTGATTTGCAATAATCAACTACAGTTCTGTAATGTTGTGAGTTTGATTCTATGTGATTTATTTTTCCAGTAGAATCAAGTTATGATGTTGTCCAAAGATTTTAGACAGGTTGGTGGCACTGGAATAATTGAAAACAAACAATTTCGTTTAGGTAATATTCTCATTTTAATTATTGCAGTTTGTCCGAAGAGCATAAGGGGCAAATTTGTCCATCAATGAAGTTCGTCGCTTATTGTTTTAATAATTGGATGACTATTTATTTTGAATAACAGACAACTGGGAAGAGAATTTAGTACCCAGATATGTAATATGATTGGTATTCAGGGGGATGGGGAATGTTTTTAATTGCATCATAAAGTTATGCTGCTAATATATAGTATAATACACAAATATACTACTCGAGATACAATTTGACCAGTTATGTGTGATGTTCTGTGATGATCATATAGAACACCACAGACAACTGTGGCACATCACTGTTAAACCTCCTGATTGCAACCCGGGGCATCGTGAACTGTACAACATGACCCTCAGACAATGATCTCTGAGTGAATGTGATAAATATAATCATCTTCATATCATCACTTTCTCTACAAGTTCAGTGGAAGAGATGTCAGTGAAAGGGAGTTTTAATACCCTATCCATTTTTAACTTTAATAAAAACACAGACGGAAAAATTCCAGAAAGTGAGACAGAGAAAGGAAACTAGACTTTAAAATGGTGCTGCCCTCTTGATTTACAACTGTAGATTATTGAAATTATTACAAATGTCTGACGCCAAAAGGGATTGTGTCAGTGTTTCACTACTCAGTATTGCATTTGGTAGACAGTATAAACAAGCAGACTATGGTTAAAAAAAATCACAGAAATAAAGCAAACACCAATATAATCTTGAACCACCTAGTGCCAGGAAACATTAGATTACTGGAACAAAATCAGACAACTAGCAGAACAACTTTTTAACCAATGATGCAGATGCACTTTTGGTGGATTTATTTATCTGTATTTCAATCCACTAAAGTTTTTCATTTGATCTAACATTACATTTAAGACCGACGTCCCGTTACGTCTCACAGAAGATTCCACTGATCAAGCTGCTACTTACCCATCCTGGTCCTGGAGTACCTTTGCAAGGACACTTGCATAACCATTTTTATTTTTTCATAATACTTGTCCAGGTTTCCACTATTATGTTCAAACCATACATTATTCAATATATGCTAATTGATATTTAATAGTTACACCAACAAGTTCTTGGTACTATTATGTTCAACCTGAACTACTTCTATTTTTTTAAAAGACGATCCTATTCTATATCACCGGATGCCCATATTGTTTCTTTTGGTGATCTCCATATTGTTTCTTCCAGTGCTTGGCCGGGATGTCCCATCCTTGAACCAAGGCTCTCCCTTCAACGGAATCCCCTAGAGGCTTTTTCAAAGAGGCCTCCTGAAGATTTATGCTGAAGCCTACACTGGTCTTTCCTGCATGAAACCAGTTTATTCGGGACCATCCATACTTTTCTGCTTACAATATCATTTTATTACCTCAGCATTTTCATTACTAATTTAAAAATCAATCACTTTATACTTCTAAAGCTTTCACAGACACATTTAGACTTTTCAGCACTCTCAATGTCCAATGCTAAATGCTACAAACCACTCATACCCAAACAGAAGAAATAGCCCAAATATAGCCACACATATTCCTCCAACCTCTACATACTTCTAAGATATATATAACGTTTAAAGCCATTAAAAGCAAAGTTATGAACATTTAAAATACACCTTGATAACACAGTTTATAGCTCTTCAAGAATGTTTAGTTGTCATGGCAACTATTCCTTTCTCGACTCTGTTTTGTTTTGGGTTTTTTTTTGGCATACCTTTCTTTTTCAGTCATGAATTCCCTTTTTTGTTAAAATCTCCTCACCTTTTCTACAGCGCTTTCTCTCTCTCTAATTTCACAGGTAATTGTCTCTTTCCTCCAAGGGTCTGCATCTCACCTGGACCTTTTCCTCTTTGCTACTTCAGCTCCTGTCGTAGCTGAACATCAATAGTTTAATAGTTATTAGGAAATATTACTTAAAACAAAACAACAAGAAAACAGCAAAGAAGGTATATGCAAGTATATGTTCACTGTATTGTGCAACTGTCATGTCAGCAGGTGGACAATTTTAGCTAAAGTTAGCATTTCAAACATATATTTTGATATTCTAAAATAATGTTTATTAACTCAATATTTCATCACAATGGGGTGGACATTTTTAGCTTTAACTCATCTGAGTATGGGGACAAAGTGAGAAATTCAAATGAACTGACATACTATAGGAGCATGCAGTTTATGCCTTTAGGCGAATGAAGATAGACCTTTTTTAAAGTTGTGAGGTCACTGATGTCAAAGGTCGCATTTTTACCAAGATGGTTATCCAAAGATGAGAGAGTGGACAGCAATTCTTGGACATGTTTAAATAACTTGATTTTTAATTTTATTTATTTATTTATTTTTAATCAAAATTGCAAAATGAATAATCAAAATACCTAAAATATTAATGAACGTATTTACAACCTTACGGTAATATTTAAAAGTTTAAAAGGTTAAAACATGTTTAAAAGGTTAAAACATCCAAAATACCCATTTCCTCATCAAAGACAATGTAATAAGGTTAACATTCCTATATATTCGTAAAATGTGTTCATTCAGAGTAAAACTTTAATCAGTTAATTAAAAACATTAATTGTTTCACAATCTTTGTATCAGCACATTTAAACGAGTATGTTGTACTGACCCTTAGGTAACAGAACGAAGTGTGAAGTCCACTTATAAAATAAATTACGCATTCGTCATTAGATCAGAGTAGGTGAGGGACAGAGAGCCATGTGTGAAAACGAACAATCATCTCACAAAACACTACTTATGACTAACAAGTAAACACTTGCAAAATAAAAGTAGCCGTTTATGTTAAATATAAGATTTCACAAAACTATTAATTAAAAAAATATTAATTAAAAAATATTAATTACAAAAATATGAATTAAAAAACGTAAATCGATATTTTTGCGATTGATCTCCCTCCCAAGTTACACCGTTTACTTGTCTTAGAACTGAAACACGAGTATCACTGTTACGTTTTAATGAAACCGTTATTTTGAAAATTACAAAACTGCATGTCAATGTTAACCGTGTGGGGTCATACGTGAGTGTATGTTACAGCTGAATTATTAGGTTACCTAACTAAGCTACAGATATTTTTATATTTATTGGCTGCTTGTACAGATTTGTTAGCTCGCTGATAATATACTTTTGTATATAAAATTGTTCTGCGCAAACCACAGCACCATTGCTAAGTTAGCACTTAGCCTTAGCTAACGTTACTTTTAAAGTTAAATTGAGTTTCTTGTCTTGTTCATGGCTTTGTAGCCGAATCTCCCGTTTAGACATGATGTCTGCCCGCAGGCTTAGACTTCTAGTGTTTTCTGTTCAAAAGTGTTTATCTCGACTCGCCGACAAATGCAGAGGTTATTGCTCAGTGTCTCTATCTAGCACTCCTACTAATGAGACTGATGAGACGAGAGTGAGCACATTTAAGACCAAGCTGTCGTCATTAAGAGTTCTTCAGGCAAAAGTTCAACTGAGACGCAACAGGAACATGAGGAATCGTATCTTCCTGAAGAAAGTGGTCTGGCGCAGCTACGGAAAGGTATGTAACTGCATTTGTTGCCATGATAGTTCAGGCTTTAGGATTTTAATTCCCATGTGTCAGTATGCCGGTAGTCGTTGCCAATTTTATTTTGGTGTTTACATCTTGCAGTGTATTTCGAAACATACGGCTGTCAGATGAACGTCAACGACACTGAAATTGCGTGGTCCATTCTTCAGAAGGGTGGATATGTTCGGACCCACGAACTATCAGAGGTAAGTGTCAATGCCTTGACCTTTGACCCTTGATAAACACAGCGCTTCCTTTATTTGAAAGCTTTCATTCTCATCTTTCCTAATTTTTTTTTTTTTATACAGGCAGATGTGGTGCTTCTTGTCACATGCTCCATAAGGTAGCAAAAGCCTATTTCTGTTTGTATTTTACACAGTGAATCTATACGTTGCCAATCTTGTGCAACTTGACAGCAGTCCTTGACTTCAGTGACATTTTTTGCTTGGATGTAATGCTATTTTCTGTTGGAAAAAATAAAAATCATTGTGACAGGGAAAAGGCAGAGCAGACCATCTGGAACAGACTCAAACATCCAGCAGTTCTGAAAAAGAAGTGTCTAAAGAGCAGCACTCCATTAAAGATAGGAGTCCTGGGTAACTTCTCACTTCACCATAGTTCTTCATTCACGTTCATATGTATCTCTCAGTCTGAAATGTTCGTATGTGCGCATGTATGTTTGTGTGTGGGTTCACGTGCCCGTATACGCATATGTGTGCTTGCTCTCTTGTAGGTTGCTTGGCAGAGAGACTGAAGACTGAGTTGCTGGAGAAGGAGAGGGTGGTGGATGTTGTAGCAGGGCCAGATGCCTACAGAGATCTTCTCCGACTCCTTGCACTGGCCCATGGGGGTCAGAGGACCAGCAATGTCCTGCTCTCCCTGGAAGAGGCATATGCTGATGTCATGCCCATTCACCATTCAGGACACAGTGCCTTTGTGTGAGTGCCATAATAATATCTGGCTGATTTATAAGGGAGGAGTTCCTACTAAACACTAACTCTTAAATTAACTTTGCACTGTGTGATTTTGTAAAGATGGTAAAGAGTAAAATAACAGTCTCACATGTACAGTTCAATTTTTAAGTTAACATGTATAGACAGTTTTTGGTGTTTTCATATTCAACTCTAATACACTGAATTTAATCTGAACAGCAACTGTTAGATTAAAATACAGAAAAGTCAGCTATAATTTAAAGGCATTTGCTACCATATTGGATGAAACATGGGACTTGCATCCACAATAAAGCCAAAAACAGCAAATGCTCATAGTTCAGTTGTTTATTATTATCATTTTACTGAACACTTGTCAATCTGCATTTTTTGGTTAAATATTTATACATGACTGACCCTCCTACACTTATGAAGGGATATAAAACTTCAAACACCGTGGTGGCTCATCTTCAGCTCCTTCATGCTTTTAGATGTAGCACTTCAAACAATGGTTTGATATCAGGGGGTCGATACTTTTAAAGTCCTTTCACGCTGTTGACAGTACAGACCTTGTGTACTGCAAGCCTTGTTGGTGGCACCTTGTCTTACAGTGGGATTATCCAGTATATTTTGTCCCTCTTTGACTGCTGTAGGTCTATCACGCGGGGCTGTGACAACATGTGCAGCTACTGCATTGTGCCGTTTACCTGGGGGAAGGATAGGAGCAGACCTGTGTCCTCCATACTTGAAGAAGTGCGCATGCTGTCTGACCAGGTTTCTTCCCTTCAGCGACTATGTGTGCAGTCTGGCTTTACTAGTTTCTGTGTGTGAAACTTGGCCAGATGTGAACACTAAGTATATGAAATGATCATGGCCATAGGGGGTGAAGGAAGTGACCCTGCTGGGTCAAAACGTGAACAGCTACAGAGACGTGTCTGGGGACGGGGCCAGCAACTCGGAGCTTGGTTCGCACCTCAGCCGTGGTTTCAGCACCGTGTTCCCGTGATGAGCAAGGAGGCCTACGATTCTCTGACCTGCTACACCACGTCTCCCTCGTAAACCCTGACAAGGATTCGCTTCACCTGGCCACATCCTAAAGACTTTCCTGATGAGGTAGAAACCCCAGAGTCATGGATGTGAGCATGTGGTTTTTGGTTGGGATACCCATGACTAGTGTGGGGAAGGTACTTTTAAAATGTATTTCATTGCAGGTGACAAAATACAGAACACAGAATACATGCTGTTAAATGTAATTTAAATGTAATTAAAGTGAGTTATATTTGAAATAGTCTTGGACAATGTTGACGTATTCCAAAGTTTTTAAAGTATGTTCCTCGTTTGAGTAATGTAATGGAATATGTTACCAATTACATTTAGGGGCATGTACATGTACACTGCCTACAGTGGCAGATTAAACCCTGTGGAGGCCCCTAGGCAGTCATAATCTTGGGGCCTCCCTTGCAAATTATCTCCTAATATGTTTGTTTTTTTTAATTCCTTGTTGCATGGCCCCTAAAAGGTGTGGGGCCTACAGGTCACTGCCTGCTCTGGTAATCTATTGGTAATCCGGCCCTGACTGTTTATGGCTTGTGTGGTGTAGTGGATGTTCAAAGAGTTTAAGTATTTAGTTGAACGGTTTCTTATAGTCTGAATTCATGTGCAGATATTGCTCATAGGCCATTTTAAGCAGCAGATTGGATAATAATTTAGGATTCGCAAATTTGGATGTGAGCAGTAGAAGAGATCATTAATAGATTATCAGATTGAAAAAGCCTTATGCTTATCAGATATGTGAAATAAGGTTTGACTGCCATAGTCAATTTGTGCTGTTTTCGTTTGACCTGTGCTGGGGTGGGTGAGTATGTTTCCTGAAGGTGTTATAGCTAATCCAAGAGCGGAGGAACATCTGTAAGCAGATCCACTTGCCAGCTCAGAGCGGCAGCAGCAGAGTCTTACAGACCATGAGGCGTGGGTGAGAAACGCTCCTAGAACGACAGCACTCACCACAAGCACAGTAGAGATTAGCCTGCTTATCTCAAATCTCTTGATGTCTCATGTGTTAAAACTTAGTTCTCACTTTAAGTCATCATGCTCTGGGATGTTTTCATAGGTATACTAGGGAAGCCTACCTTGAGCTTGTGGAAAACATTCGAAAGATAATACCAGGTGTCCTATCATTACCAAACATTCAGTATGTAATTATAAAATTATTGTAGCTATAATAGGTCTTGTGTGAATAAATATCTATGTATAATTTCTTTTTACAGGGGTCAGTCTGAGCAGTGACTTCATCACAGGCTTCTGTGGGGAAACAGAGGAGGACCACCAGCAGTCGGTCTCTTTGATCAGGGAAGTGGGCTATAATGTAGCCTTCCTGTTTGCCTACAGCATGAGGAAGGTGAGATCCTATTTTGTCATTGTGTTTAACACTATCAAAAAACAGACATTCTCCCTGGTTCATGTGATGGTTCTATCAAGAAATTCACCATTGTCTATTATCATTTGGAGAATTGAAAGGGTCTTGTGGCTGCCAGTTGGGCTTTACCTTCTGACATGAAGATGTGTGTACCACACCCACAGAAAACTCAGGCATACCACCGTCTCGGGGACGATATCCCAGCTGAGGTGAAGAAGCTGTCGCCTGGAGGAGCTTATCTTTACATTCCGAGAAGATGCGGCTAAGGTCAACACCAGTTTCATCGACAGCAAACAGCTTGTCCTAGTGGAGGGAGTGAGTACTGCAGTGGGTTGAAGCCATGCTGTGTTACAACTGTGTTTGGAGCACTTCTGCTGTTAATAATTTGGGATTGCTGCATCTGTGTGTCTTGGTCATCATGTTTTGCATATCGATTTAACTAGATTTCTGCAAGAAAATAAATAGTTGCAGTAAATTCTCCTCCCTTATCTTATTTAGACCTGCTGGATCAACATCATGAGGTCTGTCTGACAACGATGATGAACAATGGCATTGTCTATCAGCTCAGCCCTAGCACCTTTTGGCATTTCATTTTGGTTTTGGCTTTGTTCTTTTCTGGAGGGCAAATAGAGTTTATGTGTTTATGTATTTAGGGCATTGTTTGGTCTATTTTAGTCTATTTGAGTTGTATGGTCACTTTCCCGTTTGTGGTGTTAGTTTGCGATTGCCGCATGGGTTTCTGTGGCCCTTTCATTTGAAACCCTTCCCTGGTTAGGCATAGCATTGTGTCTGTTTTGGATGCTTTGAGCTTTTTGTTATTTTTGAAGTGTTGAGAGCAGTTCACATCTTTGGTACCGGGAAATCCCAATGACTGGTTTCCCTGTGCTTGTGGTCTTTAGTGTATTACCTGCCATCAATAACTGTTTGAAGATTGGGGTCTTAGTTAATTTTGATTCTTGTTAGTGTCCTTCTTTTGAGGACATGCCTGGCGAATGCACAGAAAACTACCACAAGGTGTTTGCCACTTGTGTGTTAATATGCGCTACCAGTCATGCTGAGATTGGATCTACCGATATACACACTGATAACAGAATTTTATGACCATCTACATAACAGTGGGAATAACCACCCTTGGTTTGGATAACACTAGTGAGACGTTGTGGCATGGTATCTGGAGGCAATGTAAGAGCAGGAGAGAATTTCTGTCTGCTACAGTGCTTAGTCAAGCCTTTTATATTGTACAAATGTTATCTGCTGTTTTTGCTTGACTGAGTCTGTTTTCTGCAGGAAAGTAAGAAGTCATCTCAAGATCTTTGTGGTCGGAATGATGGGAATGTGAAGGTTATTTTTCCAAGAAAGGATTTGCTTTCTTATCCCACGGATACCAACCCTGTCACTGTTAAAGCTGGAGACTATGTACTGGTGAAGGTGAGCTCTTACTTCAGTTTGCTACTCCTACATGTATATCTGTCTGTGTTGAGACTAAAACAGGAGCATGTTTTTACACACACACACACAGATATATATGAGCTGTATGTGTGGAATATTTATTCTGGTAAGCCTGGTCTGTGATATGTAATATACATGGCTGTGAAATATACTGTACAGTTATGGCTACATTTCCATGATTATTGGTGACTACTCTCTCCTTTAGAGATTACCTCAGCCAGCTCTCAGAGTCTGCAAGGCCACGCCTTCAGCCACGCCTCCCTGAGTGATGGACACCCCAGACGCCTATTGATGCACAGGCAGCTGCATATTAGCCTGTAGGTTCCACCTTCTTAGTATCAGGACTGGGTGGGAGTGTGTGTCACAGACCTATAGGTCTTCCCAGCTCCAGCTCTTGGAAGCCAGTATGCTCAGTGAGGAGTGTTCACTGCCTCAGTCACCCTGTCTCCTCATTATCAAGCTCCTTATGAGGTGATTCAGGCATGGTGAGGCAGAAAACCCCTGAAAATATGCAGGGAAGTTTCCTCAGAACTTGAGCTCAGTGTTCCTGAAGTGCAGTTTGAAATGAAATAAGGCTTTTCATTTTTTCATTCATTCATTTATTCAGAATCATGTCTGACTCATGTATGACTCAGTGTTAAAGGAAAGTTTTAACACAGATTTTGTCTGGGTACACACTTTGCAAACTTCAAACTGCATGATTAGCAGACAGTATTGTAGCTATTCAAGTTTATGATCAATAATGTAAGGTAAGTGTGTGTTAACTCTGGGTGGGTCAGGGTGTATTCTCCCCTAAACATACTTCTGACATAATGATTTGTTTAAACACTACAATTCTCTATATCCTAATAATTACTGCCACATTTTAATAACCTGCAATACACTGTAAATACAGCATTTGTAAGCTTTAAATTTACAAACATGAACAATCATACTATATCAAATACATGATACTCATACCTGTGACATAGTGTTTTGAACAGACATTTGCTGCCACACCTGCTATTTTAGCAGGCTAAATAATCTGCCTTCTGAAATGCTAATATGCTTAATTTCATGCAAGTGCTAGTGTTCCTATTTGCTTGCTGATGTGCATGGAAGCGCCATATTATTATTATTATTATTATTATTATTATTATTATTACTATTATTATTATTATTATTATTATTATTATTATTGAGTCACACTGCTATCAAGTTAGCTGGTTGCTTTTAGCTAGTAGTGTGAACAGGACAGGGGACTTGGGGAAGACCCAAAGGGTGAGGTTTGTGTGTGTACATTCACAAGTACTGGTGCACAGCCACTGACATACATAAACATTGCTATCTGGATCTGGAATTTTTAACATTAATGTACAGACTATTCTTTCTCCTTAAAAAATTCATTATGGTAATAATTATGGCAGTGTATGTTCCCCTGCAAACAAATGCTAGGCTGCAGGCTGCACGATGCTGCAATCAACCAGCTGATGGCAAATCCAGACAGTGTTGTTATTGTGGCAAGAGACTTATTGTAAATGCATTGCCATTAATTGAGAGTCATTTTAAAAGATATTTACTCTCCCACTGCGCATACTCCCGTTTTCATAAATTGGCAAATATACATGTTGCTGCTTGTCACACAAACTTTTGTTGTACACAAGTAATAATGAGAAAAGGACTCATCATATGTTTTATGATATAGCTAAAGCTATGCATTTATCGAGAGGATTTAACACATTACAGAACACATCTAATTAATCCTTTCCATGATTGACCCAAGGGCAGATAGCAATTATTTAAGTATTACTATGTTTTAATTTAATAATAAAAATGACCATATGAACCTTTTTGCTTTATATTTGTTTATATTCAGCTGCCTTTATAATGACAATTATTTATGACAATGACAATTTACAATACATTATCAGTGAGTGGTATAATTCAAGTAAAATCATTGTTAAATAAGTCTCATTCTTGTCTCAGATTCAAACACTACAAAATCTTGGTCTTTGCTTGAATGATTTTTTAATGGTCCTGACTACAACACTATCCTTTGATAAGCTTGGAAGTTGTACACTACTGTGAGAGGAAGTTACATTCAGCTAGGAAAGAACCAACAATCAAATAATATACACAGATTAAGATGGTCATTAAAGATCCCAAACTAAGATTAATGCACTAATTAATAAACTACAACTTGTTTGCAGGAGTTCATCAGTGTTTTATCATTGGCATAGGTAAAGGGGTTTTCAGGCACAAGTTAAAAAAGGCACAAGTTGTCAAAGCATAAGAATAATGACCATAATGATCATAAGAAAGCCTTTCTGAGCCAAAGATCTGAATTAACAGGGAATAACAGGAGCACTTGCAAAACTGTGCCTAAGTGTATCCAGAAAGCACTGTTGGGCTTTTGTAGGAAAAAAAGGTTACACAAAGGTTACACTGATAAAACAGTTTAATCTGAACGAAGAATCAAGACCCAGGAGCTGTAAAAGAATAAGTTAATCTCTGCATTGATCTCTGTATAGGGGGAGTTTTTCAACATTGGAATGCACAAGAAACCCGCTTTTGCCCCGACACCATTTTCACTGCCACCTGATGAAAGCAACATGCTGTATATGGGCATCTCTGCCTTCACTGCCAACTCAGCAGGCTTTGTGTAGAAAAATGCAGGAGCACTCACACTCAGAATCACAGATGACATGGTGAGTTTAAACCACTCCTTGCCATCACTGAGGGAAAGGTGTGCATGTGGTTACCTTACAAGACCAGGCTGTTTAGTTAGAAGACTGATAAAGAAGACTGATAACTTTATACTGTTCTCCCAGTGCACATTAATAATCCCTTAATAGTGTAATAAATGAATGGACAAATAAATGATCAACAGTCCCTGAAAATGAAACAAACGTTTATCCTTCCAGATTCCCAGAGCCTCTCCATATCGTCTGAACACCAAGACATTTGAAGCCTTAATTCCGCAGGTATAAGATCACTTTCTGTATTCATCACACAAGCATGCAGAAACTGCTGATTTTATATTCTCACATAGATTTCCTAACACAGTAGACTTTGAATCTTAAAGGAATAATAAGGTTTAAAGAGTAACAAATAATATGATCTCATTAGCAACACAACTTTAATAAAAACACAGACGGAAAAATTCCAGAAAGTGAGACAGAGAAAGGAAACTAGACTTTAAAATGGTGCTGCCCTCTTGATTTACAACTGTAGATTATTGAAATTATTACAAATGTCTGACGCCAAAAGGGATTGTGTCAGTGTTTCACTACTCAGTATTGCATTTGGTAGACAGTATAAACAAGCAGACTATGGTTAAAAAAATCACAGAAATAAAGCAAACACCAATATAATCTTGAACCACCTAGTGCCAGGAAACATTAGATTACTGGAACAAAATCAGACAACTAGCAGAACAACTTTTTAACCAATGATGCAGATGCACTTTTAGTGGATTTATTTATCTGTATTTCAATCCACTAAAGTTTTTCATTTGATCTAACATTACATTTAAGACCGACGTCCTGTTACGTCTCACAGAAGATTCCACTGATCAAGCTGCTACTTACCCATCCTGGTCCTGGAGTACCTTTGCTCTGTACACTTTAGTGATGTCTTTGCTACCAACAAGCCTATTTTAATCCATCAGATAGTAACCAAACGCTCCTTTGCTGCAGAGCACAGAAATCATTCAAATTTGCAGTCAACAGATACATCTGGGCCAGATTTTGGATCAGTGGACTAGGCTGGAACTGCACATATACTGCATATGCAAAATTCAAAATACGGGGAGTGGTTGGTCTCTTTTGCAATCAAATCTGAATACTATGGAATTCGTTTCACATTTGTTTAATTTGACAGATTTTAAATGGATAACGGACATCACTAGACAAAAAGGAATAAACAACTATATGAAAAGGAACAAAACCAAAAACAAAGGAAGACTTTAACACACTTGCCCAAACAAGCACTAAATCTGACAAAAATAGATCAACCAATGACATAGCTGTGAAGGAACATATTAGCCATTGTTTTCTTGTCATCAACAGTAATTTTAACTGATTGTTAACATACTGTTCAAGTCTTCAACTGATTTGCTCCCAACATACAAATGGGTACAAATATGGTTCATTACCCAGCTGCACAAATTGCTTCTGACATACTGGGCAGCTACAGGGTTCTTCTCCCATGTGGATTCTGACATACTGGGCAGCTATGGGCTTCTTCAGTTGTGTGGATTGTCTTCTGCTCCTCCATGCGGCCTGTTTCACCAAAGCCCTTCCTGCAGTATTTGCAGCACTATGGCAAGCGGACACCCTTGTGTGAGCGTTTAGGTGCTTCTCAAGAGTCTGGGCAAGTTTGAAACACCTGCCCCAAACATCACTGACATTATTTCTTGTAGGTGATTAGCCACGTGTTTCTCTAGCCACAAGTACTTTTTGATTTATTTGTTTTTTTAAATAGGTAATTTTATATATAATGGCAACAAATGACATTTTAAGTTTTATGACAAAACGTGCAAACAAACTGGCCTGAGAGGTGTGTAGCGGGATATGACTCAGTGCGTCTCTGGTGCTGCTTTTGATGAGTACAGTGTCATGAGTGTGTCTGTCCAGCGGTGCAAAGAGGGGATACAGCAAGGCATGGCATGGTGTTTATTCATTCGTTTGCATAGAAAATGACGCCTTTTCACATTGTGGAACTACAAATATGGCGGTCTTTTTTGTGCGGCGTAGTAATGACATATGTTGTGGAATTTTGAACAAACAGCAAGTCAGACGTGATTAAGAGAGTAATTTAATAAGAAAAAGAATAAAATAAATGTTTGGCTCTCCTCAGGTAGGGAGCCCCGAGTATACAAAACCGTGGCTAGTTATACTACTCCTGTGCTGTCTTTAACCAATCATCTTTTCTTAAGCAGCTCTTCTTTCCTTTGTTGCTGTGGCTATAAGCCAATCAGCTCTCAGCTTGTTTTTTTCCACAAACCAACCCAAACTGTCTCCAAACAGTGTGGGTTGTGTGTCAAGATGACCTTGATGTTAACAGTTCCTGATACATGTTCAACTTAATCAGCAACAGGCGGATACAAATGTGCAAACAGCATTATTAATTTAAAAACAAAAGGATCAGTGTGATTTTATATGAATCACATAATACATAGTTTCGTATCATTTTCCATCACACGTAAAAACAGAGTCTCACCGTATTGTCGGGCAGGAGGATCTGGACTCATTTATTACTTAATATCTTCCCCCATCTAGCGGTCATTAGAGGTTAGTCTTGAATTGATTTCTGTCGTGCAATATTTTAGATATAAATGTTTACATTTTCTATTACAGAACACGGCAAAGTATAGTCAACCAGTTCTAACCTTTTGAGAAAAACTTTAACTTCAAAGTAGGTGAATCTATTTACTTAGATTGAACCAATCGGATCACAGTTTATTTTCATAACATCAATGCTTTGAGTGCTTTAGATATAAGGACATCATGGCGATCTTTCTGCTCACACCTCAGTCAGTCTATAATTCTGTACTATGTGTTTCTATAGCTTCCAACTTTCACGAGTTTCTTGAATCTGTGGAGAAAAGTGCAGACTCAGGTACTTTCTTATTTGTGAACTTTTATACATTTTATGTAATTTATTTATCATCTATAATGTTTTATTACTTTTCATTTATAGATATAAGGACACAAAAACAGTTCATATACTCAATGAATTGTTACAAGATAATCTTTTCTAGAGAATGTTTACCATTTGTTAAAAGACTGATTTATTTCTAAAAGTTTATGCAGTGTGTTAATTTGTCACATGGAGGCAGAAGGGGTGAATGTGATATACCCCTCTTCCATCATCAACTATTCATCGAGTCCTCCAGTGGAGCTTGTACAACCAAAGAAATGCATACAGCGGTCACCGGCGGTTCTAAGTTACATCTAAAGAGGTCTAGGCCTATACACACTGTTCCACCTGAGGTAATAAAATGTTTTGGGGTAAAGGTATTTTCATGAGGCGATCTGTGATCTAATTATAATAGGCTTTGAAGCTCTCTGCAACAGGTGCAGAGTGGTGCAAGACTGTGTTTGAAAGCATAAAGAGGAATAATGTTTCTGGGGTATCTTAAGGCCTTTTTGGGTCTGTAAGTGCAGAGCAGAGGCTCTGATGCAGGTGGTTTCAAGGCCTCTGTGGAAGTCTACGGCAGATGACTCTGGACTGTTCCCGTGAGAAATAGCTTCCTAAGTATTGGGAAAGATCCCGGCTTTTAAAAGACGTGAAAGCCTCTTCGAGAGTTCTGTGGCTAAGAAAGGTTCATTATCTTACCATAAGAGCAGGGTGATACTGACCTGCAACATCATCTTGCAGGTGTTTGATGGTATGAGTTGAGATCATCTTTGTTAAAAACAAAAAAAACAACAACAAAAAAAAAAAACAGGAAAATCTTCCAATAGGATATACTGGGGTCAAGCTTCAATTTGTACAATGATAGATCTCAATTTGCATATATTGAATAATGTATGGTTGAACACAGTGGTGGAGATTTCAAACACCAGTATGTAGAGAAGGTGTGGCAATCACATAATCAGTTGTGAAAACTGGATAAAAATGTGTGTTCCTTGTGTGATTATTAGACATATTCTGGACTATGCCTCGTTTGTATGTAACGCTGAGCTCAAAATAAATAATGGACCTACTACTCTCTTCAATTAATTCTGCATCTTTATTTTCTGTTTAAAGAGGACTTAATAAAATTACTGGAAGGTGGTGAATATCTAGTAACACAGTGCCGAGTCCGCTAAACGTAGATCCCAGCCTTTTATATGGCCTCTTCCCTTTAATTCTACTGACTATAATTAATGTAAACCTTGTCGATTCTGGTGTTTGCTGTATAGAGGTAGCGAAAACTTTGCTAAAACAATGAAAAATTTGCATCCTGTGAAAAGTTTATTGAACAATATAACATTGTTCCTTACCCAGAGCCATAACACATCATTGATGGATATCACACTGATGTGAGGGCGGTATGAGCCAACTCAACTGTATTTCCTGATTGTTTTATTCTGCAGGAGGATGTGGTCCAAATATTAAAAAAATCACAGGTTTGTTTAAGAGGACATAGTCGAACGATTTGGGCTTACTGTTATTTTAATACTAGTGGTAACTATTAGTAAATACAACAATCTGACCATCCTCATACTGCATTGAGGGGTGATGGGGAGATGGTACCAGATGATGTTTAGGTATGTGGTTATGTTCATTTATTTTTGTTCCTTTATATTCACGTATTTTGCAAGTGCGTATGTTATTGAGTTTAAAACCATCCATATATTATGCAATTATAGAAAATACAGAAACTGCATGAGACTTCTCTTGACTTGCTAGAAGTTCAGACTGTAGCAAGCTTAGCATTAGTAAATGGAATAGGTGTCATTTTAAGGATTCATTTAAAGTATTCATGAGGTATTTCTCCTAACATCGATGTATCGACAGTGGCAATACAATAGATAGCATAACAAGAATTATAGGTGTATAATAGTGTAGTTACCCACAATGGTTAAAGTGTTTGAAAAGAGTTGTATAAAAAAATAGTTGGTTGGTTCGTGGCATAAAGTCATGAAACGGTGAAATGAGGTCATAAAAAGAGTGTTTACAGGGGAAAGTGCTTTAACATTGAATTAGACAAACTAATAACATAAAACATAAGGTAGTTTAGAGATTCTGTGTCCTTTCATAATGATTTCTGCATATGGCAGGCTGCTGCAAAGGATCCTGGGTAGGCTTCAGCAGACCTCAGTGTAAGATATATTAATAATATTAATCATAATAATACTATTCAGAGGTTACTTGACTAGTAATCAGAATGTTGCTAGTTCAAGCCCTACCACTGCCAAGTTACCACTGCTGGGTCCCTGAACAGCAATGAATCCTCAATTGTATTATTAATACAATCCAATACACATGCCTAATGCTCAGCTGTCAACTGCAAAAACTGACATTCTGAGCATTCGAACAGTAAGAGGAACAAAAAGAAAGGAGTGACGGACTGTACACGTCTCAATCATTTAGCCTTTTTACATGTTGTTTTAGTTTACTGCAATCAAGGCCTGAAACTGGAGTCTACAGACCAGGCAAAAATATTTAAAATATTTAATGCGTTTTTATTTTTTCAGTTTCAGTGTTTCAATGAGACTCAGGAGACTCCAGCATATGCAGAAGCTCCGAGTTGTCGATCTCCAGGCGCAAACCCGTCCCTGCAAGTTTGGGGTGCATGTTCTGGATCACGGGAAACAGACCATCCATCACCCAACATCTGCTTCTGCTCCTGCGGAGGTTCCAGATCCAGCACGGAGGCAGTGAGAGGTTCCTGGCCCAGAGATTGGTCTGCAGCCGGCCTGATGGTACTCGGCATGTATTGGAAATGCTGTGGTTGTATGCTGTGCGTAGCCCAGGGGGTGCTGGGGTGGAGCTGTGCCAGTTGCCTGCTCGGGTAGCAGGCAGGCCAGTTCTGAGCTTGTGGAATGGCTTCCATGTTGTAGCTGGAGGGCGGGGCAGGCTGGTAGGGGTTGAGCACGAGGTTGGGCAAGGCACTCACGCTGGCCGTGCGCTTCATGTACTTGTTGGAGAGATGGGCCTGCCGCTCCTCCTTGCGCTGCGCCAGAGCCACGTACAGCGGCTTGGTGCCTACAACGCGCCCATTCATCTCCGTCATGGCCGTGGCGGCCTCCTCCGGCGAGGAGAAACACACGAAGCCGAACCCTTTGGAGCGGCCGCCCTCCATCATCACCTTGGCACTTGTGATGGTCCCGAACGGAGAGAACTCCTTACGTAGACGCGCGTCGTCCAGACCGTCGTCTAGGTTCTTAACGTACAGGTTGTCTCCCTGGTAGCGAGTCATACCGTCCTGCTTTATCTGCTCAAACTTTCGTTTCAGCCCTGTCTGCCTCTCGCCTTTCTTCTGGGCATAACCCACATACACCTTCTTCCCATTCAGCTCCTTCCCATTTATCTCATACACAGCCCTCTGGGCATCCTCGTGCCTCTCGAAGTTCACAAAGCCAAAGCCCTTGGACTTGCCGCTCTCGTCGGTCATGACGCGAGCGCTCAGCGTTTGGCCGAACTTGCTGAAGATCTCCTTCAGCTTGTCGTCGTCCATGTCCTCTCCAAAGTTCTTGATGTACACATTGGTGAACTTTTTGGCCCTGGCCCCCATCTCAGCCTCACGCTCCTTGCGAGACTTGAAGTGCGTATCCAAGTGAGCGGAGGGTCATCGCGTCCCTGCAAATCCGTACGGAGACTATTGGGCCAGCAGGACTGAATTTCTCGTATAGCATTTCCTCGGTAATATCTGAAGGTCTCCGACGTACAACAAGGCCATCGGATAACTTGGAGCACATGGATTCATCTTCGTGAGCCAAATGATCTAACTACACGAATTATAAAACAGTTTTTCAAAATGAACCAGCATTCAACAGTGCCAAAATGTTTAATGGAAGAATTTAGCTTCATAATGGAGATCAACCACAACTTGCTTTTTATGTAACAGTGGACGTTCTTTTAAAAAACAATTAACCGAACGCGTTAATAGCGTGAATGCGAGGCTTGGGTCTATTTTAGTCTATTAACTATACTAGGCTTTAACAACGCCTAACATTTCAATATATTAGCTAGTTAAAGCATTTTTCGAAAATCGTCCATATGCTGGTCACACTGGATCATTAAATAAATACTAATAGTTTGATAAACGCAGCAACCTTCATTTTCATTAGCCTAATGCTAGACAACATAAATCGCATTAACGTTAGTTATTGAATGTATCAAAAGTAAACATTTAGAAGGCCTAAAAAATCTAATATGTAAATCATAACTAAATATTTTATTTAAAGTACGTGCGAAATATTGAAAATTTATAAATTTGTTTTTGCTTTACCCCCCCGCCCCCGACCATCGGAGGACTTTTATATATATATATAAACTTATCGGAGGAACTTTATATATATATATATATATATATATATATATATATATATATATATATATATATATATCTTATAGCTAGATAATAAAAGGCCACCACATTAACTTTTCAAATGCAAGCCTTTTTTTACAGTAAAACAAAAAGATTCTAATATTTTTCTAATTATGCATACTATCCCTTCTATCAGAACAAATTAGAGCTGCATCTAAAGATAATTTTCATTTTTTATTCTGTTGATTTTTAATGCAAATTAAATAATTACTGGCTATTTCACACAGCCCTAGTAGTATGTGTTAAGTGCTAAGATACCTCTTTACTCTGTGCACTTCACTGTTTCCTTCCCTTTATAGGCTTATAGACTACCACACCGCTGTGGAACTCACAATAACTAACGCGCCTTTTATCGGTGCGACTTCCTCTTTAAATTTTACACAATCAATATTCTTATGTGTTTCCCTACTTTGGCACAGGTGTCTGTTCTTGAATGGTGAGTATTGTGTGAGTAATGGTGAGTATTTTGAATTGTGTGTTTTTGCTCTGCATTTTGTTCATCAGGATGTGCAGTTCTTAAACATGCCGTTGAATATTTGCATATAAACATGTCTAGCATGCATATAACTGGCAGTTCATAACGGACTAGACAATGACATTGTATTGTTGTTTTAGCTTTATGCTCTTTAACATTAGAATATAGATGAAACGGTAAATACGAGATCAAGTCTAGAATGTCAGTCTTAATTGGAGTGTATATAGAACTCTCGCTATACTGGGTAAGCCATACAGTCATCAGTCCATTTGTTTAAAATGTTCTTTGATGTGAAGCTCATATTATTTTTCCCCCACTTACGCAGAACTTGACTGTGAAAATGTCTGTTGGAAGAATACAACAGGGGAACTCTCAGTTGTACTTCACATCACTGACACTGTGTAGACTTTAACTAATGTACAGTTGTGTAGATTTACAGTTGTGTACAATTAGAGCAAGTGACCTAAGCAACATGTATTGCATACTCAGTTTGCCTTAACCAACCTATCACTTCATCATGGTCAGAATATTTGCTATAGATATTTGCTATAGATACATGTAATGCTTCAGCAGTGCTACTAGTTCTAATACACTCAAACTAGTGCACCAGAGTGGGTGATGTTAATGGTACTGTTAGAAGCAAACCTACATGACTGGGGTTGGGCTTCCACACACTGTCCCTTTCTCCCAGTTCACCGAGCGGAAACGACTTGTTCTCAGCCTGGTTGGCTGGGTTAAGAACACAAGCAAGCGGACAGTCGTGGGGCGGGTCCAGGGGCCGTGACATCTTGTCAATGAGAAGTGGCTACTGTATGCTGTGCACCAGGATGCCTTTCCATTGAGGATGTCTTTTGTGATACCTACAGAGTGCATAAGACTAGGTGAGAGGATTCCCTTAGCAGCTGAATACATTTGGTTATTTTCTGGTACCTTGTCCCCCCCGTCTCTCTTTGTGTTTGTACGGCAGGATACGGCAGAGCCTACGCAACAGGACACCTTTCCAGTGAGGACATCTCTCGTGACAGCTGCGGAGTACACGATTGTAGACAAGTGAGAGGATTCTGTTGGCAGCTGAATACATTTGGGGTTTTTTTTCTGGTACCTCGTCTCTGTCTCTCTCTGTGTTCGCATGGCAGGGACCGCCACATGCTACGCACCAGGATTGCTTTCCAGTGAGAGCATCTCTTGTGACCCCTAAGAAGTGTGCAGTTGACGACAAGGTGAGAGGATTCCCTTAGTTGCTGGACCTACTTAATTCTTCCTTTCATTCCTTGCCTAATATTCCATGAATTCAACTTTATTTTAATGGATGTGTTCATAATGTATGGTTCAGGTTATGCAGATACTTTGAGAGTTGCTTGAATTAGTCAACCTACTGAATTCCCCACAAACAACAATATGAATAATTAATTGACATTTATAACTTTTAACAAAGTAGCAGCTACTTGTGAGTTATATGAGTTTGTACTTCATTAGCTCTATTTGTATCACATTATTCACGTTACAATTGTAATAGTAATAGTAAACGTTCAATCGTAATAGGGCAAATTGATTTGACACAGGTCCTTGGCTATAAGTACCTAAGGTCCTGCTTTGAAAATAATATAGTACAACACTGGATGATTTTACTACACTTTTATTCATATATTCAATGTATTTACATTATTTTAGAGAATACTATATTAAAGAAGTAAGTTATATAGCTCCAATATCATCATGTAGTTTCATATTAATTACAGTCCATAACTGTCTGTGGTTATATTTCAACTGGCCTGTTTACAGTAACAGCAAAGCTATATAGTGGGCTTCATGGGCTTCCCCACATCTGTGTTTTTAAACCTTTTGGCAGTACTTTGTGTGACTAATATCCTGCCTTTTTATCCCTCACTCATGTCTTGCTCAGGTGTCAATATGTCAAACAACTAAATTAGTGTTCTATTATTTTCTTAGTTTGTACAAGAAGTATAAATATGTAGCTACCTAACATTTATAATGTGTATTGTTCTTATTTTGTGAACAAAACCAGGTTAAAACATTTAAATGTAAAAACAGGTTTGACACTGCTTTGGATCTAGTGAAAAACCTAGAAGCTGTCAACACCATCATCTGAGCAGGCTCCATTTAACACAAAGAGAGACAGAGGCGATGTACCAGACAAAAACCAAATGTATGCAAATCCTAAGGGAATCCTTTTACCTTGTCTTCAATTATGCACTCCATAGCTGTCGTGAGAGACAGCCCCACAAGAAAGGCGGCCTGGTGCATGGCATGCAGTGGTGCCTATCATACGAACACAGAGAGAGACAGAGACGAGGTAGCAGACAACAACCAAAGGTATTCAACTGCTGTCAGGTCTTTCTCAGTAAACTGCAGAGAATGAAGTACAGGGCAAGGACTTGAACATGCACATGTCCTTGCCTGAATACAGACACTTTGCCTGAAAGACAATTGCCTCACAGGTTTGTTCCGAAATGACTTCCCTTATGCATTAGCTAATAGCCGGCACACGTGCACAAGTGTTAATGTTCAACTTTCATTCAAGTGTAAATGGATTCTGTGACTTGAACAAGTCTACTCTAATAGAGAAACTGCTCACCGCACTACAATAAGTGCACAAGGTGTAATGAACTTGCTATGAGAATGATCTCAGTAATGAACTCAAAAAGGATAGGCTCAGAAGTGTTGATTTTTTAAAGTAGAAAGGATTTTGAGTTTTCATCCTTGCCAGGAGAACCAGCTAGCCTAACCTGGGATAACAGCCAATGCACAGAATCACAGCTGGGGGAAACAGATGTGACATGTCAGTTTAATTGGCAAGGCTCAAGGCAACAGGGTCCTGTCCCTTGACTTAGGTTGATCTAGAGGTATTTCAAGAAACTTCTCAAGCACATGTTAGTGGCAAAGTAACAATATTTTCACTTGAACAGGGACCTCAGATTAAAAGTCTGATGCTCTACTAACTGAGCGATTCAGGATAGAAGCAAAGCTTCTTAGCTACTTCAGGAAGGATTCAGGACACAAAAAATAAGTCTCAAGCTTTGATATGGTATCTGTGTGCCAGTCTTCTCAAGCGACACAAAGGCCCACATGGTTTGGTTTGTTCATCCTCCCCAATCCAGGGCATCGTAACTGACATGACATGTTAAGAGCTTTCTAACAGTGAACTCTTTCAGTGAACTATCGAATGGGGAATGATGAAACATCTGTCAGCTAACTCCTTTGGCAGTGTAGTGTTAAAGCATGTAGTATATAAAGTTTGCATATTATGAATGCTCTTCTTCTCCTCTTAAAACTCTGTAGCTCTGATGGCAAAGGAGAGGCAGAGGCACTTTGCCCGAGCCCATGCTAATGGGCAGCTTCCAAGGCAGATGAATCCAGTCTACCTCCAGCCTGCGGGTGGGTTCTTCATCCATAACTGTCTATTTTCATAGATTGCAGAATGTATTTGAAACAGTGTACATCCGTTTCTGTCATTTTAGTTCAACTTTAATATTTTGTCTTCCTTATAATGTAAATTTGCTCTTTTCATTCATTTTTAACATTTCATTGTTTCATTTGTTTACTGTTTAAATCAACCATATTTGACTCGAATTAATTGTTTTGTGTCGTCTCCCGCGCCCCCCACGAGACAGTGATGTGTGTGGACTCCTATGGGCCGGCACCCTTCCCTTGCGGAATCGCTGTGGCACCCTCGCATGTGGTCGGCCATGTTAGTGGTGCTGTAGAGGCACCGCCCATAAAGATCTTTCAGCATCCCACAGGTGTGCTCCTTACCAATTTGCTATGTATGATAAAGAGGGGAAAAAAGAAAAAGCTAATTAAATTGATGTTTTTAAGGCCTGGTGGAGGTACACAGCCATCAGCCTTCTCCACATGTGCTGACTGCCAATCCATCCATACGTAAGATACTCTAGATTTTTAGTACTCTTTGTAGCTGGGAAAATCATAAATAAGTCATTATCATCCCTGGTGTACAGTAATGGAAGCGAGCAGTCTTCAGTTTCATGCCATATGTGTCCACAGCAGGTGCAAGCCACTGGCACTCGACGCCGATGCCCTTCTGTATGCAGAATGCCGGTCTCCATACCAGCGAGTCCCCTCGGCTGCCTGGAAACATTGGAGCATATTATACCAACCAGGAGCTCTACTGGCAGCAGGTCTACTGGGAGTGGTACAGGCAGACGTACTATTCTCACCTGTCCAGCCTGGAGCAATGGCATATGGCCTGCCACCAGAACCACCTGCAGAACATAGCCAAGCAAAAGCCGCTGACTCCACCACCGCAGCTGCGGAAGAGAAAGAGGAAGGCCTTCTCTGGAGATGACGGATCATTCTCTAACTCCAGCTCAGAGTCGGAGGCACATGCTGATGAGGGCCAACCTCCAAGCAAAAGGCCACGCGAGAACCTTTTCGGTGAGGAGCCACTGGTGTGTGATGCAGTGGTAACTAAAGAGGGAGAAGCGTTCTTCTCCGACCAAATCCTAGGCCTGCTGGAGGGGATTCCTGGCATTCTGGATCTGGCTGCAGAGATGGGCTTCTCGGTCTGAAGTGCTGTGGACCCTGGACTGTAATTTTGTATATATTTTTCCCTGTTTTGTAAATTGTAAATCTCTGTTTTGTAAATTATTTTTTTTTGGTGTTGGAAGTTGTATTAAAGTTTATTTTTAATGTAATTGTTTTTCAGATCTTATTTATTTAGGAATGAGTCATAGTTCATTAAATATACTTTGTTTATTACCTTATTTAAAATATACACGCAACCCAATGACCTTGTTTGCAAAGTCTACACATATATTGTCCCCTAGTTTTACATCGGGTTTTACTCTTTCTGCTTTTTATCTTCAGAAAAAACCGAACCACATGTCCTGTACTATGCAATTTTTGAATGTACTCCTTGCATAATTTGTACATTAAGAACTAATTCTTATTTGCAAGTAAATGGCATGAATATAAATGTAAGTACCAGAAGACCCTTGTAGAAAATGGGGAAAGGAAGAAAAAAAAGCTTACAGTAACGGGCCATCGAATCCAAAATATTTGACACCATTTTCAACAAATAGCATTCAGGCAGACGAAAATCTCGACAGCTCATTTGCCATGAATGGTCACTACAGAGACGGGGCGGGCCACGCGGAACACATTAACGAGCCCTGTTGCGCGCGTGCTGTTTACCTGTTGCTATTGCAGAGTGCACTTCAGTTGCTCGGTTTTTGGGCAGTTTACTTCGTGATTTTGTTTTTGCTTTTGATAAAACGTTTTAGTGGATATCTTTATCACAACCATGGAATGGAAACGACTTACACTGGCTGAAGTTGATGAGAACTTCGTTTAGATTTAGTGATGAGGAAAGTGAGAGTGATGACGCTTCCATGGCTGCAAGCATGGACTCAGAGGGCGAAGTCGCGTTTGTCCATGGAATCGACGCCGTGCTCGATATGCCGTAAGTATATCATTCACTTTTGCGAGATTGTTGGGTTGGCTTGAGAGAATGCATACTATATATTTACCCGAACATAATCTTTTAGCCTATTGGCACTGAATCTAGTATCGTTTAGCAAGTAGTTATGGTGCGTAGCATAATATTGTAGCCTGTTACGCCAATATGATTTAGCCAGTGTACTATAGTTGTAAGTAATATGCAATAAATAGTAATGTAAGTGTAGCTACTACATATAATAATTTAGCCTTATTTCTCATAACAATTTGATGTTTGTGTTTATTTTCATGGTACATATTGTACTCATTTGGCTATGTTATGCTGTCTTTGTCTTGCAGTGAAGCAGATCAATCCTAGCCTACCCCACATGGAATGTTTCACACCTTTTCTAACCCACTCCCAGAGCAACAATCAACTTCTACCGTCCCGCAATCTATGGTCTGCTGGAAGACTGGCTAGTCACAAAGGCAGCAGAAGCACGAGCCAACCCCAAGCAAAGAAAGGAGTGTCCATACCGTCACCTCCGACACCCGGCAACACCTTCCACACCTTAGCTGGGCAACAACCTCATGCCAGAGCAAGGAAGACAAGATCAGCTCCGGGGGAAAGAGCATAGCGTCAGCACCAGCTACTGCACAGGAGGACAGATGGTGCGACACCTGGGAGGAAGATGAGCAGCCTGCCCCATTGAATTTTTATCCCAGGAGTTCACATGGATTTTCAGACAGTCTACAGCCCTTCTAACATCTTCCAGCTGTTCTTCAGTCAAGAGGTGATCCAAACCCTATGCAACAATACCAACCGATTTGCAGCTCGGAGAAAAGGGGATGACATGAAGAGGCCATGGATGGATGAAATGCTGATGAAATGCTTCTTCATCTCAGCATAAAGATCTATCTTGGACTGGCGAAGCCTTCGGCTATTGGGGACCTGTGGAGGAAGGATCACTTGCGTAGCCACGTGTTTCCTCCTTCTGTGGCTGAGGAGCGGTATGAAGCCATCAGTGCATACCACTGACGTGCGACATAAAGCCTCACATGGGAGGAGGACATGTTTGCACTGCAAGATGAGAACAATGTTCATGTGCAGATTTTGCAGTGTTCCACTCTGCATAGATGCATGATCAGAAGTGCGCTTAGGGACATTACATATTGGCACAGATTTGTAAATACTTTGAGGTTGTTGTTTTTTTATAGGTTTGCTGTGTTCTATTTTTGCCTCCTAAAATCCAACCCCTCGTCCACATCGTAGGAGGTGCTAACAGCACATTGCATGCATAGTGTTTGCAATTGTGCTGGCTAACGGGCGCACTGCTGTGGACGTGTTTAAAGCATTTATGAACTGTTTCCTCTATAAGAATTTGAAGTCCAGTGTAGTGCTGGAAAGGTTTTGTGTACGTTTTTACATTTTGGATGTATTATTTGCGTTTTGTTTTACAAGACCCTGGTGAATCAGGAAATGTATTGAATGACTGATTGATTTTGCATCCCCAGCGTCCACATCCACGTTGGATAACCCCAAAATAAAAGGCATTTTTGTTAGCTTTTTTCCCCGTATGTTTCATGTTACCAATTGGAGCCTAAATGATGGAAAGAAAAGCCTGGATGTAAATGAGTGCCTTTTCCCAAGTGTCTACATTAATTTACATCCTGAAGGGTCTTTGTGCTATATGTAAAACTTTAGATAACTAGTGTTATCACGGGACGCTCCCCCCCACAAGTCACGTGGTCCGGCCTGCCGCGTGCAGGGGTGTTTACTTTTGTTTGTGGCCACACCCCCGTGAGGGCACGCACCTGTACAGGGTTTAGCGTCAGTGTTCGTTGGGCTATTTAAACCCCTGTCGGTGCTCCCCTCACTGTTGGTCATTGTTTGTTAGCGCCTGTGCTTAATGTCAATGTCCACGTTCATGTAGCCCTTGTTAATGTTTGTTTAGCTGTTCTGTCTGTGTATATTGTCTTCGGTTACGTGTGAGTTGTCCGTGTTAATTGTAGAAGTCACGTTATCCGTTACTGTTATATGTGAGTGCCACAGTTACGTTGCGTGTTAATAAATGAATTTCACAGTCACGGGAGTCTGTGCGTCCTGCTCCAGGCCCTTCGGCACTCAGGCATTCGTCACAGGTGGTAAGGTGGAGATGTACAAATAGATTCGAAAGGATCTTAAAATGGGAAAGTAAGAACTAATTCTTATTTGTAACTACCAGAAGACACTTGTAGAGAAGGGGGAGAGGAAGAAAAATGAGAAAGAAATAACAAAATACAACAAACAAGAAGAGTTATATAACAAGAGTTAACAAACAGAAGCTACATGACTTGAACAGAAGTAAAACATTTACAGGTATTATTAAAATTGTCTTTAAGTAAGCCCTTAATAGCAGTAACACATGCGGATGTATCCAGCCTTTGGGTGCAGCCGACTGAAGTGACAACAGGCCAAAGGATGAGTTGGATTTACTGTGGGCTTTACTGTGATACAAAGGGAGGATGTCTTACTTGTCCACAGAAACTGCAATAACTGACCTAAAAAGGGGCGTGAGTATACAAGAAGAGTTTCATAAAGATGTATAAGAGAGTGGGTGTTTCCCTTTTCACATTCACACATGCTATTGGTGATGGCAGGATGGATGGCTCAGAATAAGGCCTCCATGCTCTGCACTGCATTCACATACTATCTGTCTTGTGTTTTTATTGAGAAGACATAGTGTCTAGAATCCTGAGTGTATAGTCAAAAATACTGCAAAAAACATCCAGAGTTAATGACATTTGTATTATTTCAATCTAGACAAACTAAACAAAGAAGAATGACTCCAACCAAACCAGTCTCTATGGAGCAAGCTGATGGAGGTTATTGAAGCAGCCTGTTTAATGTAGTGTTTTTGTTCAAAAATGAAGAAATGGTGACATCACGTGTGTACTAAGCAACTGCGGAATGTTTGGTTTCGAATGTTTGGAGCTCAGTTTGAGTCTTGAAAAGCACAGATCTGGTCAAACCTTGATTTTGCTCTGCAATTTACTTTTAAGAAGCTTTCAATTTTTCATATTAACTATGAACACAGGACACATTTATGCTTCCTCTGGGCACCCGTTTTGCGGTTTTCATTCAGGCCATGGCCAGGAGAGGCAGAGGCACTTTGCCCGAGCCCATGCTAATGGGCAGCTTCCAAGGCAGATGAATCCAGTCTACCTCCAGCCTGCGGGTGGGTTCTTCATCCATAACTGTCTATTTTCATAGATTGCCGAATGTATTTGAAACAATGTACATCCGTTTCTGTCATTTTAGTTCAACTTTAATATTTTGTCTTCCTTATAATGTAAATTTGCTCCTTTCATTCATTTTTAACATTTCATTGTTTCATTTGTTTACTGTTTAAATCAACCATATTTTACTCGAATTAATTGTTTTGTGTCGTCTCCCGCGCCCCCCACGAGACAGTGATGTGTGTGGACTCCTATGGGCCGGCACCCTTCCCTTGCGGAATCGCTGTGGCACCCTTGCATGTGGTCGGCCATGTTAGTGGTGCTGTAGAGGCACCGCCCATAAAGATCTTTCAGCATCCCACAGGTGTGCTCCTTACCAATTTGCTATGTATGATAAAGAGGGGGAAAAAGGAAAAAGCTAATTAAATTGATGTTTTTAAGGCCTGGTGGAGGTACACAGCCATCAGCCTTCTCCACATGTGCTGACTGCCAATCCATCCATACGTAAGATACTCTAGATTTTTAGTACTCTTTGTAGCTGGGGAAATCATAAACAGATCATTATCATCCTTGGTGTACAGTAATGGAAGCAAGCAGTCTTCAGTTTCATGCCATATGTGTCCACAGCAGGTGCAAGCCACTGGCACTCTACGCCGATTCCCTACTGTATGCGGAATGCCGGTCTCCATACCAGCGAGTCCCCTCGGCTGCCTGGCAACATTGGAGCTTATACGAACCAGGAGCTCTACTGGCAGCAGGTCTACTGGGAGTGGTACAGGCAGACGTACTATTCTCACCTGTCCAGCCTGAAGCAATGGCATATGGCCTGCCACCAGAACCACCTGCAGAACATAGCCAAGCAAAAGCCTCCGACTCCACCACCGCAGCTGCAGAAGAGAAAGAGGAAGGCCTTCTCTGGAGAGGAGGGATCATTCTCTCACTCCAGCTCAGAGTCGGAGGCACATGCTGATGAGGGCCAACCTCCCAGCAAAAGGCCACTTGAGAACCTTTTTGTTGAGGAGCCACTGGTGTGTGATGCAGTTGTTAATAAAGAAGGAGAAGTGTTCTTCTCCGACCAAATTCTAGGCCTGCTGGAGGGGATTCCTGGCATTCTGGATCTGGCTGCAGAGATGGGTTTCTCGGTCTGAAGTGCTGTGGACCCTGGACTGTAATTTTGTATATATTTTTCCCTGTTTTGTAATTGTTTTGTAAATTGTAAATCTCTGTTTTGTAAATTATTTTTTTTTGGTGTTGGAAGTTGTATTAAAGTTCATTTTTAATGTAATTGTTTTTCAGATCTTATTTATTTAGGAACGAGTCATAGTTCATTAAATATACTTTGTTTATTACCTTATTTAAAATATAGACACAACCCAATGACCTTGTTTGCAAAGTCTACATGTATATAGTAGTCCCCTAGTTTTACATCGGGTTTTACTTTTTCTGCTTTTTATCTTCTGAAAAAAGCCCAACCCCAGTCATATAGGTTTGCTTTTAACAGTACCATTAACATCACCCACTCTGGTGCACTAGTTTTTGTGTATTAGAACTAGTAGCACTGCTGAAGCATTACATGTATCTATAGCAAATATTCTGACCATAATGAAGTGATAGGTTGGTTAAAGCAAACTGAGTATGCAATACATGTTGCTTAGGTCACTTGCTCTAATTGTACACAACTGTAAATCTACACAACTGTACATTAGTTAAAGTCTACAGAGTGTCAGTGATGTGAAGTACAATTGAGAGTTCCCCTGTTGTATTCTTCCAACAGACATTTTCACAGTCAAGTTCTGCCTAAGTGGGAGAAAAATAATATGAGCTTCACATCAAAGAACAATTTAAACAAATGGACTGATGACTGTATGGTTTACCCAGTATAGCGAGAGTTCTATATACACTCCAATTAAGACTGACATTCTAGACTTGATCTCGTATTTACCGTTTCATCTATATTCTAATGTTAAAGAGCATAAAGCTAAAACAACAATACAATGTCATTGTCTAGTCCGTTATGAACTGCCAGTTATATGCATGCTAGACATGTTTATATGCAAATATTCAACGGCATGTTTAAGAACTGCACATCCTGATGAACAAAATGCAGAGCAAAAACACACAATTCAAAATACTCACCATTACTCACACAATACTCACCATTCAAGAACAGACACCTGTGCCAAAGTAGGGAAACACATAAGAATATTGATTGTGTAAAATTTAAAGAGGAAGTCGCACCGATAAAAGGCGAGTTAGTTATTGTGAGTTTCACAGCGGTGTGGTAGTCTATAAGCCTATAAAGGGAAGGAAACAGTGAAGTGCACAGAGTAAAGAGGTATCTTAGCACTTAACACATACTACTAGGGCTGTGTGAAATAGCCAGTAATTATTTAATTTGCATTAAAAATCAACAGAATAAAAAATGAAAATTATCTTTAGATGCAGCTCTAATTTGTTCTGATAGAAGGGATAGTATGCATAATTAGAAAAATATTTGAATCTTTTTTTTTTTACTGTAAAAGAAGGCTTGCATTTGAAAAGTTAATGTGGTGGCCTTTTATTATCTAGCTATAAGATATATATATATATAGATATATATATATATATATATATATATATATATATATATATATAAAGTTCCTCCGATAAGTTTATATATATATAAAAGTCCTCCGATGGTCGGGGGCGGGGGGTAAAGCAAAAACAAATTTATAAATTTTCAATATTTCGCACGTACTTTAAATAAAATATTTAGTTATGATTTACATATTAGATTTTTTAGGCCTTCTAAATGTTTACTTTTGATACATTCAATAACTAACGTTAATGCGATTTATGTTGCCTAGCATTAGGCTAATGAAAATGAAGGTTGCTGCGTTTATCAAACTATTAGTATTTATTTAATGATCCAGTGTGACCAGCATATGGACGATTTTCGAAAAATGCTTTAACTAGCTAATATATTGAAATGTTAGGCGTTGTTAAAGCCTAGTATAGTTGAAAGACTAAAACAGACCCAAGCCTCGCATTCACGCTATTAACGCGTTCGGTTAATTGTTTTTTAAAAGAACGTCCACTGTTACATAAAAAGCAAGTTGTGGTTGATCTCCATTATGAAGCTAAATTCTTCCATTAAACATTTTGGCACTGTTGAATGCTGGTTCATTTTGAAAAACTGTTTTATAATTCGTGTAGTTAGATCATTTGGCTCACGAAGATGAATCCATGTGCTCCAAGTTATCCGATGGCCTCGTTGTACGTCGGAGACCTTCAGATATTACCGAGGAAATGCTATACGAGAAATTCAGTCCTGCTGGCCCAATAGTCTCCGTACGGATTTGCAGGGACGCGATGACCCACCGCTCACTTGGATACGCATACGTGAACTTTCAGCAGCAGGCAGATGCTGAGCGTGCTTTGGACACTATGAACTTTAACATCATCAAAGGCAGGCCTGTGCGAATTATGTGGTCCCAGAGAGACCCCTCTCTGAGGAAGAGTGGAGTTGGCAACATCTTCATCAAGAACCTTGACAAGTCTATTGACAGCAAAGCTCTTTACGACACATTCTCTGCCTTTGGGAACATCCTTTCCAGCAAGGTGGTGTGTGACGAGAATGGCTCTAAGGGCTACGGCTTTGTGCACTTTGAGACCCGTGAGGCTGCGGAGAGAGCAATTGAGAGACTTAATGGCATGTTGCTCAATGACCGCAAAGTGTTCATTGGCCACTTCAAGTCTCGCAAGGAGCGTGAGGCTGAGATGGGGGCCAGGGCCAAAAAGTTCACCAATGTGTACATCAAGAACTTTGGAGAGGACATGGACGACGACAAGCTGAAGGAGATCTTCAGCAAGTTCGGCCAAACGCTGAGCGCTCGCGTCATGACCGACGAGAGCGGCAAGTCCAAGGGCTTTGGCTTTGTGAACTTCGAGAGGCACGAGGATGCCCAGAGGGCTGTGGATGAGATAAATGGGAAGGAGCTGAATGGGAAGAAGGTGTATGTGGGTTATGCCCAGAAGAAAGGCGAGAGGCAGACAGGGCTGAAACGAAAGTTTGAGCAGATGAAGCAGGACAGTATGACTCGCTACCAGGGAGACAACCTGTACGTTAAGAACCTAGACGACGGTCTGGACGACGCGCGTCTACGTAAGGACTTCTCTCCGTTTGGGACCATCACAAGTGCCAAGGTGATGATGGAGGGCGGCCGCTCCAAAGGGTTCGGCTTCGTGTGTTTCTCCTCGCCGGAGGAGGCCGCCACGGCCATGACGGAGATGAATGGGCGCGTTGTAGGCACCAAGCCGCTGTACGTGGCTCTGGCGCAGCGCAAGGAGGAGCGGCAGGCCCATCTCTCCAACAAGTACATGAAGCGCACGGCCAGCGTGAGTGCCTTGCCCAACCTCGTGCTCAACCCCTACCAGCCTGCCCCGCCCTCCGGCTACAACATGGAAACCATTCCACAAGCTCAGAACTGGCCTGCCTGCTACCCGAGCAGGCAACTGGCACAGCTCCACCCCAGCACCCCCTGGGATACGCACAGCATACAACCACAGCATTTCCAATACATGCCTAGTACCATCAGGCCGGCTGCAGACCAATCTCTGGGCCAGGAACCTCTCACTGCCTCCGTGCTGGATCTGGAACCTCCGCAGGAGCAGAAGCAGATGTTGGGTGATGGATGGTCTGTTTCCCGTGATCCAGAACATGCACCCCAAACTTGCAGGGACGGGTTTGCGCCTGGAGATCGACAACTCGGAGCTTCTGCATATGCTGGAGTCTCCTGAGTCTCATTGAAACACTGAAACTGAAAAAATAAAAACGCATTAAATATTTTAAATATTTTTGCCTGGTCTGTAGACTCCAGTTTCAGGCCTTGATTGCAGTAAACTAAAACAACATGTAAAAAGGCTAAATGATTGAGACGTGTACAGTCCGTCACTCCTTTCTTTTTGTTCCTCTTACTGTTCGAATGCTCAGAATGTCAGAATGTTTTTGCAGTTGACAGCTGAGCATTAGGCATGTGTATTGGATTGTATTAATAATACAATTGAGGATTCATTGCTGTTCAGGGACCCAGCAGTGGTAACTTGGCAGTGGTAGGGCTTGAACTAGCAACATTCTGATTACAAGTCAAGTAACCTCTGACTAGTATTATTATGATTAATATTATTAATATATCTTACACTGAGGTCTGCTGAAGCCTACCCAGGATCCTTTGCAGCAGCCTGCCATATGCAGAAATCATTATGAAAGGACACAGAATCTCTAAACTCCCTTATGTTTTATGTTATTAGTTTGTCTAATTCAATGTTAAAGCACTTTCCCCTGTAAACACTCTTTTTATGACCTCATTTCACCGTTTCATGACTTTATGCCACAAACCAACCAACTATTTTTTTATACAACTCTTTTCAAACACTTTAACCATTGTGGGTAACTACACTATTATACACCTATAATTCTTGTTATGCTATCTATTGTATTGCCACTGTCGATACATCGATGTTAGGAGAAATACCTCATGAATACTTTAAATGAATCCTTAAAATGACACCTATTCCATTTACTAATGCTAAGCTTGCTACAGTCTGAACTTCTAGCAAGTCAAGAGAAGTCTCATGCAGTTTCTGTATTTTCTATAATTGCATAATATATGGATGGTTTTAAACTCAATAACATACGCACTTGCAAAATACGTGAATATAAAGGAACAAAAATAAATGAACATAACCACATACCTAAACATCATCTGGTACCATCTCCCCATCACCCCTCAATGCAGTATGAGGATGGTCAGATTGTTGTATTTACTAATAGTTACCACTAGTATTAAAATAACAGTAAGCCCAAATCGTTCGACTATGTCCTCTTAAACAAACCTGTGATTTTTTTAATATTTGGACCACATCCTGCAGAATAAAACAATCAGGAAATACAGTTGAGTTGGCTCATACCGCCCTCACATCAGTGTGATATCCATCAATGATGTGTTATGGCTCTGGGTAAGGAACAATGTTATATTGTTCAATAAACTTTTCACAGGATGCAAATTTTTCATTGTTTTAGCAAAGTTTTCGCTACCTCTATACAGCAAACACCAGAATCGACAAGGTTTACATTAATTATAGTCAGTAGAATTAAAGGGAAGAGGCCATATAAAAGGCTGGGATCTAAGTTTAGCGGACTCGGCACTGTGTTACTAGATATTCCCCACCTTCCAGTAATTTTATTAAGTCCTCTTTAAACAGAAAATAAAGATGCAGAATTAATTGAAGAGAGTAGTAGGTCCATTATTTATTTTGAGCTCAGCGTTACATACAAACGAGGCATAGTCCAGAATATGTCTAATAATCACACAAGGAACACACATTTTTATCCAGTTTTCACAACTGATTATGTGATTGCCACACCTTCTCTACATACTGGTGTTTGAAATCTCCACCACTGTGTTCAACCATACATTATTCAATATATGCAAATTGAGATCTATCATTGTACAAATTGAAGCTTGACCCCAGTATATCCTATTGGAAGATTTTCCTGTTTTTTTTTTTTTTGTTGTTGTTTTTTGTGTTTTTAACAAAGATGATCTTAACTCATACCATCAAACACCTGCAAGATGATGTTGCAGGTCAGTATCACCCTGCTCTTATGGTAAGATAATGAACCTTGCTTAGCCACAGAACTCTCGAAGAGGCTTTCACGTCTTTTAAAAGCCGGGATCTTTCCCAATACTTAGGAAGCTATTTCTCACGGGAACAGTCCAGAGTCATCTCCCGTAGACTTCCACAGAGGCCTTGAAACCACCTGCATCAGAGCCTCTGCTCTGCACTTACAGACCCAAAAAGGCCTTAAGATACCCCAGAAACATTATTCCTCTTTATGCTTTCAAACACAGTCTTGCACCACTCTGCACCTGTTGCAGAGAGCTTCAAAGCCTATTATAATTAGATCACAGATCGCCTCATGAAAATACCTTTACCCCAAAACATTTTATTACCTCAGGTGGAACAGTGTGTATAGGCCTAGACCTCTTTAGATGTAACTTAGAACCGCCGGTGACCGCTGTATGCGTTTCTTTGGTTGTACAAGCTCCACTGGAGGACTCGATGAATAGTTGATGATGGAAGAGGGGTATATCAGATTCACCCCTTCTGCCTCCATGTGACAAATTAACACACTGCATAAACTTTTAGAAATAAATCAGTCTTTTAACAAATGGTAAACATTCTCTAGAAAAGATTATCTTGTAACAATTCATTGAGTATATGAACTGTTTTTGTGCCCTTATATCTATAAATGAAAAGTAATAAAATATTATAGATGATAGGTAAATAAATTACATAAAATGTATAAAAGTTCACAAATAAGAAAGTACCTGAGTCTGCACTTTTATCCACAGATTCAAGAAACTCGTGAAAGTTGGAAGCTATAGAAACACATAGTACAGAATTCTAGACTGACTGAGGTGTGAGCAGAAAGATCGCTATGATGTCCTTATATCTAAAGCACTCAAAGCATTGATGTTATGTAAATAAACTGTGATCCGATTGGTTCAATCTAAGTAAATAGATTCACCTACTTTGAAGTTAAAGTTTTTCTCAAAAGGTTAGAACTGGTTGACTATACTTTACCGTGTTGTGTAATAGAAAATGTAAACATTTATATCTAAAATATTTCACGACAGAAATCAATTCAAGACTAACCTCTAATGACCGCTAGATGGGGGAAGATATTAAGTAATAAATGAGTCCAGATCCTCCTGCCCGACAATACGGTGAGACTCTGTTTTTACGTGTGATGGAAAATGATACGAAACTATGTATTATGTGATTCATATAAAATCACACTGATCCTTTTGTTCTTAAATTAATAATGCTGTTTGCACATTTGTATCCGCCTGTTGCTGATTAAGTTGAACATGTATCAGGAACTGTTAACATCAAGGTCAACTTGACACACAATCCACACTGGAGTCAGTTTGGGTTGGTTTGTGGAAAAAAACAAGCTGAGAGCTGATTGGCTTATAGCCACAGCAACAAAGGAAAGAAGAGCTGCTTAAGAAAAGATGATTGGTTAAAGACAGCACAGGAGTAGTATAACTAGCCACGGTTTTGTATACTCGGGGCTCCCTACCTGAGGAGAGCCAAACATTTATTTTATTCTTTTTCTTATTAAATTACTCTCTTAATCACATCTGACTTGCTGTTTGTTCAAAATTCCACAACATATGTCATTACTACGCCGCACAAAAAAGACCGCCATATTTGTAGTTCCACAATGTGAAAAGGCGTCATTTTCTATGCAAACGAATGAATAAACACCATGCCATGCCTTGCTGTATCCCCTCTTTGCACCGCTGGACAGACACACTCATGACACTGTACTCATCAAAAGCAGCACCAGAGACGCACTGAGTCATATCCCGCTACACACCTCTCAGGCCAGCTTGTTTGCACGTTTTGTCATAAAACTTAAAATGTCATTTGTTGCCATTATATATAAAATTACCTATTTAAAAAAACAAATAAATCAAAAAGTACTTGTGGCTAGAGAAACACGTGGCTAATCACCTACAAGAAATAATGTCAGTGATGTTTGGGGCAGGTGTTTCAAACTTGCCCAGACTCTTGAGAAGCACCTAAACGCTCACACAAGGGTGTCCGCTTGCCATAGTGCTGCAAATACTGCAGGAAGGGCTTTGGTGAAACAGGCCACATGGAGGAGCAGAAGACAATCCACACAACTGAAGAAGCCCATAGCTGCCCAGTATGTCAGAATCCACACGGGAGAAGAACCCTGTAGCTGCCCAGTATGTCAGAAGCAATTTGTGCAGCTGGGTAATGAACCATATTTGTACCCATTCGTATGTTGGGAGCAAATCAGTTGAAGACTTGAACAGTATGTTAACAATCAGTTAAAATTACTGTTGATGACAAGAAAACAATGGCTAATATGTTTCTTCACAGCTATGTCATTGGTTGATCTATTTTTGTCAGATTTAGTGCTTGTTTAGGCAAGTGTGTTAAAGCCTTCCTTTGTTTTTGGTTTTGTTCCTTTTCATATAGTTGTTTATTCCTTTTTGTCTAGTGATGTCCATTATCCATTTAAAATCTGTCAAATTAAACAAATGTGAAACAAATTCCATAGTATTCAGATTTGATTGCAAAAGAGACCAACCACTCCCCGTATTTTGAATTTTGCATATACAGTATATGTGCAGTTCCAGCCTAGTCCATTGATCCAAAATCTGGCCCAGATGTATCTGTTGACTGCAAATTTGAATGATTTCTATGCTCTGCAGCAAAGGAGCGTTTGGTTACTATCTGATGGATTAAAATAGGCTTGTTGGTAGCAAAGACATCACTAAAGTGTACAGAGCAAAGGTACTCCAGGACCAGGATGGGTAAGTAGCAGCTTGATCAGTGGAATCTTCTGTGAGACATAACAGGATTTCGGTCTTAAATGTAATGTTAGATCAAGTGAAAAAAATTAGTGGATTGAAATACAGATAAATAAATCCACTAAAAGTGCATCTGCATCATTGGTTAAAAAGTTGTTCTGCTAGTTGTCAGATTTTGTTCCAGTAATCTAATGTTTCCTGGGACTAGGTGGTTCAAGATTATATTGGTGTTTGCTTTATTTCTGTGATTTTTTTAACCATAGTCTAATTGTTTATACTGTCTACCAAATGCAATACTGAGTAGTGAAACACTGACACAATCCCTTTTGGCGTCAGACATTTGTAATATTTTCAATAATCTACAGTTGTAAGTCAAGAGGGCAGCACCATTTTAAAGTGTAGTTTCCTTTCTCTGTCTCACTTTCTGGAATTTTTCCGTCTGTGTTTTTATTAAAGTTAAAAATGGAAAGGGTATTAAAACTCCCTTTCACTGACATCTCTTCCACTGAACTTGTAGAGAAAGTGATGATATGAAGATGATTGTTTATCGCTTTCACTCAGAGATCATTGTCTGAGGGTCATGTTGTACAGTTCACGATGCCCCGGGTTGCAATCAGGAGGTTTGACAGTGATGTGCCACAGTTGTCTGTGGTGTTCTATATGATCATCACAGAACATCACACATAACTGGTCAAATTGTATCTCGAGTAGTATATTTGTGTATTATACTATATATTAGCAGCATATCTTTATGATGCAATTAAAAACATTCCCCACCCCCCTGAATACCAATCATATTACATATCTGGGTATTAAATTCACTTCCCAGTTGTCTGTTATTCAAAATAAATAGTCATCCAATTATTAAAACAATAAGCGACGAATTTCATTGATGGACAAAGTTGCCCCTTATACTCTTTGGACAAACTGCAATAATTAAAATGAGAATATAACCTAAACGAAATTGTTTGTTTTCAATTATTCCAGCGCCACAAACCTGTCTAAAATCTTTGGACAACATCATAACGTGATTCTACTGGAAAAATAAATCACATAAAATCAAACTCACAACATTACAGAACTGTAGTTGATTATTGCAAATCAACTACAATATGGAATAAAATGGATAAAACCTAGTATATCAGACAGAATATGGATAGACATAGAGCAAACATTATGCAAAGATCTAAAAGTCAGACTTACCATTTATCAGTCAAATCAATTAAAGAACATTCATGATCAACAATTTGTGGGTGGCCATGATACTAACAGCCTGGTGGAAATTCCACAAGATATCAAACTCCACACTAACATAAACATAACACTGCTTTCATGTCACTTCCACAAGTAGCCCAAACATAAGATATAGAAAGCAGGTAAGAGCGGAGCAGTCAATGTGCCTAATATGACTGCAAAAGCCTGGCAGGACAGGAGGTATTCCTGCTTCTGCTAATCAGCAAAAGGAAGCTCCTGGCAAAGTGACGTGGACTGCAAAAAAATCACCAGGAAGGTCAAGCTACAAATGCCAGAGAGGAGCAGGGAGCACCAAAAGTTCCATAGCATCCTGCGGAAAGAGTACCACATAAGCATGGAAACAGTACAGCAACCCATGGTATGAGCATGGACAGATGAGGAAGAGCTGCTAGAACAGTACGTCCCCAATAAGCAGGCAGGATGTGGATCCGTCTCACTATTTCATCGGCAGAAATGCAGGAGCAGGTGATAATACTCCTGGGCCCAGCACTCTTCAACCTGGGTACTTTAAGGAGAACACGGCAGCCTCCCAAAAGTGATACAAAGTCCCAAAATGGCTATTACCTGTGCTGAATAACAGTATGAAGGACAAATCTACCCCTGTCCAAAGTTTAATTGATTTAACTGAATGCCAACTATACTACCACCATCAATCTGTGTAAGGTGTACTTGCAAGTGCCTTTAGCACCAAAAGCAAAAGAACTCAGTGTTTTCAACACATTTCATCCAAGCATCATCATGTGAAATGTTGTTCTTTTCGGAAATTCTTCATCTAAATATGGTTGTGTTGCTAATGAGATCATATTATTTGTTACTCTTTAAACCTTATTATTCCTTTAAGATTCAAAGTCTACTGTGTTAGGAAACCTATGTGAGAATATAAAATCAGCAGTTTCTGCATGCTTGTGTGATGAATACAGAAAGTGATCTCTTATACCTGCGGAATTAAGGCTTCAAATGTCTTGGTGTTCAGACGATATGGAGAGGCTCTGGGAATCTGGAAGGATAAACGTTTGTTTCATTTTCAGGGACTGTTGATCATTTATTTGTCCATTCATTTATTACACTATTAAGGGATTATTAATGTGCACTGGGAGAACAGTATAAAGTTATCATTCTTCTTTATCAGTCTTCTAACTAAATAGCCTGGTCTTGTAAGGTAACCACATCCACACCTTTCCCTCAGTGATGGCAAGGAGTGGTTTAAACTCACCATGTCATCTGTGATTCTGAGTCTGAGTGTGAGTGCTCCTGCATTTTTGTACACAAAGCCTGCTGAGTTGGCAGTGAAGGCAGAGATGCCCATATACAGCATGTTGCTTTCATCAGGTGGCAGTGAAAATGGTGTCGGGGCAAAAGTGGGTTTCTTGTGCACTCCAATGTTGTAAAACTCCCCCTATATAGAGAGCAATGCAGAGATTAACTTATTCTTTTACAGCTCCTGGGTCTTGATTCTTCGTTCAGATTAAACTGTTTTATCAGTGTAACCTTTGTGTAACCTTTTTTTTCCTACAAAAGCCCAACAGTGCTTTCTGGATACACTTAGGCACAGTTTTGCAAGTGCTCCTGTTATTCCCTGTTAATTCAGCTCTTTGGCTCAGAAAGGCTTTCTTATGATCATTATGGTCATTATTCTTATGCTTTGACAACTTGTGCCTTTTTTAACTTGTGCCTGAAAGCCCCTTTACCTATGCCAATGATAAAACACTGATGAACTCCTGCAAACAAGTTGTAGTTTATTAATTAGTGCATTAATCTTAGTTTGGGATCTTTAATGACCATCTTAATCTGTGTATATTATTTGATTGTTGGTTCTTTCCTAGCTGAATGTAACTTCCTCTCACAGTAGTGTACAACTTCCAAGCTTATCAAAGGATAGTGTTGTAGTCAGGACCATTAAAAAATCATTCAAGCAAAGACCAAGATTTTGTAGTGTTTGAATCTGCGACAAGAATGAGACTTATTTAACAATGATTTTACTTTAATTATACCACTCACTGATAATGTATTGTAAATTGTCATTGTCATAAATTGTCATAAATAATTGTCATTATAAAGGCAGTTGAATATAAACAAATATAAAGCAAAAAGGTTCATATGGTCATTTTTATTATTAAATTAAAACATAGTAATACTTAAATAATTGCTATCTGCCCTTGGGTCAATCATGGAAAGGATTAACTAGATGTGTTCTGTAATGTGTTAAATCCTCTTGATAAATGCATAGCTTTAGGTATATCATAAAATATATGATGAGTCTTTTTCTCATTATTACTTGTGTACAACAAAAGTTTGTGTGACAAGCAGCAACATGTATATTTACCAATTTATGAAAACGGGAGTATGCGCAGTGGGAGAGTAAATATCTTTTAAAATGACTCTCAATTAATGGCAATGCATTTACAATAAGTCTCTTATGCACCAGTACTTGTGAATGTACACACACAAACCTCACCGTTTGGGTCTTCCCCAAGTCCCCTGTCTTGTTCGCACTACTAGCTAAGAGCAACCAGCTAACTTGATAGCAGTGTGACTCAATAATAATAATAATAATAATAATAATAATAATAATAATAATAATAATAATAATAATAATAATATGGCGCTTCCACGCACATCAGCAAGCAAATAGGAACACTAGCACTTGCATGAAATTAAGCATATTAGCATTTCAGAAGGCAGATTATTTAGCCTGCTAAAATAGCAGGTGTGGCAGCAAATGTCTGTTCAAAACACTATGTCACAGGTATGAGTATCATGTATTTGCTATAGTATGATTGTTCATGTTTGTAAATTTAAAGCTTACAAATGCTGTATTTACAGTGTATTGCAGGTTATTAAAATGTGGCAGTAATTATTAGGATATAGAGAATTGTAGTGTTTAAACAAATCATTATGTCAGAAGTATGTTTAGGGGAGAATACACCCTGACCCACCCAGAGTTAACACACACTTACCTTACGTTATTCATCATAAACTTGAATAGCTACAATACTGTCTGCTAATCATGCAGTTTGACGTTTGCAAAGTGTGTAACCAGACAAAATCTGTGTTAAAACTTTCCTTTAACACTGAGTCATACATGAGTCAGACATGATTCTGAATAAATGAATGAATGAAAAAATGAAAAGCCTTATTTCATTTCAAACTGCACTTCAGGAACACTGAGCTCAAGTTCTGAGGAAACTTCCCTGCATATTTTCAGGGGTTTTCTGCCTCACCATGCCTGAATCACCTCATAAGGAGCTTGATAATGAGGAGACAGCTGCCTGTGCATCAATAGGCGTCTGGGGTGTCCATCACTCAGGGAGGCGTGGCTGAAGGCGTGGCCTTGCAGACTCTGAGAGCTGGCTGAGGTAATCTGTAAAGGAGAGAGTAGTCACCAATAATCATGGAAATGTAGCCACAACTGTACAGTATATTTCACAGCCATGTATATTACATATCACAGACCAGGCTTACCAGAATAAATATTCCACACATACAGCTCATATATATCTCTGTGTGTGTGTGTGTGTGTGTGTGTGTGTGTGTGTGTGTAAAAACATGCTCCTGTTTTAGTCTCAACACAGACAGATATACATGTAGGAGTAGCAAACTGAAGTAAGAGCTCACCTTCACCAGTACATAGTCTCCAGCTTTAACAGTGACAGGGTTGGTATCCGTGGGATAAGAAAGCAAATCCTTTCTTGGAAAAATAACCTTCACATTCCCATCATTCTGACCACAAAGATCTTGAGATGACTTCTTACTTTCCTGCAGAAAACAGACTCAGTCAAGCAAAAACAGCAGATATTATTTGTACAATATAAAAGGCTTGACTAAGCACTGTAGCAGACAGAAATTCTCTCCTGCTCTTACATTGCCTCCAGATACCATGCCACAACGTCTCACTAGGGTGGTTAGTCCCACTGTTATGTAGATGGTCATAAAATTCTGTTATCAGTGTGTATATCGGTAGATCCAATCTCAGCATGACTGGTAGCGCATATTAACACACAAGTGGCAAACACCTTGGGGTAGTTTTCTGTGCATTCGCCAGGCATGTCCTCAAAAGAAGGACACTAACAAGAATCAAAATTAACTAAGACCCCAATCTTCAAACAGTTATTGATGGCAGGTAATACACTAAAGACCACAAGCACAGGGAAACCAGTCATTGGGATTTCCCGGTGCCAAAGATGTGAACTGCTCTCAACACTTCAAAAATAACAAAAAGCTCAAAGCATCCAAAACAGACACAATGCTATGCCTAACCAGGGAAGGGTTTCAAATGAAAGGGCCACAGAAACCCATGCGGCAATCGCAAACTAACACCACAAACGGGAAAGTGACCATACAACTCAAATAGACTAAAATAGACCAAACAATGCCCTAAATACATAAACACATAAACTCTATTTGCCCTCCAGAAAAGAACAAAGCCAAAACCAAAATGAAATGCCAAAAGGTGCTAGGGCTGAGCTGATAGACAATGCCATTGTTCATCATCGTTGTCAGACAGACCTCATGATGTTGATCCAGCAGGTCTAAATAAGATAAGGGAGGAGAGTTTACTGCAACTATTTATTTTCTTGCAGAAATCTAGTTAAATCGATATGCAAAACATGATGACCAAGACACACAGATGCAGCAATCCCAAATTATTAACAGCAGAAGTGCTCCAAACACAGTTGTAACACAGCATGGCTTCAACCCACTGCAGTACTCACTCCCTCCACTAGGACAAGCTGTTTGCTGTCGATGAAACTGGTGTTGACCTTAGCCGCATCTTCACGGAATGTAAAGATAAGCTCCTCCAGGCGACAGCTTCTTCACCTCAGCTGGGATATCGTCCCTGAGACGGTGATATGCCTGAGTTTTCTGTGGGTGTGGTACACACATGTTCATGTCAGAAGGTCAAGCCCAACTGGCAGCCACAAGACCCTTTCAATTCTCCAAATGATAATAGACAATGGTGAATTTCTTGATAGAACCATCACATGAACCAGGGAGAATGTCTGTTTTTTGGATAGTGTTAAACACAATGACAAAATAGGATCTCACCTTCCTCATGCTGTAGGCAAACAGGAAGGCTACATTATAGCCCACTTCCCTGATCAAAGAGACCGACTGCTGGTGGTCCTCAGGAAACATACTCACCCACCCCAGCACAGGTCAAACGAAAACAGCACAAATTGACTATGGCAGTCAAACCTTATTTCACATATCTGATAAGCATAAGGCTTTTTCAATCTGATAATCTATTAATGATCTTTTCTACTGCTCACATCCAAATTTGCGAATCCTAAATTATTATCCAATCTGCTGCTTAAAATGGCCTATGAGCAATATCTGCACATGAATTCAGACTATAAGAAACCGTTCAACTAAATACTTAAACTCTTTGAACATCCACTACACCACACAAGCCATAAACAGTCAAAGACAGTCAGGGCCGGATTACCAATAGATTACCAGAGCAGGCAGTGACCTGTAGGCCCCACACCTTTTAGGGGCCATGCAACAAGGAATTAAAAAAAACAAACATATTAGGCGATAATTTGCAAGGGAGGCCCCAAGATTATGACTGCCTAGGGGCCTCCACAGGGTTTAATCTGGCACTGTAGGCAGTGTACATGTACATGCCCCTAAATGTAATTGGTAACATATTCCATTACATTACTCAAACGAGGAACATACTTTAAAAACTTTGGAATACGTCAACATTGTCCAAGACTATTTCAAATATAACTCACTTTAATTACATTTAAATTACATTTAACAGCATGTATTCTGTGTTCTGTATTTTGTCACCTGCAATGAAATACATTTTAAAAGTACCTTCCCCACACTAGTCATGGGTATCCCAACCAAAAACCACATGCTCACATCCATGACTCTGGGGTTTCTACCTCATCAGGAAAGTCTTTAGGATGTGGCCAGGTGAAGCGAATCCTTGTCAGGGTTTACGAGGGAGACGTGGTGTAGCAGGTCAGCGAATCGTAGGCCTCCTTGCTCATCACGGGAACACGGTGCTGAAACCACGGCTGAGGTGCGAACCAAGCTCCGAGTTGCTGGCCCCGTCCCCAGACACGTCTCTGTAGCTGTTCACGTTTTGACCCAGCAGGGTCACTTCCTTCACCCCCTATGGCCATGATCATTTCATATACTTAGTGTTCACATCTGGCCAAGTTTCACACACAGAAACTAGTAAAGCCAGACTGCACACATAGTCGCTGAAGGGAAGAGACCTGGTCAGACAGCATGCGCACTTCTTCAAGTATGGAGGACACAGGTCTGCTCCTATCCTTCCCCCAGGTAAACGGCACAATGCAGTAGCTGCACATGTTGTCACAGCCCCGCGTGATAGACCTACAGCAGTCAAAGAGGGACAAAATATACTGGATAATCCCACTGTAAGACAAGGTGCCACCAACAAGGCTTGCAGTACACAAGGTCTGTACTGTCAACAGCGTGAAAGGACTTTAAAAGTATCGACCCCCTGATATCAAACCATTGTTTGAAGTGCTACATCTAAAAGCATGAAGGAGCTGAAGATGAGCCACCACGGTGTTTGAAGTTTTATATCCCTTCATAAGTGTAGGAGGGTCAGTCATGTATAAATATTTAACCAAAAAATGCAGATTGACAAGTGTTCAGTAAAATGATAATAATAAACAACTGAACTATGAGCATTTGCTGTTTTTGGCTTTATTGTGGATGCAAGTCCCATGTTTCATCCAATATGGTAGCAAATGCCTTTAAATTATAGCTGACTTTTCTGTATTTTAATCTAACAGTTGCTGTTCAGATTAAATTCAGTGTATTAGAGTTGAATATGAAAACACCAAAAACTGTCTATACATGTTAACTTAAAAATTGAACTGTACATGTGAGACTGTTATTTTACTCTTTACCATCTTTACAAAATCACACAGTGCAAAGTTAATTTAAGAGTTAGTGTTTAGTAGGAACTCCTCCCTTATAAATCAGCCAGATATTATTATGGCACTCACACAAAGGCACTGTGTCCTGAATGGTGAATGGGCATGACATCAGCATATGCCTCTTCCAGGGAGAGCAGGACATTGCTGGTCCTCTGACCCCCATGGGCCAGTGCAAGGAGTCAGAGAAGATCTCTGTAGGCATCTGGCCCTGCTACAACATCCACCACCCTCTCCTTCTCCAGCAACTCAGTCTTCAGTCTCTCTGCCATGCAACCTACAAGAGAGCAAGCACACATGCGTATACGGGCGCGTGAACCCACACACAAACATACATGCGCACACACGAACATTTCAGACTGAGAGATACATTTGAACGTGAATGAAGAACTATGGTGAAGTGAGAAGTTACCCAGGACTCCTATCTTTAATGGAGTGCTGCTCTTTAGACGCTTCTTTTTCAGAACTGCTGGATGTTTGAGTCTGTTCCAGATGGTCTGCTCTGCCTTTTCCCTGTCACAATGATTTTTATTTTTTCCAACAGAAAATAGCATTACATCCAAGCAAACAATGTCACTGAAGTAAAGGACTGCTGTCAAGTTGCACAAGATTGGCAACATATAGATTCACTGTGTAAAATACAAACAGAAATAGGCTTTTCCTACCTTATGGAGCATGTGACAAGAAGCACCACATCTGCCTGTATAAAAAAAAAAATTAGGAAAGATGAGAATGAAAGCTTTCAAATAAAGGAAGCGCTGTGTTTATCAAGGGTCAAAGGTCAAGGCATTGACACTTACCTCTGATAGTTCGTGGGTCCGAACATATCCACCCTTCTGAAGAATGGACCACGCAATTTCAGTGTCGTTGACGTTCATCTGACAGCCGTATGTTTCGAAATACACTGCAAGATGTAAACATCAAAATAAAATTGGCAACGACTACCGGCATACTGACACATGGGAATTAAAATCCTAAAGCCTGAACTATCATGGCAACAAATGCAGTTACATACCTTTCCGTAGCTGCGCCAGACCACTTTCTTCAGGAAGATACGATTCCTCATGTTCCTGTTGCGTCTCAGTTGAACTTTTGCCTGAAGAACTCTTAATGACGACAGCTTGGTCTTAAATGTGCTCACTCTCGTCTCATCAGTCTCATTAGTAGGAGTGCTAGACAGAGACACTGAGCAATAACCTCTGCATTTGTCGGCGAGTCGAGATAAACACTTTTGAACAGAAAACACTAGAAGTCTAAGCCTGCGGGCAGACATCATGTCTAAACGGGAGATTCAGCTACAAAGCCATGAACAAGACAAGAAACTCAATTTAACTTTAAAAGTAACGTTAGCTAAGGCTAAGTGCTAACTTAGCAATGGTGCTGTGGTTTGCGCAGAACAATTTTGTATACAAAAGTATATTATCAGCGAGCTAACAAATCTGTACAAGCAGCCAATAAATATAAAAATATCTGTAGCTCAGTTAGGTAACCTAATAATTCAGCTGTAACATACACTCACGTATGACCCCACACGGTTAACATTGACATGCAGTTTTGTAGTTTTCAAAATAACGGTTTCATTAAAACGTAACAGTGATACTGGTGTTTCATTTCTAAGACAAGTAAACGGTGTAACTTGGGAGGGAGATCAATCGCAAAAATATCGATTTACGTTTTTTAATTCATATTTTTGTAATTAATAGTTTTGTAATTAATAGTTTTTTAATTAATAGTTTTGTGAAATCTTATATTTAACATAAACGGCTACTTTTATTTTGCAAGTGTTTACTTGTTAGTCATAAGTAGTGTTTTGTGAGATGATTGTTCGTTTTCACACATGGCTTTCTGTCCATCACATACTCTGATCTAATGACGAATGCGTAATTTATTTTATAAGTGGACTTCACACTTCGTTCTGTTACCTAAGGGTCAGTACAACATACTCATTTAAACAGTGAAAAGTGCTATAAACAATAAGTCCTAGAGTTTGTTAAACAACATAAACAAGACCCTACAATAAGTACTAATTTAGTCAGTCAATATGGGAGCAGTGTCAGTTGTTCTTTAAATATTCTGCAAATAGATGGGTCTTCAGTCTGCGCTTGAAGACCGCAAGGGACTCTGCTGTCCGGACAGCAAGTGGGAGTTCATTCCACCATCTTGGAGCCAGGACAGAAAATAGTCTCGATGCTTGTCATCCATGAGATCTGAAGCAAGGTATTTCAAGCCGAGCCAGACTTGAGGTTCGAAGTACTCCAGGTACGGATCGGGCTTTGACCATTGACCTCATGTATGAAGGGGCTGGTTCATTTTTGGCTTTGTAGGCAAACATCAAGGTTTTGAATCTGATGCGTGCAGCTACAGGGAGCCAAAGAATTATTACCACACTGAGTCAATATCAAGTATTATTCTTTAAGAGATGCTAACAGCTGACAGTGTGTGTTGGAACTCTACATAGACTATAGTTTGAATTAAATATGTGCTGTAGCAACAGTTTTAAAAATTTAAAAAATATTATGTTTTCAAGATATTCAGATATATTGCAATATATTATAAAGAATTCTCAAGAAAATCAAAAATGAGTTAAATAATATTTTCCAGAATAGTACGTATCAGCTAAGTAAACTTGTACATTTGCTTATTTCATTTTTAATTTATTTTTCTCTTTAAACTGTTATCATTGTGGTGACCGTTGTCAGCCAGAGGAGGATGCCCCCCCACTCCCCCCCGCCTTGAGTCTTGGTTCTTCTCAAGGTTTCTTCCTCATGCTCTAGGGAGCTTTGCCTTGCCACTGTCGCTCTTGGCTTGGACATTTGTAAAGCTGCTTTTTCACAACATCTGTTGTAAATGGCACTGAATAAATACATTTTGAATTTGAATTTTGAATTTGAATTTATATTAGCTTTGCATAAATCATGGAATAAACTTGAAGTTCTTGGTAATCATCTAAGACTTTGGACTGTATTGTTTGTGATTTACAGAAATTTCTTAAAGATGTTATATTTGTATCATAAAATATGAGCTGGACCCTCAAAAAAACAATTGAACACAGGCTATGTTAAACATGAAATAATTGCATTTTATTTTATCTTTATTACTTCTACAAAACTTCAAGCATAAGTTTTTATTATTATTGCTTGATCGACGTGACTTTTCATTCTCATTCATGCTCTCATCTTCTCATCTTCCTGGGGACGCTCTCTGTCTTGGAGCAGTGAGAGGAGCTCGGGGAGTTTGTCTCTCTCCTCCTCTTCCTGGAGCTCCTTTGCTCCGTCTGGCTCCTACAGCTCTGGCCCACGGCAGGAGCAGCATTGGAACTGTGAGCTCTGACCTCATTAGGAAATCTGACAGTGTTTCCAGACCAGGAGCTGTACTGAGGTTGGTCATTCTGTGCCATCACCAAGAAATCAGCTTTAGGTGCACTGGAGGCATAAGTAGCTGGTGTATTGTACAATACACTCTGCTGCAGCGTATTGTAAAGCGGATACCATCCAAGTGTGGAACTATTCCCTGCCACCCCAAAGCTGGCACCCCATGCATCAGCCTTCCAAGCATTCCTGCTCAGCAGAGGGTGGTCCCTGCCATATCCTGGGGCCATGTAGCCAAAGGACTCTCTTGGAATTCTGTTTCGTAGATATTCGTGGACATCGTCTATGATTTTGCTCACGCCGTCCAGAGCCGGATGTCTGACAAACTGTGTGTTCCCCTCAGTGGAAGCTGCTGGAAGCTGAAATGAGAAATTGCTCTGCTGCTGAAGAGTCCAGTCATCATCATTATCAGCTTCATCATCATCATAATCGCTTTCATCCTCTGACTCTTCAGCCTGTTCACCCTGATGCTGGGGGCTTTCTGGGAGAGGTGGGAGAGGTACCTGACCTGCATCCTCTACCTCATTGTTGACGGGGGGCTGAGGCCCAGTGGTTTCACTTGGTGCTTTCTCAGTAAGGGTCAGAGGGACACCACACTGAACACAATCATGCAGATTGGATCCGCACACTGAGGAAAGAAAAAAATTCATCAGGTCTCCACTGTTGCCAGGTTTTGCAATGAAATGGGTCATGTGGGTCTGTTTTTTGCAAGCGGCATGTGTCATTTTGGCAAATCTGGCAAACGTGGCACAAGCACAAATATGCTTCCTTCATGTTAAATGTTTTCTTCCAACTTGGGGTTTTGTTCTAAAAATACAGTAAAGTAAAATATTTTGTATGTACATACCTTTGCAGTCGACCCGATGCAGCTTAATGACCGGGAACATTTTTTAAAGTCCAGAATTGTTTCGTGGTTTTGTTTGAAAACATAAACTAGTAACACTGTCGCTACGTTCACCTTGCTGTGACTGTGTTCCGAATGAATGTTTGGAAATGACTTTAGAATTTAGACGCTATCAGTGTTCTATGACATCGTGCTTCTGACGTAATTGTGGTCGCGGTTCCCACGGCGACGCCACCATGTTTGTTTACTTCCTTGTTTTGGTCCCTGTCGGCTCCGCCCCCTGCTTAGTACCGCCTCCTGTTACTGTAATCACCTGCAGCGCGTTAGTCCTCGTTAGTCTTTCTGTATATAAGCGCTCTCGGTAGGTAAGTCCCGTTGGCTCGGGTTCCGTTTTGGAGCGTCTGTGTTTTGGATAACGCTCTTTGCCCGGTCTGCTGTTTTTTGGCTTCTGTTTGTGGGCTAAGCGTGTTCTCTAATAAAGTTGCATTCATCTTACTGCGAGCGACTCCATCTTTGTATGTGCTCAGAACATTACAATAGTATTTCAGGTGGAGAAAATCTTCCTTTTTTTTAAATTTACTTTGCTTATGAGAGGGTTTGTTAGCTTACACACTTGTAGCTTTTAAAATAACCTCATGTGATGTAGGTTACGTCAAGGCTGTATCCATGAACTGAACATTGGGGGAGTAAATCTCCCCAGGGGGCAGGACTTCACTAGCTCATGAGATGAAATTATTTAATTATTTAATTAATTATTAAGTGACTAATAAAGTATAATTACATTTACATTTATGGCACTTAGCGCATGCTCTTATCCAGAGCGACTTACAAAAGTGCTTTATTATTTACTCATAGAATATATCCTAGTACAGTAGGTTAGAATCAAACATACCAATGAACTAGAATACTGTAGAATACAGGGATGAATGCTGATACCTAGAAGTACAAAATACATAAAGTCTATCTTAAACAATGAAAAGTGCTATAAACAATAAGTCCTAGAGTTTATTAAACAACATAAACAATACCCTACAATAAGTATTAATTTAGTCAGTCAATATGGGAGCAGTGTCAGTTGTTCTTTAAATATTCTGCAAATAGATGGGTCTTCAGTCTGCGCTTGAAGACCGCAAGGGACTCTGCTGTCCGGACAGCAAGTGGGAGTTCATTCCACCATCTTGGAGCCAGGACAGAAAATAGTCTCGATGCTTGTCATCCATGAGATCTGAAGCAAGGTATTTCAAGCCGAGCCAGACTTGAGGTTCGAAGTACTCCAGGTACGGATCGGGCTTTGACCATTGACCTCATGTATGAAGGGGCTGGTTCATTTTTGGCTTTGTAGGCAAACATCAAGGTTTTGAATCTGATGCGTGCAGCTACAGGGAGCCAAAGAATTATTACCACACTGAGTCAATATCAAGTATTATTCTTTAAGAGATGCTAACAGCTGACAGTGTGTGTTGGAACTCTACATAGACTATAGTTTGAATTAAATATGTGCTGTAGCAACAGTTTTAAAAATTTAAAAAATATTATGTTTTCAAGATATTCAGATATATTGCAATATATTATAAAGAATTCTCAAGAAAATCAAAAATGAGTTAAATAATATTTTCCAGAATAGTACGTATCAGCTAAGTAAACTTGTACATTTGCTTATTTCATTTTTAATTTATTTTTCTCTTTAAACTGTTATCATTGTGGTGACCGTTGTCAGCCAGAGGAGGATGCCCCCCCACTCCCCCCCGCCTTGAGTCTTGGTTCTTCTCAAGGTTTCTTCCTCATGCTCTAGGGAGCTTTGCCTTGCCACTGTCGCTCTTGGCTTGGACATTTGTAAAGCTGCTTTTTCACAACATCTGTTGTAAATGGCACTGAATAAATACATTTTGAATTTGAATTTTGAATTTGAATTTATATTAGCTTTGCATAAATCATGGAATAAACTTGAAGTTCTTGGTAATCATCTAAGACTTTGGACTGTATTGTTTGTGATTTACAGAAATTTCTTAAAGATGTTATATTTGTATCATAAAATATGAGCTGGACCCTCAAAAAAACAATTGAACACAGGCTATGTTAAACATGAAATAATTGCATTTTATTTTATCTTTATTACTTCTACAAAACTTCAAGCATAAGTTTTTATTATTATTGCTTGATCGACGTGACTTTTCATTCTCATTCATGCTCTCATCTTCTCATCTTCCTGGGGACGCTCTCTGTCTTGGAGCAGTGAGAGGAGCTCGGGGAGTTTGTCTCTCTCCTCCTCTTCCTGGAGCTCCTTTGCTCCGTCTGGCTCCTACAGCTCTGGCCCACGGCAGGAGCAGCATTGGAACTGTGAGCTCTGACCTCATTAGGAAATCTGACAGTGTTTCCAGACCAGGAGCTGTACTGAGGTTGGTAATTCTGTGCCATCACCAAGAAAGCAGGTTTAGGTGCACTGGAGGCATAAGTAGCTGGTGTATTGTACAATACACTCTGCTGCAGCGTATTGTAAAGCGGATACCATCCAAGTGTGGAACTATTCCCTGCCACCCCAAAGCTGGCACCCCATGCATCAGCCTTCCAAGCATTCCTGCTCAGCAGAGGGTGGTCCCTGCCATATCCTGGGGCCATGTAGCCAAAGGACTCTCTTGGAATTCTGTTTCGTAGATATTCGTGGACATCGTCTATGATTTTGCTCACGCCGTCCAGAGCCGGATGTCTGACAAACTGTGTGTTCCCCTCAGTGGAAGCTGCTGGAAGCTGAAATGAGAAATTGCTCTGCTGCTGAAGAGTCCAGTCATCATCATTATCAGCTTCATCATCATCATAATCGCTTTCATCCTCTGACTCTTCAGCCTGTTCACCCTGATGCTGGGGGCTTTCTGGGAGAGGTGGGAGAGGTACCTGACCTGCATCCTCTACCTCATTGTTGACGGGGGGCTGAGGCCCAGTGGTTTCACTTGGTGCTTTCTCAGTAAGGGTCAGAGGGACACCACACTGAACACAATCATGCAGATTGGATCCGCACACTGAGGAAAGAAAAAAATTCATCAGGTCTCCACTGTTGCCAGGTTTTGCAATGAAATGGGTCATGTGGGTCTGTTTTTTGCAAGCGGCATGTGTCATTTTGGCAAATCTGGCAAACGTGGCACAAGCACAAATATGCTTCCTTCATGTTAAATGTTTTCTTCCAACTTGGGGTTTTGTTCTAAAAATACAGTAAAGTAAAATATTTTGTATGTACATACCTTTGCAGTCGACCCGATGCAGCTTAATGACCGGGAACATTTTTTAAAGTCCAGAATTGTTTCGTGGTTTTGTTTGAAAACATAAACTAGTAACACTGTCGCTACGTTCACCTTGCTGTGACTGTGTTCCGAATGAATGTTTGGAAATGACTTTAGAATTTAGACGCTATCAGTGTTCTATGACATCGTGCTTCTGACGTAATTGTGGTCGCGGTTCCCACGGCGACGCCACCATGTTTGTTTACTTCCTTGTTTTGGTCCCTGTCGGCTCCGCCCCCTGCTTAGTACCGCCTCCTGTTACTGTAATCACCTGCAGCGCGTTAGTCCTCGTTAGTCTTTCTGTATATAAGCGCTCTCGGTAGGTAAGTCCCGTTGGCTCGGGTTCCGTTTTGGAGCGTCTGTGTTTTGGATAACGCTCTTTGCCCGGTCTGCTGTTTTTTGGCTTCTGTTTGTGGGCTAAGCGTGTTCTCTAATAAAGTTGCATTCATCTTACTGCGAGCGACTCCATCTTTGTATGTGCTCAGAACATTACAATAGTATTTCAGGTGGAGAAAATCTTCCTTTTTTTTAAATTTACTTTGCTTATGAGAGGGTTTGTTAGCTTACACACTTGTAGCTTTTAAAATAACCTCATGTGATGTAGGTTACGTCAAGGCTGTATCCATGAACTGAACATTGGGGGAGTAAATCTCCCCAGGGGGCAGGACTTCACTAGCTCATGAGATGAAATTATTTAATTATTTAATTAATTATTAAGTGACTAATAAAGTATAATTACATTTACATTTATGGCACTTAGCGCATGCTCTTATCCAGAGCGACTTACAAAAGTGCTTTATTATTTACTCATAGAATATATCCTAGTACAGTAGGTTAGAATCAAACATACCAATGAACTAGAATACTGTAGAATACAGGGATGAATGCTGATACCTAGAAGTACAAAATACATAAAGTCTATCTTAAACAATGAAAAGTGCTATAAACAATAAGTCCTAGAGTTTATTAAACAACATAAACAATACCCTACAATAAGTATTAATTTAGTCAGTCAATATGGGAGCAGTGTCAGTTGTTCTTTAAATATTCTGCAAATAGATGGGTCTTCAGTCTGCGCTTGAAGACCGCAAGGGACTCTGCTGTCCGGACAGCAAGTGGGAGTTCATTCCACCATCTTGGAGCCAGGACAGAAAATAGTCTCGATGCTTGTCATCCATGAGATCTGAAGCAAGGTATTTCAAGCCGAGCCAGACTTGAGGTTCGAAGTACTCCAGGTACGGATCGGGCTTTGACCATTGACCTCATGTATGAAGGGGCTGGTTCATTTTTGGCTTTGTAGGCAAACATCAAGGTTTTGAATCTGATGCGTGCAGCTACAGGGAGCCAAAGAATTATTACCACACTGAGTCAATATCAAGTATTATTCTTTAAGAGATGCTAACAGCTGACAGTGTGTGTTGGAACTCTACATAGACTATAGTTTGAATTAAATATGTGCTGTAGCAACAGTTTTAAAAATTTAAAAAATATTATGTTTTCAAGATATTCAGATATATTGCAATATATTATAAAGAATTCTCAAGAAAATCAAAAATGAGTTAAATAATATTTTCCAGAATAGTACGTATCAGCTAAGTAAACTTGTACATTTGCTTATTTCATTTTTAATTTATTTTTCTCTTTAAACTGTTATCATTGTGGTGACCGTTGTCAGCCAGAGGAGGATGCCCCCCCACTCCCCCCCGCCTTGAGTCTTGGTTCTTCTCAAGGTTTCTTCCTCATGCTCTAGGGAGCTTTGCCTTGCCACTGTCGCTCTTGGCTTGGACATTTGTAAAGCTGCTTTTTCACAACATCTGTTGTAAATGGCACTGAATAAATACATTTTGAATTTGAATTTTGAATTTGAATTTATATTAGCTTTGCATAAATCATGGAATAAACTTGAAGTTCTTGGTAATCATCTAAGACTTTGGACTGTATTGTTTGTGATTACAGAAATTTCTTAAAGATGTTATATTTGTATCATAAAATATGAGCTGGACCCTCAAAAAAACAATTGAACACAGGCTATGTTAAACATGAAATAATTGCATTTTATTTTATCTTTATTACTTCTACAAAACTTCAAGCATAAGTTTTTATTATTATTGCTTGATCGACGTGACTTTTCATTCTCATTCATGCTCTCATCTTCTCATCTTCCTGGGGACGCTCTCTGTCTTGGAGCAGTGAGAGGAGCTCGGGGAGTTTGTCTCTCTCCTCCTCTTCCTGGAGCTCCTTTGCTCCGTCTGGCTCCTACAGCTCTGGCCCACGGCAGGAGCAGCATTGGAACTGTGAGCTCTGACCTCATTAGGAAATCTGACAGTGTTTCCAGACCAGGAGCTGTACTGAGGTTGGTAATTCTGTGCCATCACCAAGAAAGCAGGTTTAGGTGCACTGGAGGCATAAGTAGCTGGTGTATTGTACAATACACTCTGCTGCAGCGTATTGTAAAGCGGATACCATCCAAGTGTGGAACTATTCCCTGCCACCCCAAAGCTGGCACCCCATGCATCAGCCTTCCAAGCATTCCTGCTCAGCAGAGGGTGGTCCCTGCCATATCCTGGGGCCATGTAGCCAAAGGACTCTCTTGGAATTCTGTTTCGTAGATATTCGTGGACATCGTCTATGATTTTGCTCACGCCGTCCAGAGCCGGATGTCTGACAAACTGTGTGTTCCCCTCAGTGGAAGCTGCTGGAAGCTGAAATGAGAAATTGCTCTGCTGCTGAAGAGTCCAGTCATCATCATTATCAGCTTCATCATCATCATAATCGCTTTCATCCTCTGACTCTTCAGCCTGTTCACCCTGATGCTGGGGGCTTTCTGGGAGAGGTGGGAGAGGTACCTGACCTGCATCCTCTACCTCATTGTTGACGGGGGGCTGAGGCCCAGTGGTTTCACTTGGTGCTTTCTCAGTAAGGGTCAGAGGGACACCACACTGAACACAATCATGCAGATTGGATCCGCACACTGAGGAAAGAAAAAAATTCATCAGGTCTCCACTGTTGCCAGGTTTTGCAATGAAATGGGTCATGTGGGTCTGTTTTTTGCAAGCGGCATGTGTCATTTTGGCAAATCTGGCAAACGTGGCACAAGCACAAATATGCTTCCTTCATGTTAAATGTTTTCTTCCAACTTGGGGTTTTGTTCTAAAAATACAGTAAAGTAAAATATTTTGTATGTACATACCTTTGCAGTCGACCCGATGCAGCTTAATGACCGGGAACATTTTTTAAAGTCCAGAATTGTTTCGTGGTTTTGTTTGAAAACATAAACTAGTAACACTGTCGCTACGTTCACCTTGCTGTGACTGTGTTCCGAATGAATGTTTGGAAATGACTTTAGAATTTAGACGCTATCAGTGTTCTATGACATCGTGCTTCTGACGTAATTGTGGTCGCGGTTCCCACGGCGACGCCACCATGTTTGTTTACTTCCTTGTTTTGGTCCCTGTCGGCTCCGCCCCCTGCTTAGTACCGCCTCCTGTTACTGTAATCACCTGCAGCGCGTTAGTCCTCGTTAGTCTTTCTGTATATAAGCGCTCTCGGTAGGTAAGTCCCGTTGGCTCGGGTTCCGTTTTGGAGCGTCTGTGTTTTGGATAACGCTCTTTGCCCGGTCTGCTGTTTTTTGGCTTCTGTTTGTGGGCTAAGCGTGTTCTCTAATAAAGTTGCATTCATCTTACTGCGAGCGACTCCATCTTTGTATGTGCTCAGAACATTACAATAGTATTTCAGGTGGAGAAAATCTTCCTTTTTTTTTTATTTACTTTGCTTATGAGAGGGTTTGTTAGCTTACACACTTGTAGCTTTTAAAATAACCTCATGTGATGTAGGTTACGTCAAGGCTGTATCCATGAACTGAACATTGGGGGAGTAAATCTCCCCAGGGGGCAGGACTTCACTAGCTCATGAGATGAAATTATTTAATTATTTAATTAATTATTAAGTGACTAATAAAGTATAATTACATTTACATTTATGGCACTTAGCGCATGCTCTTATCCAGAGCGACTTACAAAAGTGCTTTATTATTTACTCATAGAATATATCCTAGTACAGTAGGTTAGAATCAAACATACCAATGAACTAGAATACTGTAGAATACAGGGATGAATGCTGATACCTAGAAGTACAAAATACATAAAGTCTATCTTAAACAATGAAAAGTGCTATAAACAATAAGTCCTAGAGTTTATTAAACAACATAAACAATACCCTACAATAAGTATTAATTTAGTCAGTCAATATGGGAGCAGTGTCAGTTGTTCTTTAAATATTCTGCAAATAGATGGGTCTTCAGTCTGCGCTTGAAGACCGCAAGGGACTCTGCTGTCCGGACAGCAAGTGGGAGTTCATTCCACCATCTTGGAGCCAGGACAGAAAATAGTCTCGATGCTTGTCATCCATGAGATCTGAAGCAAGGTATTTCAAGCCGAGCCAGACTTGAGGTTCGAAGTACTCCAGGTACGGATCGGGCTTTGACCATTGACCTCATGTATGAAGGGGCTGGTTCATTTTTGGCTTTGTAGGCAAACATCAAGGTTTTGAATCTGATGCGTGCAGCTACAGGGAGCCAAAGAATTATTACCACACTGAGTCAATATCAAGTATTATTCTTTAAGAGATGCTAACAGCTGACAGTGTGTGTTGGAACTCTACATAGACTATAGTTTGAATTAAATATGTGCTGTAGCAACAGTTTTAAAAATTTAAAAAATATTATGTTTTCAAGATATTCAGATATATTGCAATATATTATAAAGAATTCTCAAGAAAATCAAAAATGAGTTAAATAATATTTTCCAGAATAGTACGTATCAGCTAAGTAAACTTGTACATTTGCTTATTTCATTTTTAATTTATTTTTCTCTTTAAACTGTTATCATTGTGGTGACCGCTGTCAGCCAGAGGAGGATGCCCCCCCACTCCCCCCCGCCTTGAGTCTTGGTTCTTCTCAAGGTTTCTTCCTCATGCTCTAGGGAGCTTTGCCTTGCCACTGTCGCTCTTGGCTTGGACATTTGTAAAGCTGCTTTTTCACAACATCTGTTGTAAATGGCACTGAATAAATACATTTTGAATTTGAATTTTGAATTTGAATGTATATTAGCTTTGCATAAATCATGGAATAAACTTGAAGTTCTTGGTAATCATCTAAGACTTTGGACTGTATTGTTTGTGATTACAGAAATTTCTTAAAGATGTTATATTTGTATCATAAAATATGAGCTGGACCCTCAAAAAAACAATTGAACACAGGCTATGTTAAACATGAAATAATTGCATTTTATTTTATCTTTATTACTTCTACAAAACTTCAAGCATAAGTTTTTATTATTATTGCTTGATCGACGTGACTTTTCATTCTCATTCATGCTCTCATCTTCTCATCTTCCTGGGGACGCTCTCTGTCTTGGAGCAGTGAGAGGAGCTCGGGGAGTTTGTCTCTCTCCTCCTCTTCCTGGAGCTCCTTTGCTCCGTCTGGCTCCTACAGCTCTGGCCCACGGCAGGAGCAGCATTGGAACTGTGAGCTCTGACCTCATTAGGAAATCTGACAGTGTTTCCAGACCAGGAGCTGTACTGAGGTTGGTAATTCTGTGCCATCACCAAGAAAGCAGGTTTAGGTGCACTGGAGGCATAAGTAGCTGGTGTATTGTACAATACACTCTGCTGCAGCGTATTGTAAAGCGGATACCATCCAAGTGTGGAACTATTCCCTGCCACCCCAAAGCTGGCACCCCATGCATCAGCCTTCCAAGCATTCCTGCTCAGCAGAGGGTGGTCCCTGCCATATCCTGGGGCCATGTAGCCAAAGGACTCTCTTGGAATTCTGTTTCGTAGATATTCGTGGACATCGTCTATGATTTTGCTCACGCCGTCCAGAGCCGGATGTCTGACAAACTGTGTGTTCCCCTCAGTGGAAGCTGCTGGAAGCTGAAATGAGAAATTGCTCTGCTGCTGAAGAGTCCAGTCATCATCATTATCAGCTTCATCATCATCATAATCGCTTTCATCCTCTGACTCTTCAGCCTGTTCACCCTGATGCTGGGGGCTTTCTGGGAGAGGTGGGAGAGGTACCTGACCTGCATCCTCTACCTCATTGTTGACGGGGGGCTGAGGCCCAGTGGTTTCACTTGGTGCTTTCTCAGTAAGGGTCAGAGGGACACCACACTGAACACAATCATGCAGATTGGATCCGCACACTGAGGAAAGAAAAAAATTCATCAGGTCTCCACTGTTGCCAGGTTTTGCAATGAAATGGGTCATGTGGGTCTGTTTTTTGCAAGCGGCATGTGTCATTTTGGCAAATCTGGCAAACGTGGCACAAGCACAAATATGCTTCCTTCATGTTAAATGTTTTCTTCCAACTTGGGGTTTTGTTCTAAAAATACAGTAAAGTAAAATATTTTGTATGTACATACCTTTGCAGTCGACCCGATGCAGCTTAATGACCGGGAACATTTTTTAAAGTCCAGAATTGTTTCGTGGTTTTGTTTGAAAACATAAACTAGTAACACTGTCGCTACGTTCACCTTGCTGTGACTGTGTTCCGAATGAATGTTTGGAAATGACTTTAGAATTTAGACGCTATCAGTGTTCTATGACATCGTGCTTCTGACGTAATTGTGGTCGCGGTTCCCACGGCGACGCCACCATGTTTGTTTACTTCCTTGTTTTGGTCCCTGTCGGCTCCGCCCCCTGCTTAGTACCGCCTCCTGTTACTGTAATCACCTGCAGCGCGTTAGTCCTCGTTAGTCTTTCTGTATATAAGCGCTCTCGGTAGGTAAGTCCCGTTGGCTCGGGTTCCGTTTTGGAGCGTCTGTGTTTTGGATAACGCTCTTTGCCCGGTCTGCTGTTTTTTGGCTTCTGTTTGTGGGCTAAGCGTGTTCTCTAATAAAGTTGCATTCATCTTACTGCGAGCGACTCCATCTTTGTATGTGCTCAGAACATTACAATAGTATTTCAGGTGGAGAAAATCTTCCTTTTTTTTTTATTTACTTTGCTTATGAGAGGGTTTGTTAGCTTACACACTTGTAGCTTTTAAAATAACCTCATGTGATGTAGGTTACGTCAAGGCTGTATCCATGAACTGAACATTGGGGGAGTAAATCTCCCCAGGGGGCAGGACTTCACTAGCTCATGAGATGAAATTATTTAATTATTTAATTAATTATTAAGTGACTAATAAAGTATAATTACATTTACATTTATGGCACTTAGCGCATGCTCTTATCCAGAGCGACTTACAAAAGTGCTTTATTATTTACTCATAGAATATATCCTAGTACAGTAGGTTAGAATCAAACATACCAATGAACTAGAATACTGTAGAATACAGGGATGAATGCTGATACCTAGAAGTACAAAATACATAAAGTCTATCTTAAACAATGAAAAGTGCTATAAACAATAAGTCCTAGAGTTTATTAAACAACATAAACAATACCCTACAATAAGTATTAATTTAGTCAGTCAATATGGGAGCAGTGTCAGTTGTTCTTTAAATATTCTGCAAATAGATGGGTCTTCAGTCTGCGCTTGAAGACCGCAAGGGACTCTGCTGTCCGGACAGCAAGTGGGAGTTCATTCCACCATCTTGGAGCCAGGACAGAAAATAGTCTCGATGCTTGTCATCCATGAGATCTGAAGCAAGGTATTTCAAGCCGAGCCAGACTTGAGGTTCGAAGTACTCCAGGTACGGATCGGGCTTTGACCATTGACCTCATGTATGAAGGGGCTGGTTCATTTTTGGCTTTGTAGGCAAACATCAAGGTTTTGAATCTGATGCGTGCAGCTACAGGGAGCCAAAGAATTATTACCACACTGAGTCAATATCAAGTATTATTCTTTAAGAGATGCTAACAGCTGACAGTGTGTGTTGGAACTCTACATAGACTATAGTTTGAATTAAATATGTGCTGTAGCAACAGTTTTAAAAATTTAAAAAATATTATGTTTTCAAGATATTCAGATATATTGCAATATATTATAAAGAATTCTCAAGAAAATCAAAAATGAGTTAAATAATATTTTCCAGAATAGTACGTATCAGCTAAGTAAACTTGTACATTTGCTTATTTCATTTTTAATTTATTTTTCTCTTTAAACTGTTATCATTGTGGTGACCGCTGTCAGCCAGAGGAGGATGCCCCCCCACTCCCCCCCGCCTTGAGTCTTGGTTCTTCTCAAGGTTTCTTCCTCATGCTCTAGGGAGCTTTGCCTTGCCACTGTCGCTCTTGGCTTGGACATTTGTAAAGCTGCTTTTTCACAACATCTGTTGTAAATGGCACTGAATAAATACATTTTGAATTTGAATTTTGAATTTGAATTTATATTAGCTTTGCATAAATCATGGAATAAACTTGAAGTTCTTGGTAATCATCTAAGACTTTGGACTGTATTGTTTGTGATTACAGAAATTTCTTAAAGATGTTATATTTGTATCATAAAATATGAGCTGGACCCTCAAAAAAACAATTGAACACAGGCTATGTTAAACATGAAATAATTGCATTTTATTTTATCTTTATTACTTCTACAAAACTTCAAGCATAAGTTTTTATTATTATTGCTTGATCGACGTGACTTTTCATTCTCATTCATGCTCTCATCTTCTCATCTTCCTGGGGACGCTCTCTGTCTTGGAGCAGTGAGAGGAGCTCGGGGAGTTTGTCTCTCTCCTCCTCTTCCTGGAGCTCCTTTGCTCCGTCTGGCTCCTACAGCTCTGGCCCACGGCAGGAGCAGCATTGGAACTGTGAGCTCTGACCTCATTAGGAAATCTGACAGTGTTTCCAGACCAGGAGCTGTACTGAGGTTGGTAATTCTGTGCCATCACCAAGAAAGCAGGTTTAGGTGCACTGGAGGCATAAGTAGCTGGTGTATTGTACAATACACTCTGCTGCAGCGTATTGTAAAGCGGATACCATCCAAGTGTGGAACTATTCCCTGCCACCCCAAAGCTGGCACCCCATGCATCAGCCTTCCAAGCATTCCTGCTCAGCAGAGGGTGGTCCCTGCCATATCCTGGGGCCATGTAGCCAAAGGACTCTCTTGGAATTCTGTTTCGTAGATATTCGTGGACATCGTCTATGATTTTGCTCACGCCGTCCAGAGCCGGATGTCTGACAAACTGTGTGTTCCCCTCAGTGGAAGCTGCTGGAAGCTGAAATGAGAAATTGCTCTGCTGCTGAAGAGTCCAGTCATCATCATTATCAGCTTCATCATCATCATAATCGCTTTCATCCTCTGACTCTTCAGCCTGTTCACCCTGATGCTGGGGGCTTTCTGGGAGAGGTGGGAGAGGTACCTGACCTGCATCCTCTACCTCATTGTTGACGGGGGGCTGAGGCCCAGTGGTTTCACTTGGTGCTTTCTCAGTAAGGGTCAGAGGGACACCACACTGAACACAATCATGCAGATTGGATCCGCACACTGAGGAAAGAAAAAAATTCATCAGGTCTCCACTGTTGCCAGGTTTTGCAATGAAATGGGTCATGTGGGTCTGTTTTTTGCAAGCGGCATGTGTCATTTTGGCAAATCTGGCAAACGTGGCACAAGCACAAATATGCTTCCTTCATGTTAAATGTTTTCTTCCAACTTGGGGTTTTGTTCTAAAAATACAGTAAAGTAAAATATTTTGTATGTACATACCTTTGCAGTCGACCCGATGCAGCTTAATGACCGGGAACATTTTTTAAAGTCCAGAATTGTTTCGTGGTTTTGTTTGAAAACATAAACTAGTAACACTGTCGCTACGTTCACCTTGCTGTGACTGTGTTCCGAATGAATGTTTGGAAATGACTTTAGAATTTAGACGCTATCAGTGTTCTATGACATCGTGCTTCTGACGTAATTGTGGTCGCGGTTCCCACGGCGACGCCACCATGTTTGTTTACTTCCTTGTTTTGGTCCCTGTCGGCTCCGCCCCCTGCTTAGTACCGCCTCCTGTTACTGTAATCACCTGCAGCGCGTTAGTCCTCGTTAGTCTTTCTGTATATAAGCGCTCTCGGTAGGTAAGTCCCGTTGGCTCGGGTTCCGTTTTGGAGCGTCTGTGTTTTGGATAACGCTCTTTGCCCGGTCTGCTGTTTTTTGGCTTCTGTTTGTGGGCTAAGCGTGTTCTCTAATAAAGTTGCATTCATCTTACTGCGAGCGACTCCATCTTTGTATGTGCTCAGAACATTACAATAGTATTTCAGGTGGAGAAAATCTTCCTTTTTTTTAAATTTACTTTGCTTATGAGAGGGTTTGTTAGCTTACACACTTGTAGCTTTTAAAATAACCTCATGTGATGTAGGTTACGTCAAGGCTGTATCCATGAACTGAACATTGGGGGAGTAAATCTCCCCAGGGGGCAGGACTTCACTAGCTCATGAGATGAAATTATTTAATTATTTAATTAATTATTAAGTGACTAATAAAGTATAATTACATTTACATTTATGGCACTTAGCGCATGCTCTTATCCAGAGCGACTTACAAAAGTGCTTTATTATTTACTCATAGAATATATCCTAGTACAGTAGGTTAGAATCAAACATACCAATGAACTAGAATACTGTAGAATACAGGGATGAATGCTGATACCTAGAAGTACAAAATACATAAAGTCTATCTTAAACAATGAAAAGTGCTATAAACAATAAGTCCTAGAGTTTATTAAACAACATAAACAATACCCTACAATAAGTATTAATTTAGTCAGTCAATATGGGAGCAGTGTCAGTTGTTCTTTAAATATTCTGCAAATAGATGGGTCTTCAGTCTGCGCTTGAAGACCGCAAGGGACTCTGCTGTCCGGACAGCAAGTGGGAGTTCATTCCACCATCTTGGAGCCAGGACAGAAAATAGTCTCGATGCTTGTCATCCATGAGATCTGAAGCAAGGTATTTCAAGCCGAGCCAGACTTGAGGTTCGAAGTACTCCAGGTACGGATCGGGCTTTGACCATTGACCTCATGTATGAAGGGGCTGGTTCATTTTTGGCTTTGTAGGCAAACATCAAGGTTTTGAATCTGATGCGTGCAGCTACAGGGAGCCAAAGAATTATTACCACACTGAGTCAATATCAAGTATTATTCTTTAAGAGATGCTAACAGCTGACAGTGTGTGTTGGAACTCTACATAGACTATAGTTTGAATTAAATATGTGCTGTAGCAACAGTTTTAAAAATTTAAAAAATATTATGTTTTCAAGATATTCAGATATATTGCAATATATTATAAAGAATTCTCAAGAAAATCAAAAATGAGTTAAATAATATTTTCCAGATTAGTACGTATCAGCTAAGTAAACTTGTACATTTGCTTATTTCATTTTTAATTTATTTTTCTCTTTAAACTGTTATCATTGTGGTGACCGTTGTCAGCCAGAGGAGGATGCCCCCCCACTCCCCCCCGCCTTGAGTCTTGGTTCTTCTCAAGGTTTCTTCCTCATGCTCTAGGGAGCTTTGCATTGCCACTGTCGCTCTTGGCTTGGACATTTGTAAAGCTGCTTTTTCACAACATCTGTTGTAAATGGCACTGAATAAATACATTTTGAATTTGAATTTTGAATTTGAATTTATATTAGCTTTGCATAAATCATGGAATAAACTTGAAGTTCTTGGTAATCATCTAAGACTTTGGACTGTATTGTTTGTGATTTACAGAAATTTCTTAAAGATGTTATATTTGTATCATAAAATATGAGCTGGACCCTCAAAAAAACAATTGAACACAGGCTATGTTAAACATGAAATAATTGCATTTTATTTTATCTTTATTACTTCTACAAAACTTCAAGCATAAGTTTTTATTATTATTGCTTGATCGACGTGACTTTTCATTCTCATTCATGCTCTCATCTTCTCATCTTCCTGGGGACGCTCTCTGTCTTGGAGCAGTGAGAGGAGCTCGGGGAGTTTGTCTCTCTCCTCCTCTTCCTGGAGCTCCTTTGCTCCGTCTGGCTCCTACAGCTCTGGCCCACGGCAGGAGCAGCATTGGAACTGTGAGCTCTGACCTCATTAGGAAATCTGACAGTGTTTCCAGACCAGGAGCTGTACTGAGGTTGGTAATTCTGTGCCATCACCAAGAAAGCAGGTTTAGGTGCACTGGAGGCATAAGTAGCTGGTGTATTGTACAATACACTCTGCTGCAGCGTATTGTAAAGCGGATACCATCCAAGTGTGGAACTATTCCCTGCCACCCCAAAGCTGGCACCCCATGCATCAGCCTTCCAAGCATTCCTGCTCAGCAGAGGGTGGTCCCTGCCATATCCTGGGGCCATGTAGCCAAAGGACTCTCTTGGAATTCTGTTTCGTAGATATTCGTGGACATCGTCTATGATTTTGCTCACGCCGTCCAGAGCCGGATGTCTGACAAACTGTGTGTTCCCCTCAGTGGAAGCTGCTGGAAGCTGAAATGAGAAATTGCTCTGCTGCTGAAGAGTCCAGTCATCATCATTATCAGCTTCATCATCATCATAATCGCTTTCATCCTCTGACTCTTCAGCCTGTTCACCCTGATGCTGGGGGCTTTCTGGGAGAGGTGGGAGAGGTACCTGACCTGCATCCTCTACCTCATTGTTGACGGGGGGCTGAGGCCCAGTGGTTTCACTTGGTGCTTTCTCAGTAAGGGTCAGAGGGACACCACACTGAACACAATCATGCAGATTGGATCCGCACACTGAGGAAAGAAAAAAATTCATCAGGTCTCCACTGTTGCCAGGTTTTGCAATGAAATGGGTCATGTGGGTCTGTTTTTTGCAAGCGGCATGTGTCATTTTGGCAAATCTGGCAAACGTGGCACAAGCACAAACATGCTTCCTTCATGTTAAATGTTTTCTTCCAACTTGGGGTTTTGTTCTAAAAATACAGTAAAGTAAAATATTTTGTATGTACATACCTTTGCAGTCGACCCGATGCAGCTTAATGACCGGGAACATTTTTTAAAGTCCAGAATTGTTTCGTGGTTTTGTTTGAAAACATAAACTAGTAACACTGTCGCTACGTTCACCTTGCTGTGACTGTGTTCCGAATGAATGTTTGGAAATGACTTTAGAATTTAGACGCTATCAGTGTTCTATGACATCGTGCTTCTGACGTAATTGTGGTCGCGGTTCCCACGGCGACGCCACCATATTTGTTTACTTCCTTGTTTTGGTCCCTGTCGGCTCCGCCCCCTGCTTAGTACCGCCTCCTGTTACTGTAATCACCTGCAGCGCGTTAGTCCTCGTTAGTCTTTCTGTATATAAGCGCTCTCGGTAGGTAAGTCCCGTTGGCTCGGGTTCCGTTTTGGAGCGTCTGTGTTTTGGATAACGCTCTTTGCCCGGTCTGCTGTTTTTTGGCTTCTGTTTGTGGGCTAAGCGTGTTCTCTAATAAAGTTGCATTCATCTTACTGCGAGCGACTCCATCTTTGTATGTGCTCAGAACATTACAATAGTATTTCAGGTGGAGAAAATCTTCCTTTTTTTTAAATTTACTTTGCTTATGAGAGGGTTTGTTAGCTTACACACTTGTAGCTTTTAAAATAACCTCATGTGATGTAGGTTACGTCAAGGCTGTAGCCATGAACTGAACATTGGGCGAGCAAATCTCCCCAGGGGGCAGGACTTCACTAGCTCATGAGACGAAATTATTTAATTATTTAATTAATTATTAAGTGACTAATAAAGTATTATTACATTTACATTTATGGCACTTAGCAGATGCTCTTATCCAGAGCGACTTACAAAACTGCTTTGTCATTTACTCATAAAATATATCCTAGTACAGTAGGTTAGAATCAAACATACCAATGAACTAGAATACTGTAGAATACAGGGATGAATGCTGATACCTAGAATTACAAAATACATAAAGTCTATCTTAAACAATGAAAAGTGCTATAAACAATAAGTCCTAGAGTTTGTTAAACCTCATAAACAATACCCTACAATATTTATTCTGAGCCATGCGGTAAGTGATCCAGTGTGAGCAGCATATGGACGATTTTTGGAAAATGCTTTGACTAGGTAATATTTTGAAATATAAGGTGTTGTTAAAGCCTCTCATTCACGCTATTAACGTTATAAGTTAAAATTATTGAATAATTCATAAATAAATAAATAGCGTTTGGATAATATTTAAAAATAAACATTTACGTAAAATAACTCTTACGTAACAACCAAGTTGTCATGTATTTTTATTCAAAAGCTAAAGTGTTGCTTTGATCGCTTTGGTCGGTCGACACTTGCCTGGCTCTGTTGAATTGCTGTTTCAAACTATTTTATAATTCGTGTAGTTAGATAATTTGGTTAAATCATTTACGATTTTATTTTGTTCATTTACTACTTTCGACTACGATTTCCAGAAAGGTTGACCGACGATACTCACGAAAATGAATCCAAGTGCTCCAAGTTCGCCGATGACTTTGTTGCACGTGGGTGACCTTCATCCAGACGTTACCGAGGCCATGCTATTCGAGAAATTGAGCCCTGCTGGCACAATTGTCTCCATTCGAGTTTGCAGGGACATGATGACCAGTCGCTCACTCGAATATGCGTATGTGAACTTTCAGCAGCCGGTGGATGGAAGAGGAAGAGCGCAGTTGGCAACATCTTCATCAAGAACCTGGACAAGTCTATTGACTGCGGAGCCCTTTACGAGACATTCTCCAACTTTGGAAACATCCTTTCCTGCAAGGTGGCGTGTGATGAGAATGGCTCTAAGGGCTACGGCTTTGTGCACTTTGAGACCGGCGAGGCTGCGGAGAGAGCCATTGAGAAACTTAATGGCATGTTGCTCAATGACCGCAAAGTGTTCATTGGCCACTTCAAGTCTCGCAAGGAGCGTGAGGCTGAGATGGGGGCCAAGGCCAAGGAATTCACCAATGTGTACATTAAGAACATTGGAGAGGACATGGACGACAACAAGCTAAATGAGATCTTCAGCAAGTTCGGCCCAACGCTGAGCCGTCGCGTCATAACAGACGAGAGCAGCAAGTCCAAGGGTTTTGGCTTTGTGAGCTTCGAGAGGCACGAGGATGCCAAAAGGGCTGTGGATGAGATGAACGGGAAGGAGTTGAATGGGAAGCAGCTGTATGTGGCTCGTACCCAGAAGAAAGGCGAGAGGCAGACAGAGCTCAAACGCAAGTTTGAGCAGATGAAGCAGGACGGCACGACTCGCTACCAGGGAGTGAACCTGTACGTTAAAAACCTAGACGACAGTCTGGACGACGAGCGTCTGCGTAAAGAGTTCTCTCTATTCGGGACAATCACGAGTGCCAAGGTGAAGACGGAGGGCGGCCGCTCCAAAGGGTTCGGCTTTGTGTGTTTCTCCTCACCGGAGGAGGCCACCGAGGCAATGAAGGAGATGAACGGGTGCATCGTAGGCACCAAGACGCTGTACGTGGCCCTGGCGCAGCGCAAGGAGGAGCGGCAGGCCCACCTCACCCACCATTACATGCAGCGCATGGCCAGCGTGAGTGCCGTGCGCAACCCAGTGCTCAACCCCTACCAGCCCGCCCCGCCCTCCGGCTATATCATGGTGGCCATTCCACAGGCTCAGAACTGGGCTGCCTGCTACCCGAGCGGGCAACTGGCACAGCTCCACCCCAGCACACCCTGGGCTACGCACAGCATACAGCCACAGCATTTCCAATACATGCCGAGTACCATCAGGCCCGCTGCAGACCAATCTCTGGGCCAGGAACCTCTCACTGCCTCCGTGCTGGATCTGGAACCTCCGCAGGAGCAGAAGCAGATGTTGGGTGATCGATGGTCTGTTTCCCGTGATCCAGAACATGCACCCCAACCTTGCAGGGACGGGTTTGCTCCTGGACATCGACAACTCGGAGCTTCTGCTTATGCTGGAGTCTCCTGAGTCTCATTGAAACATTGAAACTGAAAAAATAAAAACGCATTAAATATTGAAATATTTTTGCCTGGTCCAGACTCCAGTTTCAGGCCTTGATTACACTAAACTAAAACAACATGTAAAAAGGCTAAATGATTGAGACGTGGCCTAGACCTCTTTAGATGTAACTTAGAACCGCCGGTGACCGCTGTATGCGTTTCTTTGGTTGTAGAAGCTCCACTGGAGGACTCGATGAATAGTTGATGATGGAAGAGGGGTATATCAGATTCACCCCTTCTGCCTCCATGTGACAAATTAACACACTGCATAAACTTTTAGAAATAAATCAGTCTTTTAACAAATGGTAAACATTCTCTAGAAAAGATTATCTTGTAACAATTCATTGAGTATATGAACTGTTTTTGTGCCCTTATATCTATAAATGAAAAGTAATAAAATATTATAGATGATAGGTAAATAAATTACATAAAATGTATAAAAGTTCACAAATAAGAAAGTACCTGAGTCTGCACTTTTATCCACAGATTCAAGAAACTCGTGAAAGTTGGAAGCTATAGAAACACATAGTACAGAATTATAGACTGACTGAGGTGTGAGCAGAAAGATCGCCATGATGTCCTTATATCTAAAGCACTCAAAGCATTGATGTTATGTAAATAAACTGTGATCCGATTGGTTCAATCTAAGTAAATAGATTCACCTACTTTGAAGTTAAAGTTTTTCTCAAAAGGTTAGAACTGGTTGACTATACTTTACCGTGTTGTGTAATAGAAAATGTAAACATTTATATCTAAAATATTTCACGACAGAAATCAATTCAAGACTAACCTCTAATGACCGCTAGATGGGGAAAGATATCAAGTAATAAATGAGTCCAGATCCTCCTGCCCGACAATACGGTGAGACTGTTTTTACGTGTGATGGAAAATGATACGAAACTATGTATTATGTGATTCATATAAAATCACACTGATCCTTTTGTTCTTAAATTAATAATGCTGTTTGCACATTTATATCCGCCTGTTGCTGATTAAGTTGAACATGTATCAGGAACTGTTAACATCAAGGTCAACTTGACACACAACCCACACTGTTTGGAGTCAGTTTGGGTTGGTTTGTGGAAAAAAACAAGCTGAGAGCTGATTGGCTTATAGCCACAGCAACAAAGGAAAGAAGAGCTGCTTAAGAAAAGATGATTGGTTAAAGACAGCACAGGAGTAGTATAACTAGCCACGGTTTTGTATACTCGGGGCTCCCTACCTGAGGAGAGCCAAACATTTATTTTATTCTTTTTCTTATTAAATTACTCTCTTAATCACGTCTGACTTGCTGTTTGTTCAAAATTCCACAACATATGTCATTACTACGCCGCACAAAAAAGACCGCCATATTTGAAGTTCCACAATGTGAAAAGGCGTCATTTTCTATGCAAACGAATGAATAAACACCATGCCATGCCTTGCTGTTTCCCCTCTTTGCACCGCTGGACAGACACACTCATGACACTGTACTCATCAAAAGCAGCACCAGAGACGCACTGAGTCATATCCCGCTACACACCTCTCAGGCCAGCTTGTTTGCACGTTTTGTCATAAAACTTAAAATGTCATTTGTTGCCATTATATATAAAATTACCTATTTAAAAAAACAAATAAATCAAAAAGTACTTGTGGCTAGAGAAACACGTGGCTAATCACCTACAAGAAATAATGTCAGTGATGTTTGGGGCAGGTGTTTCAAACTTGCCCAGACTCTTGAGAAGCACCTAAACGCTCACACAAGGGTGTCCGCTTGCCATAGTGCTGCAAATACTGCAGGAAGGGCTTTGGTGAAACAGGCCACATGGAGGAGCTGAAGACAATCCACACAACTGAAGAAGCCCATAGCTGCCCAGTATGTCAGAATCCACACGGGAGAAGAACCCTGTAGCTGCCCAGTATGTCAGAAGCAATTTGTGCAGCTGGGTAATGAACCATATTTGTACCCATTCGTATGTTGGGAGCAAATCAGTTGAAGACTTGAACAGTATGTTAACAATCAGTTAAAATTACTGTTGATGACAAGAAAACAATGGCTAATATGTTCCTTCACAGCTATGTCATTGGTTGATCTATTTTTGTCAGATTTAGTGCTTGTTTGGGCAAGTGTGTTAAAGTCTTCCTTTGTTTTTGGTTTTGTTCCTTTTCATATAGTTGTTTATTCCTTTTTGTCTAGTGATGTCCATTATCCATTTAAAATCTGTCAAATTAAACAAATGTGAAACGAATTCCATAGTATTCAGATTTGATTGCAAAAGAGACCAACCACTCCCCGAATTTTGAATTTTGCATATACAGTATATGTGCAGTTCCAGCCAAGTCCACTGATCCAAAATCTGGCCCAGATGTATCTGTTGACTGCAAATTTGAATGATTTCTGTGCTCTGCAGCAAAGGAGCGTTTGGTTACTATCTGATGGATTAAAATAGGCTTGTTGGTACCAAAGACATCACTAAAGTGTACAGAGCAAAGGTACTCCAGGACCAGGATGGGTAAGTAGCAGCTTGATCAGTGGAATCTTCTGTGAGATGTAACAGGATTTCGGTCTTAAATGTAATGTTAGATCAAGTGAAAAACTTTAGTGGATTGAAATACAGATAAATAAATCCACTAAAAGTGCATCTGCATCATTGGTTAAAAAGTTGTTCTGCTAGTTGTCTGATTTTGTTCCAGTAATCTAATGTTTCCTGGGACTAGGTGGTTCAAGATTATATTGGTGTTTGCTTTATTTCTGTGATTTTTTTAACCATAGTCTAATTGTTTATACTGTCTACCAAATGCAATACTGAGTAGTGAAACACTGACACAATCCCTTTTGGCATCGGACATTTGTAATAATTTCAATAATCTACAGTTGTAAGTCAAGAGGGCAGCACCATTTTAAAGTCTAGTTTCCTTTCTCTGTCTCACTTTCTGGAATTTTTCCATCTGTGTTTTTATTAAATTTAAAGATGGAAAGGGTATTAAAACTCCCTTTAACTGACATCTCTTCCACTGAACTTGTAGAGAAAGTGATGATATGAAGATGATTATGTTTATCGCTTTCACTCAGAGATCATTGTCTGAGGGTCATGTTGTACAGTTCACGATGCCCCGGGTTGCAATCAGGAGGTTTAACAGTGATGTGCCAAACAGTTGTCTGTGGTGTTCTATATGATCATCACAGAACATCACACATAACTGGTCAAATTGTATATCCAGTAGGATATTTGTGTATTATACTATATATTAGCAGCATATCTTTATGATGCAATTAAAAACATTCCCCATCCCCCTGAATACCAATCATATTACATATCTGGGTATTAAATTCTCTTCCCAGTTGTCTGTTATTCAAAAATAAATAGTCATCCAATTATTAAAACAATAAGCGACGAACTTCATTGATGGACAAATTTGCCCCTTATGCTCTTTGGACAAACTGCAATAATTAAAATGAGAATATTACCTAAACGAAATTATTTGTTTTCAATTATTCCAGCGCCACCAACCTGTCTAAAATCTTTGGACAACATCATAACTTGATTCTACTGGAAAAATAAATCACATAGAATCAAACTCACAACATTACAGAACTGTAGTTGATTATTGCAAATCAACTATAATATGGTATAAAATGGATAAAACTTAGTATATCAGACAGAATATGGATAGACATATAGCAAACATTATGCAAAGATCTAAAAGTCAGACTTACCATTTATCAGTCAAATCAATTAAAGAACATTCATGATCAACAATTTGTGGGTGGCCATGATACTAACAGCCTGGTGGAAATTTCACAAGATATCAAACTCCAGACTCACATAAACATAACACTGCTTTCATGTCACTTCCACAAGTAGCCCAAACATAAGATATAGAAAGCAGGTAAGAGCAACTATCAGTTCAGAGACATTAAACTCACCTGCATCCATATCAGTATTATAAACATTCCTAATACAAAAAAACTATCACATAAGATATACAAACTAATAATGAAATCAAATCGCATAATTACTCTCCCATCGAGACAATGGGAGGAAGATTTATTACTAGCTCCCGACGCCACAGTTTGGATTAAAATGTGTAATAATAATTACCACATGACAGCAACACTAACCTACAATGCATTCAGTACAAAATAATACATAGATTACATTATACTACACATTGGATGTTTAAAATTGGTTTCACAAGCTCAGCAATCTGTACATACTTTACTCCAAAGACAGCTGACGATTACATTCACATCGTGTGGCAGAGCACACCTATCAAGCAATTTTGGCAATAAGTAATCACACACATGTCCCATGATTTAAATAACCCTATCCATCCAACACCATCTTTATGTCTCCTAGGAGACATGTCATCAACCAATGTGACAATAGAAAAAAAACAGGATAATATATATATAACATTATTAATTGCAAATACAAACATACTCATGAATTGGAAAACAAAAAATAATATTAGTGTCACCGAATGGAAAAATCTATTGATAGACTACATATCAATGGAAAAAAATCTCAGAATGAATCAATAAGAACCAATAACCTAGACTGGACTCCTTTGATAAAAAGTTTACAGAGCTAATCCATAAATGATAAATATCCCAATCTAGTACGTGTACATATACAGTGCACTCGCACATAGCCTCTCTCTCTCTCTCTCACACACACACACAGGCAGACGCACACAAGCAGTCACACACGAACACACACACACACACACACACACACACACACACACACACACACACACACACACACACACATTCCCGTAATGGTGCAGGTGGCAAATACTTAAAATACTCTATCTGCATTTCCCGTTTGTCTGTTTCGTCTCTGTTCGTCTTATTTTTCCTCTCTCCCCTATTCCCGTTTCCCCCACGTTATTTATGTCTGTTCATACGTTTTATACACCCGATATAGTTGGACACAGTGAGAAGTTAGAAATAAATAATGAATAAATAATAAAGTTCTAAAGGTCCTCCGATGGGCGGAAATCAATTGATATATTTATTTCTCCAGATTTCTAACTCGGAGAGAAAAAGACGTCCTTTTACAAATCGCACCTCGTTGTGGAACTCTACTAAGGTTTACAATCCAGGCGATGATTTTTAACCTCAAAGAACATAGGCCTGCTCCAAGGCAAACTGATTTCATCCCATTAATTAACTTTAATGCGATGTTTTTTGCCGAGCATTAGGCTAAAGAAAATGAATGTTGCTGCGTTTATCAAACTAAAAGTATTTATTCTGAGCCATGCGGTAAATGATTCAGTGTGAGCAGCATATGGACGATTTTTGGAAAATGCTGTGACTAGGTAATATTTTGAAATATAAGGCGTTGTTAAAGCCTCTCATTCACGCTATTAACGTTATAAGTTAAAATAATTGAATAATTCATAAATAAATAAATAGCGTTTGTATAATATTTAAAAATAAACATTTACGTAAAAGCACTCTTACGTAACAACCAAGTTGTCATGTATTTGAATCTAAAGCTAAAGTGTTGCTTTGATCGCTTTGGTCGGTCGACACTTGCCTGGCTCTGTTGAATTGCTGTTTCAAACTGTTTTATAATTCGTGCAGTTAGATCATTTGGTTAAATCATTTACGATTTTATTTTATTCATTTACTACTTTCGACTACGATTTCCAGAAAGGTTGACCGACGATCCTCACGAAAATGAATCCAAGTGCTCCAAGTTCGCCGATGACTTCGTTGTACGTGGGTGACCTTCATCCAGACGTTACCGAGGCCATGCTATACGAGAAATTCAGTCCTGCTGGCGCAATAGTCTCCGTACGGATTTGCAGGGACGCGATGACCCTCCGCTCACTTGGATACGCATACGTGAACTTTCAGCAGCAGGCAGATGCTGAGCGTGCTTTGGACACTATGAACTTTAACATCATCAAAGGCAGACCTGTGCGAATTATGTGGTCCCAGAGAGACCCCTCTCTGAGGAAGAGTGGAGTTGGCAACATCTTCATCAAGAACCTTGACAAGTCTATTGACAGCGAAGCTCTTTACGACACATTCTCTGCCTTTGGGAACATCCTTTCCAGCAAGGTGGTGTGTGACGAGAATGGCTCTAAGGGCTACGGCTTTGTGCACTTTGAGACCCGTGAGGCTGCGGAGAGAGCAATTGAGAGACTTAATGGCATGTTGCTCAATGACCGCAAAGTGTTCATTGGCCACTTCAAGTCTCGCAAGGAGCGAGAGGCTGAGATGGGGGCCAGGGCCAAAAAGTTCACCAATGTGTACGTCAAGAACTTTGGAGAGGACATGGACGACGACAAGCTGAAGGAGATCTTCAGCAAGTTTGGCCAAACGCTGAGCACTCGCGTCATGACCGACGAGAGCGGCAAGTCCAAGGGCTTTGGCTTTGTGAACTACGAGAGGCACGAGGATGCCCAGAGGGCTGTGGATGAGATAAATGGGAAGGAGCTGAATGGGAAGAAGGTGTATGTGGGTTATGCCCAGAAGAAAGGCGAGAGGCAGACAGGGCTGAAACGAAAGTTTGAGCAGATGAAGCAGGACGGTATGACTCGCTACCAGGGAGACAACCTGTACGTCAAGAACCTAGACGACGGTCTGGACGACGCGCGTCTACGTAAGGAGTTCTCTCCGTTCGGGACCATCACAAGTGCCAAGGTGATGATGGAGGGCGGCCGCTCCAAAGGGTTCGGCTTCGTGTGTTTCTCCTCGCCGGAGGAGGCCGCCACGGCCATGACGGAGATGAATGGGCGCGTTGTAGGCACCAAGCCGCTGTACGTGGCTCTGGCGCAGCGCAAGGAGGAGCGGCAGGCCCACCTCTCCAACAAGTACATGAAGCGCACGGCCAGCGTGAGTGCCTTGCCCAACCTCGTGCTCAACCCCTACCAGCCTGCCCCGCCCTCCGGCTACAACATGGAAGCCATTCCACAAGCTCAGAACTGGCCTGCCTACTGCGCAAGCAGCCAGCTGGCACAACTCCTCCCCAGCCCTTGCTGGGCCATGCAGTGCGTCCACCCACAGCAAGTCCAGGATATGCCGAGTGCCATCGGTCCAGCCGCATCCTGCCCGCAGGCCTTCAGCGCCATCCGACCAACCACCGCCTGCCAGGTCCCACGCACGATGGCCTATCAGACCATGGCATCTGAGGCTCCGGGGACAGGGATGGCCAGCGCGGAAGCTGCCAACAAGGCGTCGCTGGTGAGAGCAGTACCACAGTACAAAACCACCTCAGGCGTTCACAGCCCACAGCAACACCTGGGCACACAGCCCTTAGATATAAATGTCGAACTTACCATTTATCAGTCAAATCAATTATAAAACATTTATGTTTCTCAACCCACAGCAGCACCTGGGGGCAGAGCTCCAGGTGCCCGTGCAGCTGGCTGCGGTCCATGTGCAGGGTCAGGAACCTCTCAGTGCCTCCATGCTGGCTGCTGCACCTCCACAGGAGCAGAAGCAGATACTGGGTGAGCGTCTGTTTCCCCTGATCCAGAACATGCAGCCCACCCTTGCAGGGAAGATCACGGGTCTGTTCCTGGAACTGGACAACTCGAAGCTACTGCATATGCTGGAGTCTCCTGAGTCTCTGCACCCTAAGGTGGATAAGGCAGTCGCTGTGCTCCAGGACCAGTGCGCGCAGGAAGCCGCTCAAAAACTTTAACCAGTGCTGCGGTTCTGGCTGTCTAATGGAAGAATAAGCAGTAAAAAAAATTAACATTTTAACTGAAAAAAATAAACATTGAAACTGAAATGCATTGAACATTGAAATATTTTTGCCATGTCTGTAGACATCAAGCCTGTAAGGGTTGGCACCAGGCCGAGGCCCCCTCGACCAGAGGGAGGCGTCGAGTCCACCACGCCACTGATCAGGATCAACACCCAACAGCTGGGCTAGACCTTATATAAGCCCAGTGACCCAGTCATTCAGTGCTGGGTTTTTGATAAAGTTTTGAGCCAAGCTCCTTGCCGGTAACTCTGGGTATTGAGGTCTGTGAGCCCTTGTGCTATGCCTCTTTTCTGTTCTGCGAGGGTGTCAGTGTTTTTACACGTCCCCTCCCTTCTCCAGTTTTCCCCTCTCGAGTCTGTCTCTCTCCTGAGGCTTCCCTTAGCCATTCAAGTTTCTCCCCGTTTTCTGGTTTTGTTTGGGAACTTTTAGTTCGAGTTTTCCCCAGTGCATCGGGGTTGCCATTTCTTTCCGTGGCGTTCTTTGTTCTCCCCTTTTCCACGCTCACCGAGGTGTTTCGTTTTTTCCTCTTGTTTTGCTTGATCCAAGCTCTAACTGTTCTGCACACGAGCCCACCATTGTTAAGAGTGTGGCTGCTTACCCAGTAAGCTGACCTGGATTCAAAACCACCTTACAAAGTCCAGGCCTTGGTTATTCTAAGCTTAAAATGAAAACGACAGAAAAAGGTAAAATCATTTCAAGTTTGGTTTATTTGTCACATACATAGTCATACACAGTATAACTCACAGTGAAATGGTTGAGTGCTCTGTCCAAACTGAGGAAAAAGAAAAACAGCGGTGCATAGAGAAATATATTCTATATATATACAAAAATATATTAATAGTGTATGTACAATATATATATATATATATATATATATATATATATATATATATATATATATATATATATATATTATGTTTATATGTACAATGTATATATGGATATTTATATATGTATGTACAGAATGTACAGTCCCATCTTGCAATTGACATATTTACAGTTATATGTTACATGGTGGTAATTGAACATATTACAGTTATATTGAACATATTACAGTTATTTCTATTACATATTACAGATTTTGACATGAACAGCTGAACATTTTTTTGTTTTTATTCCTCTTAAAGTTTGAATGTTCAGATTGTCAGTTCTTACAGGTCATAGCTGATCATTAGATAAGTGTATTGGGTTGCATTAATATAAATGTAAAGATCAAAAAAACAAAACCCCACAGTGTAGCTTAAAATAGAGAATAATTCTGTAATATTCCTTTATGTACAACACAATTTCAAATGACCTTATTAACAAACCAGTAAAGACAGGACGAGAAGCAAAGGTCACTTACACGTATTAAATCTTGAAGCAAACAAACTGCAGCTGCAAGTGCCACACTGCCATCCAGTTCCACTCTCTGGTCTGGCGACGGTCATATTACAGGAGCAACGAGAGGCTGCCAACAGTTTCTTTTAGCTTGTCTACTGAGACGGTGAAACTGGCCAACCAGGTGAAAAGCATTGTGAAGGAGAAACGACTTCGACTGCCGACGTGGGAAAGTAGCAGTCAGAGCAGGTCTATTGGAGCAGTGCGATGGACTCTGCCCAACAATGGGCTGCAAGCCCACATCTCTGCACATAGCAACAGTATGTGGTTCCTAGGTGCCCAGTCGGCTAGTTTTAAAGTTCAATTCAAATATTAAATAAAAATGCAGACTTCAGAATTGGTTAAAGAGCATAACTGTGCACGTACTTTATTGTAGGTTAACATTAACACGCATTATTGAGGCACCCTCTGGAGAATGTCTAAAAATCAGAGAACCCACATTTTCATACATTTTTCAGTAGTGGTTATGTATTCACCCCACATTCCTTTACATATTTGCGTTTGTCTTCACGTCCATTGCATCCAAACCATACATTTGTCAATATATGCAAAGTAATATAAAACACCCACACCAGTTGGAACCTGTTAACACCACATTCCAAGAGATTTCTCTTGACCTTATCCTAAAGAGATGGTCCTGAGCCTGATGGAAATAATATCTCATACTTGTAAGTGTGCTGGAGCCTATCCACCATCCTTTGCAGAAGCCTGCAGAGGCCTTTACAGAGGCCTCTGCCCTGTACACAAATCATTCTGAAAGGACACATACCATTCTGTGATTATGTTATTAATATGTCTAATTCAATGTTAAACCTCTGTTCTCTTTTTATTACCTCAAGCACCAGACCTGAGGAATTTGCACGGTCTCAAGGAGTGCGTGAAGTTTATCGCTCAATGGAAACAAGAGGTGGAGTGTGTCTGTAAGCCTGACGAGGGCGCTGCAGCTGCATCCAGTAGCAGTAATGACTGCGGTGGAACCGTACACTGTTGCCAGCACATTTTTCAGTGGGCCAGCCGTCTCAAAGCTGTTGATACATTGTTCAGTCCACGTGAAGGGCAGCAGGAGAGAGGAAGTGAAGGACCTAGGCAGTGAAGGAGACCAAGCAGAGAAACACTGAATGGGCTAAAGAACTCCAGACAGTCTCAGAGCGGTGCGGCATGATGAGGGCAGAGTTGGCACAGAATTTCAGGCAGCTGGAGCTTAAGAAGAAGCTGGAACCCATGCTGCCTGTCCTGGACTTCATCGCATGGTCTCTACTCAAACATAACCAGGATGTAGTTTCACAGCTTTGGGTCCTCAGTAAACAGCGATCCTGGAGAACTTCAAAATCCATTCCAAATTCATTGTGGAACTGGATCTGCAGTGCTGTGGATGAGGTCACATTGGACCCCATGACCAAACATGCGTGGCTGCTGCTGTCTGATGACTGTAAGAGGGTTCAGGAGTACCTGACTAAGATGAAAGTTCAGTTCACCTCCCAGCGCTTTGACACTTGGCCCTGTGTGCTGGGCTGGGAGGACTTCTCTTCCAGCTGTCTTTCTATAACTCACAAATCTAGACATTTATTGGAAACGTCCGGGAGAAGCTGTAACCCCTCTTTGTACTGCTAGATGGCCGCACTCTCATGACACTGCACTCATCAAAAGCAGCACCAGAGACGCACTGAGTCATATTCCCGAACGCACCTCTCAGGCCAGCTTATTTGCACATTTTGTCGTAAAACGTAAGATGTCTGTTTTATTAAATTACCAAAAACTTTTTTTCAAAATCAAAGTATTTGTAGCTACAGAAAAACATGGCTAATCACAAAAATGAGAAATAACGTCACTGATATTTGCAACATGTGTTTCTAACATGCACAGGCTCTTGAGGAGCACCTAAACCCTCACACAGGGGTGTCTGCTTGTCATAGTACTGTAAGGAAGGGCTTTGGCGAAACAGGCCACAGAAAGCAGCATATGAGAATCCACACAGGTGAAGAACCCTTTAGCTGCCCAGTATTTCAGAAGCAGTTTGTGCAGGCGGGTAATGAGCCGCATTCGTACCCATTCATATAGGATGTTGGGAGCAAAACGGTTAAAGACTTGAAAAGTATGTTAACAATCAGTTAACAATCAGATTACTGTTGTTAGGTTGTTAACAATAGAGTAATAAATGGCTAATATGCTTCTTCCCAGTTATGCCTTTGCTTGATCTATTTTGGTCTGATTTGGTGCTTGTCTGGGCAAGTGTGATAAAAAGTATTTTTTCGTTTGTTTTTCATTTAGTTCCTTTTTATATCGTGTTCTGTTCCATTTTATATGTTGTCTATTATCCCTTTAAAGTCTGTCAAATTAATCAAATGTGAAGATTTCACTCTGTTCAGATTTGATTGAAAAAGAGACCAACCACTCCCTGCATCTTTCATTTTGCATATACAGTGCATTTGCAGTTAACCGTTTCTTGTTTGTATTAATCGCGTGTGATTCTTGTGAGTGCCGTTAGTGTTCTGTGTTAAATGTTAATAAATGTACGTCCCAGACGTTGGAGTCTGTGCGTCCTGCCCCTCACCCTGCGGCACTCGGGCCACCCCTCGTTACGCTACTGTTGCAACTCAAGAGCGAAGCACCATTTTAAAGTCTGGTTTCCTTTCTCTGTCTCACTTTCTGAAATTTTTATGTCTGTGTTTTTTTAAACTTAAAAATAGAAAGGATATTAAAACTCCCTTTCACTTAATGGCCTCTCATCCAATGAGCTGTTAGAGAAAGTAATGATAGTTAGATGAATATGTTTATAGATTTCACTCCGAGAACGTTGTCTGAGGTTAATATTGTACAGTTCATGATGCCCAGGGTTGCAATCAGCATGTTTAACAGTGATGTGCCACACAGTTGTCTGTGGTGTTCTCTATGACCATCACAGAGCATCACACATAACTGGTAAAATTGTATCTCAATTAGTATATTTGTATATTATACTATTGCAGCAGCATAACTTTATGATGCAATTAAAAAACATTCCCCATCCCTCTGAATGCCAATCACATTACATATCTGGGTATTAGATTCTCTCTGCAGTTGTCAGTTATTCAAATTTAATATCATTCCAGTTTTTAAAACAATAAGTGACAAACTTCATTGATGGACAAATTTGCCCCTTATACTCTTTGGAAGAATTGCAACAATTAAAGTGATAATGCCTAAGATAAACGATTTGTTTTCAATCATTGCTATCCAGCTCCAGCAACCTGGTTTAAACCTTTGGACACCATCATAACTGGAAAAATAAATCACAAAGAATCAAACTCACAATGATACAGAACTGTAGTTGATTATTGCAAATAAACTACAATATGTAATACAATGGATTAAACCCAGTATATCAGACAGAATATGGATAGACATAGAACAAACATTATGCAGAGATATAAAAGTCAGACTTACCATCAAGCAAATCAATTAAAAACATCCATGTTTCAACTGTTTGACAGAGGCCATAACTCTAACAGCCTGGTGGAAATTCCACAAGATAACAAAGAACTATTCATTCTCGTATTTGGAACAATCAAGACTTTACCTTCAACAACAACAAAAATTATTAAACTTTACACCTTGGATAGAAAAAGGCAAACATATTCCTCATAACACTACTTTCATGTCACTTCCACAAGTATCCCAAAAGTATGATATAGTAAGCACCCAAATGACCAGCAACACTAATCTACAATGCATTCACTACAAAATAATGCATGGAGTACATTATACTACACATAAGATGTTTAAAAATGGTTTCATGGACCAGCCCCTTCATACATGAGGTCAATGGTCAAAGCCCGATCTGTACCTCGAGTACTTCGAACCTCAAGTACGGCTCGGCTTGAAATACCTTGCTTCGGGTCTCATGGACGACAAGCATCGAGACTATTTTCTGTCCTGGCTCCAAGATTGTGGAATGAACTCCCGCTTGCTGCCCGGACAGCAGAGTCCTTTGCAGTCTTCAAACCCAGACTGAAGACCCATTTATTTGCAGAATATTTAAAGGACAACTGACACTGCTCCCTTATTGACTGACCAATTTAATACTTATTGTAGGGCATTTATGCTTTTTAACAAACTCTAGCACTTATTGTTTATAGCATTTATCATTGATTAAGACAGACCTTATGTATTTTGCACTTCTAAGTATTAGCATTTATCCCTGTATTCTACAGTATTCTTGTTCATTGGTATGTTTAATTCTAACCTACTATACTGTACTTGGACATATTCTATGAGTAAATGACAAAGCACTTTTGTAAGTCGCTCTGGATAAGAGCGTCTGCTAAATGCCGTAAATGTAAATGTAATTGTTTCACAAGCTCAGCAATCCTACTTACATACTGTCACGATACGGCCCCTGCTTCCAAACGTCTCCTTGTTTGTATGTGTGTGTGTCAGTTAGGTGAGTAAGGGACTGCAGTGTCCTGGACCTGAATGCCTTTGAGAGGCAGGTGGAGCTGGTCCTCCATGGGGATTCTCCCTTGGGGGGGCTTTCAGAGAAGCGTCGTTGTCCTATGAGGACACTCCCTCCGTGAAGTCTCGCAGCCCCAGAACTTAAAGCGCCTACGCCTAAGCCTCGTAAAGACAAGGAGGCAACGTCACCAGTGCCCACCCCTGAAACGGACAAATCAGCTGGTGCGCTTCCGGACCTGCGGGCGACAAATCGTGAGCAGCCGCCTCCACCCAAGTCATCGAGGGAAGATCCCGCCCAGCCGGTCCAACCCAGCCGAAGATAGGAAGACTGGCTGGAGCTCCTGATGATAACTTCCCTGGACTGTTTAGTAATTCCTTATAGGAAGACTGGCTGGAGCTCCTGATGATAACTTCCCTGGACTGTTTAGTAATTCTTTATGTAGTCCTGATCACATACCTATCCTGATCACCGCACCTATCCCTGTCTCAAATATTGCCCACACCTGAGTCCTATTCCCCTCATTACCAACCCCTTTAATAAGCTTCTCCTCATCGCATACTAGTCGCGAAGTATTGCTTTCCTATACGGCGTACGAGCGTTTCCTCATCCTGTGTGGTTTCCCGGTTATTGACTCCTGCCTGCTTTCTAGACCTCGTCTCCTGCCTGACCCTCCGTCACCTCCTGAACGCCACCCCGTGTACGACCCCGGACCGACCCGACCACGCTTACCTGTCTTACTACACGTATTAGTACGGCTGCTAAAAAAAGACCTCTGCAACCGGACCCATATTTAACAGCATATCAGTAGGATAGTAGTAATACTGTAGTAATAGGTTTCTAAAAATGTATTATATGCACTATTTTTACAGCCTCTGAAAAAACATTTGAGGGTTAAGCTGAAATGTTAACACTTTCCTATTTATGTTCGCTGTATAAAATAAAATAAGTGCATGTGACTGCAGTGAACAAGGAATATGTTGTCAATATTTAGATAGATGACAGCATGTTCTTTATTTTTGCATCATATTAATTGTTAATAATTTGCTAATGATAAAAAAAGTTTCTGCGTTTTCATTACGAAATAATGTCATTTGGTCATATTTATAGTGCCTTAAGGCCATTTCAAATTTAACAGTAATGGATTTTCAGCGTAAATTTGCATTCCTGCAAAAATAAAGGTCTGTATTTTCAATATTTAAACATATGAGCTCCGAATGGTCAAATTACGGAGCAGTAGAGTTTGTTTCCGTTCTTTTATTGGACTGGTTCATTGTCGCGAGAGCGGTGAGTGCGCGGCCGAGCTGCTCGCGCTTGAAGATACGGTAGACTCACCGCATGCAGCACTTGTACGCTAGCAATTTAATTTCTTCAGACTGGAAATACGATAATGCTAACGTTTGTTGTCAGAAATATACTAGCTTCTCCTTTCGATCGAGGGTATATTTTTCAGTCATAGTTATAACGCCGAAAGGTGGGTTTCGTGTTAAAGCTTTTCAGTTCGTTTTTTTTTTCATACTGTTGTGCTGCGGTAGTTTTGTAGTATCAGTCGAGGAGGCTAAAACCCTAACGGGTTGTTTTGTTAGTTTGTTTGCCAAACAATGATTACCTGCCGTTTTTGTAGCAAAGAACTTGATGCTTTGAAGGGTTGTGTGCTGCACTGTAAAGTTCATAGAAACGAAGCCACTTGTTTTTTCAAATGTGTTAGCATTGACTGCAAGCAGACGTTTTGTACTTATGCAGCTTTTAAAGCTCATTTCTATTGTGTTCACAGTGTGCCTGCACCCTCTGTTACTGCTAGAGCCGTTGTTACAGATTTGAAATGTGCAATTTCGCTGTGAGCGTCAAATTCACACAGCGAAGAACTTGTGACTTAAAAGAACATATAGTGGAGGGACGACCTGTGGCATGTCCAGTAACTGGTTGTAAAAATACGTTCACCGTGAAATCATCATTTACTGCTCATATGTCTAGGAAACATCAAGAATGTTCGACTGCTAGCATAACCTATGTGACATGTACAAGAAAACAATTTCTCTCATTTGTACTTGAGGATGCTTCCCAGAGCTCAAATGATGCAACAACAAATGAAAGCATTCAATTGCCACCGAATTTGAAGGAGACCTTTCTTGGGAATGTATGTCTATTCTACCTACAGTTAGAAGGGCATCACCTTCTTCCAGCTTCAACAATACAGACTGTTGTTGAAGAGATGTAAAATGTGCATAAGTAGAGACAGGAATATACTTTGGGTAAACTACATTCACTTTTAAAAAACATGTTTTGACATGTGTCTAACAGATAATGCTATTGCTAAAATCTGTGATTGTGTTAAGGATTCAGATCTGATCTGTTCTCTGTCTGTCATCCGGGACCACTAAGGACAACATATTCAAGAGCTCAAGTATTCAAAAAGATGTTCAAATACATACCTGTGTTACAAACATGAAGTAGTTTATTAGAATCAGAATTATTGACGAATTCAGTGTCTTGTGTCTTCAGTCTTGTGAAGTCCAACCAGTTCTTCATTGAAAATCCATGATGCCTGATGCTAATTCTGTACCAGAATGCTTTTGAAATTGTAAATCCCTTCAGCTCTGCTAAGAAAAAAGACAACGTTGTCGCAGTCTGTCTTTTTTTGGCAAATTTACCTGTTCGTGTACAGTCCAATATCGATCACGTCCCTTGTCTTACTGTGTGGAGAAAATGACTTAATTGGAAAATTAAATGACTTAATTGGAAAATTGGAAGTGCTAAGGTTTTCTCAGAGATGTTAGTGGATTTAAAAGATTTGGATGTAAATGGAATTATTGTAGGTGGTGAAACGATCCACGGGGCTCTTTGTTGTATTGCTGGTTATAATTTGGGTTTACACAGCATTGGTGGGTTTACTGAAAACTTACTTTAATTTTGCAGGTACTGTGAAATCATACAAAGTGAGTTTCAGAGTGATGATCCAAATGTACGTGGTCCCCAGGGCACCCCTGAAAGTTCTAATTATGCTGTTGGTGATCTAGACATTGAAGCTGTGGGCAGTCGAGATATCAAAGGCATAAAGGTAAACTGTTTTCAATACTCTGATATCTTTTCATGTTTGTCAGCCTGGTCTCCCACCTTGTTTAGGCCTTGACATATTTGAGTGTGTGTTGTTCTATGACGTTGCACTGTACTTGAAGCATTTCATTAAGAAAAAAAAATGGCTTACATATTCATTATTGAACTGGCACGTCAAGCAGTTCAAGTGCAAAGGATCTGATGCTTTTACAAAGCTATGTTCTGTTAACTCTGGGGTGTCCAAGCTTTCAGGTCAAGCTATCCAGAATTGGAATTTCCTAATGTTGCTGCCTTTATTAATTGGTGACAAAGTGCAAAATCCAGATGATGATGTGTGTAAATTAACTCTCCAGCTTAAAGATATTGTTGATATGATTTGCACACAGACGATTTCTTTGTCACAGGTGGCCTATCTTGACATTATAATCCAAGAATATCTGGAATCTGCGTTTATTTCCTGAGTGTAGCGTGCGGTGGCCCGGGTGCCGCAGGACGAGAGGCAGGACGAACAAGGTGCAGGTGTGTGCAGGTGTGGTTACAAACAAAACCACCCTCCCACTGCACGTGGCGGGCCAAACCACGTGACTCGGGGGAGGCGAGCGTTCCGTGACAGTGAGAGTCCACTAAGACCAAAACATAATTTCTTGCGACACTATCCAGCACTAATTTTTAAATTTGGCCCCTTGATTAGGTTGTGGACAATGCGTTTTGAAAGTAAACGCAGCTACTTCAAAAGGTGTGCCAGGCATTTGAAAAACTTTAAAAAATATCTGCCTAAATTTATCCAAAAGACAGAAGATGTTTCAGGCATGTCTTTCAGCTGGACCTGGACGTTGTCAGCTTCTGCAAGTCAAAGACAGTTGTACCTTCTACCCCAACCTTTACAGTGATGCAATTAAACATGCAGTTAGAGAGTTTGGCTTTTCAGAACACAGTACTAGTGTTTCCACAGAGGTGCAGTGTAAGGGTGCATCATATAAAAAAGGACATTTTCTTGTGTCAAAAAATGATGAGCACATGGAGTTTGGAGAACTTCTCATTATTTTAATTCAAAATGATACATCTGTGTATTTTGTAATGGATATACATAACGCTGACGTTCATTTTGAATACCATCTGTACTTTGTGACAAAACACAGTTCAAGGCTGGAATGTCTTAACAATAACAACTTGGTAGATTTTTACCATTGTACATTGTTAATGGGCACCAAGTCCTTCCACTGAAACACAGTGTATTGTCGAGGTAAACATGATCTGTGATGGAAACCATACTAAAAATTCACACATACTATGTAAGAAACGTATCACAAAATGAAAAGGTTTTTTTTATATATACACATACTTGATATCAGTGTAATGACAGTTTTTCCTTTTATTTGTACAGTAAGCAATCATCCATGATTCCAGAAATGACCGACTTGGGGCAAACATGGTTACACACCGCCATCAGTGAGGTCTTGCCTGACCTTCCAGAGATGATGAAGGATATTCTAGAAGAGACCTAACATTCCCTTGGGGTGGAGACATGATGATTTCAGCAAGTTCGGCCAAACGCTGAGCACTCGCGTCATGACCGACGAGAGCGGCAAGTCCAAGGGCTTTGGCTTTGTGAACTTCGAGAGGCACGAGGATGCCCAGAGGGCTGTGTATGAGATAAATGGGAAGGAGCTGAATGGGAAGAAGGTGTATGTGGGTTATGCCCAGAAGAAAGGCGAGAGGCAGACAGGGCTGAAACGAAAGTTTGAGCAGATAAAGCAGGACGGTATGACTCGCTACCAGGGAGACAACCTGTACGTTAAGAACCTAGACGACGGTCTGGACGACGCGCGTCTACGTAAGGAGTTCTTTTCGTTCGGGACCATCACAAGTGCCAAGGTGATGATGGAGGGCGGCCGCTCCAAAGGGTTTGGCTTCGTGTGTTTCTCCTCGCCGGAGGAGGCCGCCACGGCCATGACGGAGATGAATGGGCGCGTTGTAGGCACCAAGCCGCTGTACGTGGCTCTGGCGCAGCGCAAGGAGGAGCGGCAGGAACATCTCTCCAACAAGTACATGAAGCGCACGGCCAGCGTGAGTACGCACAGCATACAACCACACCATTTCCAATACATGCCGAGTACCATCAGGCCGGCTGCAGACCAATCTCTGGGCCAGGAACCTCTCACTGCCTCCGTGCTGGATCTGGAACCTCCGCAGGAGCAGAAGCAGATGTTGGGTGATCGATGGTCTGTTTCCCGTGATCCAGAACATGCACCCCAACCTTGCAGGGACGGGTTTGCTCCTGGAGATCGACAACTTGGAGCTTCTGCTTATGCTGGAGTCTCCTGAGTCTCATTGAAACACTGAAACTGAAAAAATAAAAACGCATTAAATATTGAAATATTTTTGCCTGGTCCATAGACTCCAGTTTCAGGCCTTGATTACAGTAAACTAAAACAACATGTAAAAAGGCTAAATGATTGACACGTGTACAGTCGGTGACTCCTTTCTTTTTGTTCCTCTTACTGTTCGAATGCTCAGAATGTCAGTTTTTGCAGTTGACAGCTGAGCATTAGGCATGTGTATTGGATTGTATTAATAATACAATTGAGGATTCATTGCTGTTCAGGGACCCAGCAGTGGTAACTTGGCAGTGGTAGGGCTTGAACTAGCAACATTCTGATTACAAGTCAAGTAACCTCTGACTAGTATTATTATGATTAATATTATTAATATATCTTACACTGAGGTCTGCTGAAGCCTACCCAGGATCCTTTGCAGCAGCCTGCCATATGCAGAAATCATTATGAAAGGACACAGAATCTCTAAACTCCCTTATGTTTTATGTTATTAGTTTGTCTAATTCAATGTTAAAGCACTTTCCCCTGTAAACACTCTTTTTATGACCTCATTTCACCGTTTCATGACTTTATGCCACGAACCAACCAACTATTCTTTTATACAACTCTTTTCAAACACTTCAACCATTGTGGGTAACTACACTATTATACACCTGTAATTCTTGTTATGCTATTTATTTTATTGGTACTGTCGATACATCGATGTTAGGAGAAATACCTCATGAATACTTTAAATGAATCCTTAAAATGACACCTATTCCATTTACTAATGCTAAGCTTGCTACAGTCTGAACTTCTAGCAAGTCAAGAGAAGTCTCATGCAGTTTCTGTATTTTCTATAATTGCATAATATATGGATGGTTTTAAACTCAATAACATACGCACTTGCAAAATATGTGAATATAAAGGAACAAAAATAAATTAACATAACCACATACCTAAACATCATCTGGTACCATCACCCCATCACCCCTCAATGCAGTATGAGGATGGTCAGATTGTTGTATTTACTAATAGTTACCACTAGTATTAAAATAACAGTAAGCCCAAACTGTTCGACTATGTCCTCTTAAACAAACCTGTGATTTTTTAAATATTTGGACCACATCCTCCTGCAGAATAAAACAATCAGGAAATACAGTTGAGTTGGCCCATACCGCCCTCACATCAGTGTGATTTCCATCAATGACGTGTTATGGCTCTGGGTAAGGAACAATGTTATATTGTTCAATAAACTTTTCACAGGATGCATATTTTTCATTGTTTTAGCAAAGTTTTCGCTACCTCTATACAGCAAACACCAGAATCGACAAGGTTTACATTAATTATAGTCAGTAGAATTAAAGGGAAGAGGCCATATAAAAGGCTGGGATCTACGTTTAGCAGACTCGGCACTGTGTTACTAGATATTGCCCACATTCCAGTAATTTTATTAAGTCCTCTTTAAACAGAAAATAAAGATGCAGAATTAATTGAAGAGAGTAGTAGGTCCATTATTTATTTTGAGCTCAGCGTTACATACAAACGAGGCATAGTCCAGAATATGTCTAATAATCACACAAGGAACACAAATTTTTATCCAGTTTTCACAACTGATTATGTGATTGCCACACCTTCTCTACATACTGGTGTTTGAAATCTCAACCACTGTGTTCAACCATACATTATTTAATATATGCAAATTGAGATCTATCATTGTACAAATTGAATCTTGACCCCAGTATATCCTATTGGAAGATTTTCCTGGGTTTTTTTTGTTGTTTTTTTTGTTTTTAACAAAGATGATCTCAACTCATACCATCAAACACCTGCAAGATGATGTTGCAGGTCAGTATCACCCTGCTCTTATGGTAAGATAATGAACCTTGCTTAGCCACAGAACTCTCGAAGAGGCTTTCACGTCTTTTAAAAGCCGGGATCTTTCCCAATACTTAGGAAGCTATTTCTCACGGGAACAGTCCAGAGTCATCTGCCGTAGACTTCCACAGAGGCCTTGAAACCACCTGCATCAGAGCCTCTGCTCTGCACTTACAGACCCACAAAGGCCTTAAGATACCCCAGAAACATTATTCCTCTTTATGCTTTCAAACACAGTCTTGCACCACTCTGCACCTGTTGCAGAGAGCTTCAAAGCCTATTATAATTAGATCACAGATCGCCTCATGAAAATACCTTTACCCCAAAACATTTTATTACCTCAGGTGGAACAGTGTGTATAGGCCTAGACCTCTTTAGATGTAACTTAGAACCGCCGGTGACCGCTGTATGCGTTTCTTTGGTTGTACAAGCTCCACTGGAGGACTCGATGAATAGTTGATGATGGAAGAGGGGTATATCAGATTCACCCCTTCTGCCTCCATGTGACAAATTAACACACTGCATAAACTTTTAGAAATAAATCAGTCTTTTAACAAATGGTAAACATTCTCTAGAAAAGATTATCTTGTAACAATTCATTGAGTATATGAACTGTTTTTGTGTCCTTATATCTATAAATGAAAAGTAATAAAACATTATAGATGATAAATAAATTACATAAAATGTATAAAAGTTCACAAATAAGAAAGTACCTGAGTCTGCACTTTTCTCCACAGATTCAAGAAACTCGTGAAAGTTGGAAGCTATAGAAACACATAGTACAGAATTCTAGACTGACTGAGGTGTGAGCAGAAAGATCGCCATGATGTCCTTATATCTAAAGCACTCAAAGCATTGATGTTATGTAAATAAACTGTGATCCGATTGGTTCAATCTAAGTAAATAGATTCACCTACTTTGAAGTTAAAGTTTTTCTCAAAAGGTTAGAACTGGTTGACTATACTTTGCCGTGTTCTGTAATAGAAAATGTAAACATTTATATCTAAAATATTGCACGACAGAAATCAATTCAAGACTAACCTCTAATGACCGCTAGATGGGGTAAGATATTAAGTAATAAATGAGTCCAGCTCCTCCTGCCCGACAATACGGTGAGACTCTGTTTTTACGTGTGATGGAAAATGATACGAAACTATGTATTATGTGATTCATATAAAATCACACTGATCCTTTTGTTCTTAAATTAATAATGCCGTTTGCACATTTATATCCGCCTGTTGCTGATTAAGTTGAACATGTATCAGGAACTGTTAACATCAAGGTCAACTTGACACACAACCCACACTGTTTGGAGACAGTTTGGGTTGGTTTGTGGAAAAAACGAAGCTGAGAGCTGATTGGCTTATAGCCACAGCAACAAAGGAAAGAAGAGCTGCTTAAGAAAAGATGATTGGTTAAAGACAGCACAGGAGTAGTATAACTAGCCACGGTTTTGTATACTCGGGGCTCCCTACCTGAGGAGAGCCAAACATTTATTTTATTCTTTTTCTTATTAAATTACTCTCTTAATCACGTCTGACTTGCTGTTTGTTCAAAATTCCACAACATATGTCATTACTACGCCGCACAAAAAAGACCGCCATATTTGTAGTTCCACAATGTGAAAAGGCGTCATTTTCTATGCAAACGAATGAATAAACACCATGCCATGCCTTGCTGTATCCCCTCTTTGCACCGCTGGACAGACACACTCATGACACTGTACTCATCAAAAGCAGCACCAGAGACGCACTGAGTCATATCCCGCTACACACCTCTCAGGCCAGCTTGTTTGCACGTTTTGTCATAAAACTTAAAATGTCATTTGTTGCCATTATATATAAAATTACCTATTTAAAAAACCAAATAAATCAAAAAGTACTTGTGACTAGAGAAACACGTGGCTAATCACCTACAAGAAATAATGTCAGTGATGTTTGGGGCAGGTGTTTCAAACTTGCCCAGACTCTTGAGAAGCACCTAAACGCACACACAAGGGTGTCTGCTTGCCATAGTGCTGCAAATACTGCAGGAAGGGCTTTGGTGAAACAGGCCACATGGAGGAGCAGAAGACAATCCACACAACTGAAGAAGCCCATAGCTGCCCAGTATGTCAGAATCCACACGCGAGAAGAACCCTGTAGCTGCCCAGTATGTCAGAAGCAATTTGTGCAGCTGGGTAATGAACCATATTTGTACCCATTCGTATGTTGGGAGCAAATCAGTTGAAGACTTGAACAGTATGTTAACAATCAGTTAAAATTACTGTTGATGACAAGAAAACAATGGCTAATATGTTCCTTCACAGCTATGTCATTGGTTGATCTATTTTTGTCAGATTTAGTGCTTGTTTGGGCAAGTGTGTTAAAGTCTTCCTTTGTTTTTGGTTTTGTTCCTTTTCATATAGTTGTTTATTCCTTTTTGTCTAGTGATGTCCATTATCCATTTAAAATCTGTCAAATTAAACAAATGTGAAACGAATTCCATAGTATTCAGATTTGATTGCAAAAGAGACCAACCACTCCCCGTATTTTGAATTTTGCATATACAGTATATGTGCAGTTCCAGCCTAGTCCATTGATCCAAAATCTGGCCCAGATGTATCCGTTGACTGCAAATTTGAATTATTTCTGTGCTCTACAGCAAAGGAGCGTTTGGTTACTATCTGATGGATTAAAATAGGCTTGTTGGTAGCAAAGACATCACTAAAGTGTACAGAGCAAAGGTACTCCAGGACCAGGATGGGTAAGTAGCAGCTTGATCAGTGGAATCTTCTGTGAGACGTAACAGGATTTCGGTCTTAAATGTAATGTTAGATCAAGTGAAAAACTTTAGTGGATTGAAATACAGATAAATAAATCCACTAAAAGTGCATCTGCATCATTGGTTAAAAAGTTGTTCTGCTAGTTGTCTGATTTTGTTCCAGTAATCTAATGTTTCCTGGGACTAGGTGGTTCAAGATTATATTGGTGTTTGCTTTATTTCTGTGATTTTTTTAACCATAGTCTGCTTGTTTATACTGTCTACCAAATGCAATACTGAGTAGTGAAACACTGACACAATCCCTTTTGGCATCGGACATTTGTAATAATTTCAATAATCTACAGTTGTAAATCAAGAGGGCAGCACCATTTTAAAGTCTAGTTTCCTTTCTCTGTCTCACTTTCTGGAATTTTTCCATCTGTGTTTTTATTAAATTTAAAGATGGAAAGGGTATTAAAACTCCCTTTAACTGACATCTCTTCCACTGAACTTGTAGAGAAAGTGATGATATGAAGATGATTATGTTTATCGCTTTCACTCAGAGATCATTGTCTGAGGGTCATGTTGTACAGTTCACGATGCCCCGGGTTGCAATCAGGAGGTTTAACAGTGATGTGCCAAACAGTTGTCTGTGGTGTTCTATATGATCATCACAGAACATCACACATAACTGGTCAAATTGTATATCCAGTAGGATATTTGTGTATTATACTATATATTAGCAGCATAACTTTATGATGCAATTAAAAACCCCATCCCCCTGAATACCAATCATATTACATATCTGGGTATTAAACTCTCTTCCCAGTTGACTGTTATTCAAAAATAAATAGTCATCCAATTATTAAAACAATAAGCGACGAACTTCATTGATGGACAAATTTGCCCCTTATGCTCTTTGGACAAACTGCAATAATTAAAATGAGAATATTACCTAAACGAAATTATTTGTTTTCAATTATTCCAGCGCCACCAAGCTGTCTAAAATCTTTGGACAACATCATAACTTGATTCTACTGGAAAAATAAATCACATAGAATCAAACTCACAACATTACAGAACTGTAGTTGATTATTGCAAATCAACTATAATATGGTATAAAATGGATAAAACTTAGTATATCAGACAGAATATGGATAGACATATAGCAAACATTATGCAAAGATCTAAAAGTCAGACTTACCATTTATCAGTCAAATCAATTAAAGAACATTCATGATCAACAATTTGTGGGTGGCCATGATACTAACAGCCTGGTGGAAATTCCACAAGATATCAAACTCCAGACTCACATAAACATAACACTGCTTTCATGTCACTTCCACAAGTAGCCCAAACATAAGATATAGAAAGCAGGTAAGAGCGGAGCAGTCAATGTGCCTAATATGACTGCAAAAGCCTGGCAGGACAGGAGGTATTCCTGCTTCTGCTAATCAGCAAAAGGAAGCTCCTGGCAAAGTGACGTGGACTGCAAAAAAATCACCAGGAAGGTCAAGCTACAAATGCCAGAGAGGAGCAGGGAGCACCAAAAGTTCCATAGCATCCTGCGGAAAGAGTACCACATAAGCATGGAAACAGTACAGCAACCCATGGTATGAGCATGGACAGATGAGGAAGAGCTGCTAGAACAGTACGTCCCCAATAAGCAGGCAGGATGTGGATCCGTCTCACTATTTCATCGGCAGAAATGCAGGAGCAGGTGATAATACTCCTGGGCCCAGCACTCTTCAACCTGGGTACTTTAAGGAGAACACGGCAGCCTCCCAAAAGTGATACAAAGTCCCAAAATGGCTATTACCTGTGCTGAATAACAGTATGAAGGACAAATCTACCCCTGTCCAAAGTTTAATTGATTTAACTGAATGCCAACTATACTACCACCATCAATCTGTGTAAGGTGTACTTGCAAGTGCCTTTAGCACCAAAAGCAAAAGAACTCAGTGTTTTCAACACATTTCATCCAAGCATCATCATGTGAAATGTTGTTCTTTTCGGAAATTCTTCATCTAAATATGGTTGTGTTGCTAATGAGATCATATTATTTGTTACTCTTTAAACCTTATTATTCCTTTAAGATTCAAAGTCTACTGTGTTAGGAAACCTATGTGAGAATATAAAATCAGCAGTTTCTGCATGCTTGTGTGATGAATACAGAAAGTGATCTCTTATACCTGCGGAATTAAGGCTTCAAATGTCTTGGTGTTCAGACGATATGGAGAGGCTCTGGGAATCTGGAAGGATAAACGTTTGTTTCATTTTCAGGGACTGTTGATCATTTATTTGTCCATTCATTTATTACACTATTAAGGGATTATTAATGTGCACTGGGAGAACAGTATAAAGTTATCAGTCTTCTTTATCAGTCTTCTAACTAAATAGCCTGGTCTTGTAAGGTAACCACATCCACACCTTTCCCTCAGTGATGGCAAGGAGTGGTTTAAACTCACCATGTCATCTGTGATTCTGAGTGTGAGTGCTCCTGCATTTTTCTACACAAAGCCTGCTGAGTTGGCAGTGAAGGCAGAGATGCCCATATACAGCATGTTGCTTTCATCAGGTGGCAGTGAAAATGGTGTCGGGGCAAAAGCGGGTTTCTTGTGCACTCCAATGTTGTAAAACTCCCCCTATATAGAGAGCAATGCAGAGATTAACTTATTCTTTTACAGCTCCTGGGTCTTGATTCTTCGTTCAGATTTAACTGTTTTATCAGTGTAACCTTTGTGTAACCTTTTTTTCCTACAAAAGCCCAAGAGTGCTTTCTGGATACACTTAGGCACAGTTTTGCAAGTGCTCCTGTTATTCCTTGTTAATTCAGATCTTTGGCTCAGAAAGGCTTTCTTATGATCATTATGGTCATTATTCTTATGCTTTGACAACTTGTGCCTTTTTTAACTTGTGCCTGAAAACCCCTTTACCTATGCCAATGATAAAACACTGATGAACTCCTGCAAACAAGTTGTAGTTTATTAATTAGTGCATTAATCTTAGTTTGGGATCTTTAATGACCATCTTAATCTGTGTATATTATTTGATTGTTGGTTCTTTCATAGCTGAATGTAACTTCCTCTCACAGTAGTGTACAACTTCCAAGCTTATCAAAGGATAGTGTTGTAGTCAGGACCATTAAAAAAATCAATCAAGCAAAGACCAAGATTTTGTAGTGTTTGAATCTGAGACAAGAATGAGACTTATTTAACAATGATTTTTACTTTAATTATACCACTCACTGATAATGTATTGTAAATTGTCATTGTCATAAATAATTGTCATTATAAAGGCAGCTGAATATAAACAAATACAAAGCAAAAAGGTTAATATGGTCATTTTTATTATTAAATTAAAACATAGTAATACTTAAATAATTGCTATCTGCCCTTGGGTCAATCATTGAAAGGATTAACTAGATGTGTTCTGTAATGTGTTAAATCCTCTTGATAAATGCATAGCTTTAGCTATATCATAAAACATATGATGAGTCCTTTTCTCATTATTACTTGTGTACAACAAAAGTTTGTGTGACAAGCAGCAACATGTATATTTGCCAATTTATGAAAACGGGAGTATGCGCAGTGGGAGAGTAAATATCTTTTAAAATGACTCTCAATTAATGGCAATGCATTTACAATAAGTCTCTTGCCACAATAACAACACTGTCTGGATTTGCCATCAGCTGGTTGATTGTAGCATCATGCAGCCTGCAGCCTAGCATTTGTTTGCAGGGGAACATACACTGCCATAATTATTACCATAATGAATTTTTTAAGGAGAAAGAATAGTCTGTACATTAATGTTAAAAATTCCAGATCCAGATAGCAGTGTTTATGTATGTCAGTGGCTGTGCACCAGTACTTGTGAATGTACACACACAAACCTCACCCTTTGGGTCTTCCCCGAGTCCCCTGTCCTGTTCACACTACTAGCTAAGAGCAACCAGCTAACTTGATAGCAGTGTGACTCAATAATAATAATAATAATAATAATAATAATAATAATAGTAATAATAATAATAATAATAATGATAATAATATGGCGCTTCCATGCACATCAGCAAGCAAATAGGAACACTAGCACTTGCATGAAATTAAGCATATTAGCATTTCAGAAGGCAGATTATTTAGCCTGCTAAAATAGCAGGTGTGGCAGCAAATGTCTGTTCAAAACACTGTCACAGGTATGAGTATCATGTATTTGCTATAGTATGATTGTTCATGTTTGTAAATTTAAAGCTTACAAATGCTGTATTTACAGTGTATTGCAGGTTATTAAAAAGTGGCAGTAATTATTAGGATATAGAGAATTGTAGTGTTTAAACAAATCATTATGTCAGAAGTATGTTTAGGGGAGAATACACCCTGACCCACCCAGAGTTAACACACACTTACCTTACATTATTGATCATAAACTTGAATAGCTACAATACTGTCTGCTAATCATGCAGTTTGAAGTTTGCAAAGTGTGTACCCAGACAAAATCTGTGTTAAAACTTTCCTTTAACACGAGTCATACATGAGTCAGACATGATTCTGAATAAATGAATGAATGAAAAAATGAAAAGCCTTATTTCATTTCAAACTGCACTTCAGGAACACTGAGCTCAAGTTCTGAGGAAACTTCCCTGCATATTTTCAGGGGTTTTCTGCCTCACCATGCCTGAATCACCTCATAAGGAGCTTGATAATGAGGAGACAGGGTGACTGAGGCAGTGAACACTCCTCACTGAGCATACTGGCTTCCAAGAGCTGGAGCTGGGAAGACCTATAGGTCTGTGACACACACTCCCACCCAGTCCTGATACTAAGAAGGTGGAACCTACAGGCTAATATGCAGCTGCCTGTGCATCAATAGGCGTCTGGGGTGTCCATCACTCAGGGAGGCGTGGCTGAAGGCGTGGCCTTGCAGACTCTGAGAGCTGGCTGAGGTAATCTCTAAAGGAGAGAGTAGTCACCAATAATCATGGAAATGTAGCCACAACTGTACAGTATATTTCACAGCCATGTATATTACATATCACAGACCAGGCTTACCAGAATAAATATTCCACACATACAGCTCATATATATCTGTGTGTGTGTGTGTGTGTGTGTGTGTGTGTGTGTGTGTGTGTGTGTGTGTGTGTGTGTGTGTGTGTGTGTGTGTGTGTAAAAACATGCTCCTGTTTTAGTCTCAACACAGACAGATATACATGTAGGAGTAGCAAACTGAAGTAAGAGCTCACCTTCACCAGTACATAGTCTCCAGCTTTAACAGTGACAGGTAAGAATTGATGTGCGTAGACAACTACACAGGGTGGCCGGAAGCGTGGCCAACAAAACGGGAAGACAGTGCTTCAGTGGTAAAGTTCCTGGTGAACCAGTACATTCCTCACCATGGGTTTCAGAGAAAGGTGAGATCAGATAATGGCACTCATTTTACAGCGCGCAATTTGCAGGAGTTAGAGAAAATGCTGGGTCTGAAACATTCATTTGGGGCAGTGTATCATCCTCAGTCTCAAGGTAAGGTGGAAAGGATGAATCTAAATGCGAAAAACAAAGTGGCCAAAATCTGTGCACAGACAAAATTAAATTGGGTTGATGCCTTACCTTTGGCATTAATGCAAATTAGATGTTCAGTAAATGCAACAACTGGTTTTACCCCTTTTGAATTGCAGACAGGTTGAGGATTTCCAGGACCCCAGGGACCCTTAACAATAAATGAGAAAAGAAAAACATCTCACACACACATCATACTTTAATGAATTGCAAAGTATCGTTTCAGCTTTCTCCACGCAGGAGGGGGACCGAACGGGGAGCAGACAAACACAGACGATACCCGTTACGGACTGGGGGCTGCTGAGAGTCATCAAGAGAAAATGGAGTGAGCCGAGGTGGACAGGTCCATTCCAGGTGACAGAAAGAACCAGCCACGCCGTACGCCTGAAGGGTAAAGGGGAAACGTGGTTTCATCTGAGCCAGTGCGCCGCCGCAGAGTCACCGCAGAGGAGTCTGCAAGAGACAGCGAGGGACCTTGCTGAAACATCACCTAACTCACCTGACCCGGAAGGGGCAGAATAATCCCCGGGAGCAAAAGGGTCAAGGTAGTCCACCCTTAGACCCCGAAGTAAGAAGAACAGAACACCAGTGATGACTTCTGGACAATTGTGTTGTTTGATTATTTGTTGGTGTATTGTGTTGTGTGTTTCCATTTACAGTTTGGTCACGCTTGGGTTAAATAATAGCATGGCAGTAGGAAAGGATTAAAACATTAACAACAAGACGGTGAAGAAGAATGGGGGTAGAGATTGGTGGATGTGTAGCATGTGCAGCCGCAAGACCCAGACTTATAACCACCCCGGCACCCCTATTCCCACAAAAAGACCCCAAGGGTTATGTGTGCATGATTGGCCTGACTAAGGAAAGAAACCCTAAGAATTGTGACACTTTGAGCATTATTTTCCCCCCCATCAGTAACAGAACCAGGACAGGACTATTTTCACCCGAAAAGGGGGAGGGGAACTACACGTGCTTCGTTAGAAGTTCAAGCACACCTCAAGTACGCTTGGCGCACATCCCGGCGGAATGGTGTAACCGCACGGTCACTGGGAACGAGTCTGTGGGTTCATGGGCACGAGCAGGATTGTATGATTATTGTGGAAGGATGACTTTGGTTGTTAACATGCCAGAGAATTCGGAGGCGACATGCGCCATGGTCAGGTTAGCAGCTCCTTTATTACTGATAGGCAAAAAACTACACAGGGACCCGGTAACTGATGCAGCAAGACAGTAGCGAGAGGCATACCATTTTGATTTAACAAGGAATACCCCCACATACATAGATGCAATAGGAATACCTCGCGGAGTTCCGGACAGACATAAGTTAGCAGACCAGATAGCAGGGGGATTTGAGAATATTCCGATACTTTCTGCATTATTCCCCATTACTCCAAATAAAAATGTGGATCGGATTAACTATGTACATTATAATGTCCTCAGGCTAGCCAACCTGACTAGGGATGCAGTGGAAGGACTTAGAGATCAGCTGGGACCAACCTCACTGATGGCGGTGCAAAATCGTATGGCATTAGACATGTTGTTGGCGGAAAAGGGGGGTGTCTGCGCTATGCTTGAGGATGTGTGTTGTACATTCATTGCTAATAATACCGCTCCGGATGGGTCGGTTAGTAGAGCATTGGATGGTTTGAAGACCCTATCAGAGGAAATGCATGAGAATTCAGGCATAAACAACCAGTTGGAATCCTGAATGGTGAGCCGGTTCGGTCAGTGGAAAGACTTAATTGTGTCATTGATGGTTTCATTAGCCACATTCACGGGAATTGCTGTGACATGCGGGTGCTGCTGTATTCCATGTATTAGGGCGTTAATGGTTAGACTAATTTCAGCTATGATAGAAAGGAAAGATGTGCATGAGGGTACCACGATGAGGCCACTGATACAGGGGGAAAGGGACGTAGAGACAGGAGATGCCAGAATAAAGGAGTGTGATTGGTGAACTCTTTGTAGAGATCAAAAGGGGGAATTGTGGAGTTTCCGAAATTAAATGAATGCTAAGCTTACACTAGTAGAGAATAATGTGCAGAATGGAATAGGACTAATGCTTGAATAAATAAAATAATTACTGTATGTCCAGACATAACAGGAAATGCCCTAGATGTGCATATGTGTGATTATGCAAGAAGACATGTGTACGAGACGGTCAAACAGAGGTGACGGCTGAGATGGAAAAGCACAAAAGCAGAAGTGGCACAAGGCGAGAGAAATATGTCTGTCTGTTGCAAAGTTATGCTTTAGATCTCACTCGCACTGTGTTGTGAAGTGACATCTCAAGAGCTCTGCATTAATAAAAGGCCACAGGGTAACGCACTGTTTCCTGTCTCTTCTTTACTGCATCAACGGACATGACACTAACTAATGATATAACAGAATCTGGCCCTTAGCTATTTTATTAGCTTTTTATCAGGGCACGCTTAGTAAAATATCACATCTCTACATCAACTTTTTAAAAAAATTAACAGGCAATCAAATTATTTTGGCTATACTAAAACCTGTCCTGGAGCAATGCCTAGCTAGCTGGATAGCTAACACTAACATGCAAGACTGGGTTTGTTTTGCAGAAGTAGCAGATGCTAAATAGCTGCCTTGAAAAAGAGGTTTGCATTGGGGACTGTTTGTATTTGATGCATGCACTTTAGGTATTATTGCATAACGCTATTTGTGATGTATTTTTGTTTTTCAATCAGTCACATTCCGAGCCAAACTTCTCTTAGGTATCTTGTATCAGTGGAGAACTACTTTTGAAGGCATTGTTACTAGCTAACTGTTAGCTAGCAAGGTAACAAGAGTAGCTTTATAGTTGCTTAGCTAATGTCACAGAATTAAAAGTAGAATCAGAGGGAAATGTTGAATATTGTGTCATTGCACCAGCCATGAGGCATTAAAGTGTCTGGACAAGACCATAGCTAGCTAGCTAACTGGCTTAGATCACTACTGCAGCTCTCACACCTCGGTTTATTACATCATAATAGGTAATGTGGAATTTTTAAGGACCATTGTTGCGTCTGATAACCCGTTCAGAAAAGGTGTTCTTCAGCTGAATGAACAGATACTGAAACGAACACTAAAGAGATCATCCAACATTCAAGATATTTCAGTAGACACACTAGTGGAAGAGCTGCTGAGGTTCCTGAGCCATGAATGTCCGGCCTCCAGCATCTACTCTGGACAGGTATGTCACCGCCTTGCACCAGGACGCAGAGATCCGTGAGCATGACTGAGATGTAATTATAACTATATACACCTCATTAGTCTGATGCTAATGAGCACACATGCACACCTGCCGTCCAGTTCTTTAACATCCATATCCGTCACCTTGATTTATCTTAGTAAGTTGCTGCTGAAGCTCTGTCTCTCTTTCTCTCTTTCCCCATGCCTCCTTCCCTTCCTGTAGGAGTGTGGATACACCACTGGCGTTGTTGCCTGATGCACCTCCTTTGGAAGAGGACACGGTCCACTGTCAGAACTGGCAGGAGACAGTGGAGCCGCACACACTCGCCTCTCTCGGCTCCCGGGAGATCGAACGGCAGGCTGTCATATATGGTAAAACAGCAAATGTGGTGCACAGCAACTGACTATAAAAGACAACTCCCAGTACACAGTTAACATGTAAAATGAAAACAATTATTTACTGATCTAACTTAAACTAAATAGCTACTAAATCTTTTGAACATACAGTATTCTATTTATTATGCACATATGATAATTCTATCCTGACTCATGAAAATGTGGAATTCTGAATTGTGTAACGTTTGTAAGAAATTGTAGTGACTTTGCTATATCCTCTTCCTCAGAGCTGTTCACAACGGAAGCATCTCACTTGCGGACTCTCAGGGTTCTCGATCAGGTGTTCTTCCGGAAGATGAGGAACCTTTTGACCGTCGAAGAACTTTCCTGTATCTTCCCCAACCTGCCCCAGGTCTACAGTCTTCATGGTCAGTCTCTCTGTGTGCGAGCGTGTGTGTGTGCGTGTAAATCTGCTCCATTTGTCTTAGTGTGTTTTCAAACCTAAATTTCTGAAGCCTACTTGGTGTCTAAATCATAATCAAGATTAAAGAAGTGTAAAACCCACCCAAACTGAGAATTTAATGACAGAACAATATCAGCTATCGGCACCATGCCATTACTGTGAGCAGGTATGGACTGGAGGCTGTACATGTTGTTTCTGCGGTGGCCTTCATGACACAAGTAGAGTTCTGTTGCCCACTGACACAACTTTCTAACAAACCACATATACACTGGCTCGCTTAAACAGATTCTGTTTTGTGGTGTTGCATTTGTGTTTCAGCGAATCTGTGTGAGTCCATGAAGAGGCTGAGGGACTCTTCTATAGTTCAAGGCATCGGAGACATCATGGTGTCTAGAGTGAGAGCTGGCTAGTGTTACTCCCTTTCTAGTTCACATCATCTTTTGGTGCTGTCTAAAATGAAGGGGTTGTTCTGTGTAGTGTGGGATATACTTGTTGCTTTACTTGATATGTCAGTAGCTCATGTGTTTGTGTGTGTGCGTGATAGTTTGAAGACGCTGCAGGAGAGGAGTTCCAGGAGCAGGTGTCTCGCCTGTGCAGTCAGCAGAGTCAGGCACTGGAGCTCATTAAAAATAAATGCAAAGACCCGCGTTTCGCGCACCTTATACAGGTAACACTTTTTAGAGGTATAAAGCCTTTGGACAAACCTACAAACACTAGAGCTTCTGCCATATTTGTTAGTGGGCTGGGTTGTGAATTGGTTGACCCATACTTTGAATTGGAGACTATCCAGTCTTTTATATTTGACTTTTATTGCAGCACATAACTTCTAGTGATGCTGTTTTAGGTATAAATTGGTGTTGCAGTCAACAGAATCCACATTTGGACTTAGATGTCCTTGGCTCATTCGTGTGTGTGTGTGTGTGTGTGTGTTAGGAATGTGAAGCCAGCCCTCACTGCCGCCGACTACAATTAAAGGACCTTCTAGTGTCTGAGATGCAGAGACTCACCAAATACCCCTTGCTGCTGGATAACATCATCAGACACACAGAAGGCATGTATAGAAACACTCACACACAATGTATTGAACCATGAAAACACTTCAGTATACACACACATACCAGTTTACCAAGGAGGCAAGCACACACACCCTTTCTCCTGGATTAACACAAGTATGTGCCCCCACAACAGCTGGTTCTCCAGACCTGCAGACATTGGTGAGGGCACAGGCGTGCTGCCGTGGGATACTACGAGCTGTCAATGAGGTCGTCAGGGAGACGGAGCACCGGCGACTGCTCAGCCGTTATCAGCGCAGGCTAGACTTGTCCCCTCTGGAGAGGCAGGCCAGTCCTGTCGCTGCTCAGTTCAAGGTACGGCCTTACTATGTATCCACCATCTGCCTTCCAAACAGCTTCTCTGGTCTTGGAGCACCTGATCCAGAGTATGAATTATTAACTATATTCTTTTTCTATGTAGAATCTGGACCTGACCACTAAGAAAATGATCCACGAAGGACCGTTGACTTGGAAAGTTAGTAAAGATAAAGCTATAGGTAAGAGATCATCACAGCTGAACAAATCACATTTTTGTTTTTCCTCTTGCAAATGATTACTTGACAGGTCCATTCTCACTCTGTGTGTGTGTGTGTGTGTGTGTGTGTGTGTGTGTGTGTGTGTGTTTGTGTGTGTTTCAGACATTCATGCTCTGCTTCTCTCAGACCTGTTGGTGCTACTCCAAAGGGGTTCAGGTGACCATTTGATCTTGCGATGTCCTGCGCGCTCACTGGGTGGGGTTTGGGGTAGGAACACGGACCTCAAAACCCCCTTTTGCCCCGTTGTTCGCTTGGATTCATCTCTTGTCAGATCTGTGGCTACAGGTATATTTGTAGTTATTCTTACAGCTATGAATAGCCAGAATAGATGAATGGGTCTGGAATAACTATGTCTTTATTTTATTTTTAAAAAATTAAGAAGCCAGTTACAAATTGCATTTGGGTTAGTTTGAATACATTGTTTGACAACCTGCTCTTCTCTATCAGATAACAAGGCCTTGTATGTGATCAGTACATCAGAGAGACAGATATACGAGCTGGTGGCTGGGACTTCCTCTGAGAAAAACACGTGAGTTTGTTTTTTTGTCTCTCTCTGACCCACCATCTTCTCATCAAGGTCAACCAGTCAGCACTGCTGTGTCTGTATTGTGATAACATTTATGGTGTCGGGCCATTTATGGTTTAAATGACAAACCAGGCACCCAGAAGTATAGAAACCAAGCCTTAAGTGAAGTAGATATTGTGCATGAATGGATAACCATTTGAATTTTCCGCAAAATCAGCTCAGAAATATGACAAGTATTTCTTTGAATACTATGCCCATATGTTCAGATGATTTTAACAACATTGTGCTGTTGTAGAAATTGGGACCTGATGGCTTTAGCGATGTTTCCACAGATGGAAGAACCTGTTAGAAAAGACCATCTCCTCGGCCTCTGGAGGCATTGAAGCCACCGAGCAAGGATCAACAGCTCCGTAAGTACTCAGGATTTTTGAAAGTTTTCTAATGCTGCTGTAATGCTGTTAAGAGAAGGCAGAATTTCAAAGATGCACTTACAATGATTGGACTCCTGACATCTCCTCTAGGTCTGTGGTTCTACGGTTGCACGGTAATCATGTCGGTCGTCTAGGTAAGCCCATGTTTGTTTTTGTTTGTATACAATGTCATAGGATTTGCTCTCTGTGGTACTTATGGCTGATGCCTTTGGTCCCTAGATGGCTCCCTATCAGAAGAGTCTGGTTCGATAGAGAGAGATTCACAGAGTGATGATGAAAATGTTCTCACACCTACTATCCCAACTGACCAATCAGAAGCCTACATGCATACTGGTGGGCAGGGTTATGTGGGAGGACAAGCTAAAGTGGCTGATGCTGCTCTTCAAGATGGTAAGAATTTGTTACACTCCGTTACACAGTCATTGTTGCACTATGATAGTTAAACAGTATATTTCTGGTGGTGGTGGTGGTGTTTTTATAAATAGAATTTTAGCAGGCTCAGATATTTACCAACTTTTTTGCACCCTTTGTGTTCTGCCAGTCAGGACACTAAGACTGTTGATCCTTGGATCCTTGGATCCTTTAGAGGCTGCCAGTCAGAAGCAGAAAGTGACATCATTGTCCTCACAGCAAGAAGGGCAGGAGATACCTTGCCAGTCACCAAAAGGCCGTTCACACCTGGAGATGCTGAGGCATGAAACGAGGCCCTGCCAATCACGAGCAAGCATACGGCAGCGCATGATAAAAAATGTGGATGGAATCTTTCAAAGAATGGAGGGACTGATGAAAAACCTGCATCAGCTTAGGGTAAAGTGGATATATTACTCACTCTCTCTCACACACACACACACACACACACACACACACACACACACACACACACACACACACACACACACACACTATCATTGCAGCTAGCTAGCACTTTCATGTTATGTTTTAAAAGAATGGCTTTGTGCACTTGTGAGATCCTGGTTAACTCCTTGTTTTCATTTTCATAGGAGATTGAAGCACTGTAGACTGCTTACAATGGTGAGAAAAAAGTTACCTGTGAGTCAGTTCAGATGACACCATCCATGGGTCTTCCTCCATTATCAGGACACCATCTATTTATCTTGGGTCGAGCGATGGTAAGTGTGTCAAAGAAGCAATTTATAAATACTGGGGCTAAACCTGTTTAATGCTGTAGCACAATTCTTTTTGATTGTACCAAACAAAAAGAACTAATCTGGAATCACTGGGATAATTTGGGGTTGAGTTTAAATGGAGCACACAGTTGAATATTAAAACATCACCGCAGATCTTGGGTCTTGCTATTGCCAGACTGAAAACTGGCCTTCAAACCTGTAGCAATTCCTAATTTCAACTTTAAGAATTTTATGTATGTATTTGAATAATGTTTAGTATTGATTTTGGAGTTGATGTAATTATGTTGCTTATGGTGTACTACCCCTGCAGACTGTGGCAATTGTATGGTCATCTTTCCAACCTGTTTAGGTAACGAAGAAGGGCCAACAGAACCAGCTCAGCCCGAGATCCATTCTACAGGATTCTGATTTATTACACGAGACATTGTAAAGAGTTTTACTTACACAATTGAAACATGAACACACACAATAAGGGTGTGGCATTCCTGCCATTTCATACATCCGGTGTAGCTCTTTACTAGAATCCCAGCATGCCTTTCTCCTGGGAGAAACCTGCAAATATTGTATTGTCTGCAACTGAGAAGAGAGAGACAGGACAGACGAACCTTCAGCACATGCACCGAGTTGGAATAAAAAGCATTCAAATGAAAGTCCAGATATGTGAGGTGTTTTTTTTTATCAGGTAAAGCTAAAGTTGGAACAAGGGAACTGAGGTGACAGTTTTAAAAAAAAATAGTCAGTGAAGATGAAGAAATGGAACTAAAATGAGACTGAAAATGTATGGCTGAGGAAATGAATCTGCCCACTAAAGGGACCCACCCCCCCCAAGCACTTTGCCCAATACATGTATGTTAATACTCACTCACGCCATCAGTGACAAACTGGCAATCCAACAGGTGCCATTTTGCTCGAGAACCCATAATGTGCCCATGTCAACTTGAGGCAAGATGGTGGTCTTCATCTCTCTTCGCCTTATGGAATGTGTGGATGGGTGACTTAAACAAATTCAGGTTCTTTTGCACTGGGACCCCTGCAAGACACATGGGCTCCAAGAGGGTATTTTGCATTAATATCATCATATGTCTATGTTGTATCCTTTATTTTATAAATTAACACTATGCGAGAGCAAAGAATAAAGAGTGTGGAAGGAGTTTATTTTATTTCTTTAAGCGTTCTACAGAATAGAAAATAAAGGTTTGGCCTCTCTTTACGCACAATGGATAAGGCAGGGCTTACTGGGATTGCCATTGTGTTGTGGCAAGACATCATCTTCACTGCTCATTACTGTATACTTATTTGTGCAGCCCTGTTCTGGACTGACTCCTGTCAACATTGCAGGGGACAAAAAGGAACATATTTGTTGTCTGATATCATGTCATTACCGATGAAGAGGCACATTCTGTGTAGTGTAAATACTGTGAAGCTCGTCCCTCACCTCTTGAAATGGTTCAGTGATGCCAGGGTTGGTTTTTGACACATATGAAAGGATTTATACTTTGATCTGTTAAGATGTTGGTAGAAGTGGCTCCTTTACACTGACTCCAGTTTGGCCTTTGTTGTATAATGGCTAATGTTATGGTTCAAAAAAGAATGAAATAGTCTAAGATCAGTGTTAAGGACTAAGGATTATGGTACTAATGTTTTAACTTAGGATTAGTTAAGAAATCAGTATTTGGTGGAATATCTCAGATTTTGATTGCAGCTTGTTCATGCATCTTGAGGTGTTCTCCACCAGTCTTTCACACTGCTTGTTAAATAAGCTTTGATTACCTAATCAGAATCTCATTAAATACAAAGAGCTGTACATGTGGTGGAATTCAACAGACTGTGGAATTGAAATCATTGCCAAACGCAGAGATACTAATTTGGACTGATCTCTTAATTTTCTTCGAGAGTTATGTTTTTATATATGAGTTTTTATTTTAAACTTTATCATAAAATGTATGGGGTTATGGTCCCATTCTATTCTGTTCAAATGTAGGCCTACTGTTTTTACAATTCCTGTGAGAAGCGTGTGTGTGTGTGTGTGTGTGTGTGTGTGTGAGAGAATCCAAGAGCCCCTATTTGAGATTGATGAGTGGCATGTGTTGGGAGTCTGCCCTCGACAAATAGTATCCTTGACTGTATTATCAGTTTTGTAAACAATCCCTGACAAGTGGGTGAGTGAGAAGTGCATGCACATAGACACAGCAGAAAGAGGAGGTCTGTGTTTTTGGCTTCCTAATCAAGTTTGCGTTCCCGTCATATACAGCCAATCAGAGAGAAGGGGACAGACATTTAGAAATAGAAAGTGAGGAAAGTTGTGGTTCTTCATTAAAGGAATTGGATTAAGAGTCACTATTCTTAAGAATGTGTTTAGTACCTACTCAGGCACACACAACAGCTTCTTCAATGACAGTTGCTGCTGTTATTTTAGAGCTGACCACACACACAAAGACCCAGGTAAACATACAAACAGCTCACTGACATATTTTTGCTCTCCCCAGAAATAGGGTTGTGTGGTTAAAGGTCATGTAACCATAGAAACGTAGCCCCCACACTGTTCACTGCTCCTGTACCCCCTTATTCATTCCCTTGGTAAGAGCCAAGCTTGGTAACCCTGGAGATGATGGGAGATGGCTGGGGAATGTGTGTGTGTGTGTGTGTGTGTGTGTGTGTGTGTGTGTGTGTGTGTGTGTGTGTGTGTGTGTGTGTGTGTGAGAATTGTGAAAGCACTGATTCACAAAGTTGTTGAACGATGAGCCTGTTTTTGTAAATTGCTTCCTTAGGGTGAAACACATTTAATACCTTGAAGGTGAAGTAGTGTGTAATGCTATTTTCTGGTTTGTTCATTATTCTTGCACAGTTCAATTAATAGATGAAGACTACAACCTTTGTTTCAATTTTCAGTGTGTATTCAAGATGTTCATTTTCAAAATGTGACTTAATTTTATACTATCACTGTTCCGGGACATTAATGGATTCATTGAAATATATAAAAAGAGATCTTTATAGATCTCTACATATTATGGTGTTGCTCTGATTTTATATGCACTTGTTCATTCTGAATGAGAACAGATTGTAATGAAATTGTGGGCACTTGTAGCTCACCTTTAAGAGCAGATAGAGCTTTGTGCTGACACCACCAGTCTTTGGTTTGATTAACAGGGAGCGTGTTCACTCTGAGATGTGTTGCTCTGGATTATGGTATTTGCTTTAAAGGTATACTTATTTCTCTTCCTCCCTCAGGTTAGTCCTCCTCCTCTTCAGCCTTCAAAATAGATTCTCTCAGGAGTAAGGTTGAACTGCTGCAGCTGCCGCTGGCTCTATCCTCTAAATCTATCTCAGAGCGCAAAACTCAACTGCGCAGAGCAACAGAACGTTCCAGGGGCGGAGCTGGGGTCCACAAACCCCAGGCACTGGCCCCAGACATGGACAACGAGTCACAGTACTCAGGCTACTCCTACAAGTCCTCCCATTCCCGTAGCTCTCGCAAGCACAGGTGCGTATGCCATTTCCCGACATTCTTCCCTTTTGCCTAAATGTGGGCGGTCATTGATGTTTTGTCTAGAACATACAAATGTGAATGTACACTACTGCAAACACTGAGGGTACCACCGTATCGTTATTTAACGATTATCCATTTTATGTTGCTTTATGTACCAACTTGGAGTATACTGTGTATATAAATGTTTATATACATCTGTGTGCGCATGTGTGTGTGGTGGTGTTTCAGGGATCGGAGAGACAGGCACCGCTCTAAGAGCAGGGACAGCAGAGGGGACAAATCGGTCACTATCCAGGCTCCTGGAGAGGCCCTGCTGGATACAGAGTCCACACGTGGAGATGATCGAGTCCGTGTTTTCACTTCATACCTCCTCCAGCCTGGAAAACCATTCCACTATAGCTTCAGACCATAAAAAGTCTATAGTGCTTCAAAATATGAATGATTGACTTTTTTTTTTTTTTTTTTTTTTTTACTGAAATGTTGGACTGGGCATCTCATGTCTCCTCATGCAGTGTCAGAAATTTTGCTCTAAAATCTCGCAGTACACATATACGCAACACGCGTATAAAAACAACCAATAGGGAACAGCCTGCCATAGCTCACATGCCAACTACAAATAACAGCGGTATAGTGAAATGAGCATGAAGTATGTGGGACACAAAAATATTTTGTGCAGTTGTGGCAGCAGATAGAATGCCTTTTTGATTTCACATTTGTTGTGACAAAAGCACAATATCTTAATGATCTAGCATGATAGTTTCCAGAAAATCTGTATCATGTAGTCCAATATTGAGAACAACTATTGATGGAGCACTGTGCCATGGAGTTTGGTCAAGGTTTCAGATGCATCGTCTTGTACAGTTTGAAATGCAAAACAATGTTTAAGACTGCTGGAATTGCACAGTGCAAAGGCAGGTTGGGGTGAGTACCAATGTTAGCTGGCATGCTTTTGTTGTAGACTTGATGGCCAATTCATTGTCTTTTTTCCAAGTCAAGCTTCCACACATTCACACTTGACACTGTAACCTCATCAGCATGGTATGTTACTCTACAAGTCAAGTTTTCAAAACCAGGTGAATGACATCTCAAAACTATTCTTGAACGTCCTTTTTCAGATTTGAATTCCTTACTGAGAAGTTTGAAAGAACTTAGGAGTTGTTGTTGAGTTACGAAAAAATGTGTCTGGATTGTGAATGGCCATCATAACTTGCGTTATTCATCGGAGCCTTGCTCACTAAAGCTGTTATTTTAACTAAGCCTACTCGCTGGTTGAGTTACCTAGAGAGGCAAGCTTGTTAAGGTTTAATTTCCGAAGTTTGGGCCCTGCTGTCGGCTTGTATGTCAACACGTAGCCCCCAGGAGAGAGAGTTTCGCCTGGTTTGGGTTCCTACGTGACAGCAAGGATTGTATTTTGCACTCGAAAACTGGAATCAGATTGTGAGCTAAGAAAGGGGGAGAGAGACAATTACTCATGCATGTGAGCACACAGCTAGACAACATGGAAAAAAGACACCCAACATGCAGCAGGAGTGGCTAAAGCCATACAGAAAACATGAGTACATGAGAAAGTGTTTTTCATGAATATAGTGGAGTGTTCTGATAACAATTTGGTTTGTTTATTTCATAGAGCTTCAAATATTGCATTGATGGAACCATATAGACATTTAGGAGGAATTTGCCATACTTGCCATATGTCCACCACTCTGCACCTGTTGCAGAGAGCTTCAAAGCCTATTATAATTAGATCACAGATCGCCTCATGAAAATACCTTTACCCCAAAACATTTTATTACCTCAGGTGGAACAGTGTGTATAGGCCTAGACCTCTTTAGATGTAACTTAGAACCGCCGGTGACCGCTGTATGCGTTTCTTTGGTTGTACAAGCTCCACTGGAGGACTCGATGAATAGTTGATGATGGAAGAGGGGTATATCAGATTCACCCCTTCTGCCTCCATGTGACAAATTAACACACTGCATAAACTTTTAGAAATAAATCAGTCTTTTAACAAATGGTAAACATTCTCTAGAAAAGATTATCTTGTAACAATTCATTGAGTATATGAACTGTTTTTGTGTCCTTATATCTATAAATGAAAAGTAATAAAACATTATAGATGATAAATAAATTACATAAAATGTATAAAAGTTCACAAATAAGAAAGTACCTGAGTCTGCACTTTTCTCCACAGATTCAAGAAACTCGTGAAAGTTGGAAGCTATAGAAACACATAGTACAGAATTCTAGACTGACTGAGGTGTGAGCAGAAAGATCGCCATGATGTCCTTATATCTAAAGCACTCAAAGCATTGATGTTATGTAAATAAACTGTGATCCGATTGGTTCAATCTAAGTAAATAGATTCACCTACTTTGAAGTTAAAGTTTTTCTCAAAAGGTTAGAACTGGTTGACTATACTTTGCCGTGTTCTGTAATAGAAAATGTAAACATTTATATCTAAAATATTGCACGACAGAAATCAATTCAAGACTAACCTCTAATGACTGCTAGATGGGGGAAGATATTAAGTAATAAATGAGTCCAGATCCTCCTGCCCGACAATACGGTGAGACTCTGTTTTTACGTGTGATGGAAAATGATACGAAACTATGTATTATGTGATTCATATAAAATCACACTGATCCTTTTGTTCTTAAATTAATAATGCTGTTTGCACATTTGTATCCGCCTGTTGCTGATTAAGTTGAACATGTATCAGGAACTGTTAACATCAAGGTCAACTTGACACACAACCCACACTGTTTGGAGACAGTTTGGGTTGGTTTGTGGAAAAAACCAAGCTGAGAGCTGATTGGCTTATAGCCACAGCAACAAAGGAAAGAAGAGCTGCTTAAGAAAAGATGATTGGTTAAAGACAGCACAGGAGTAGTATAACTAGCCACGGTTTTGTATACTCGGGGCTCCCTACCTGAGGAGAGCCAAACATTTATTTTATTCTTTTTCTTATTAAATTACTCTCTTAATCACATCTGACTTGCTGTTTGTTCAAAATTCCACAACATATGTCATTACTACGCCGCACAAAAAAGACCGCCATATTTGTACTTCCACAATGTGAAAAGGCGTCATTTTCTATGCAAACGAATGAATAAACACCATGCCATGCCTTGCTGTATCCCCTCTTTGCACCGCTGGACAGACACACTCATGACACTGTACTCATCAAAAGCAGCACCAGAGACGCACTGAGTCATATCCCGCTACACACCTCTCAGGCCAGCTTGTTTGCACGTTTTGTCATAAAACTCAAAATGTCATTTGTTGCCATTATATATAAAATTACCTATTTAAAAAAAACAAATAAATCAAAAAGTACTTGTGGCTAGAGAGACACGTGGCTAATCACCTACAAGAAATAATGTCAGTGATGTTTGGGGCAGGTGTTTCAAACTTGCCCAGACTCTTGAGAAGCACCTAAACGCTCACACAAGGGTGTCCGCTTGCCATAGTGCTGCAAATACTGCAGGAAGGGCTTTGGTGAAACAGGCCACATGGAGGAGCAGAAGACAATCCACACAACTGAAGAAGCCCATAGCTGCCCAGTATGTCAGAATCCACACGCGAGAAGAACCCTGTAGCTGCCCAGTATGTCAGAAGCAATTTGTGCAGCTGGGTAATGAACCATATTTGTACCCATTCGTATGTTGGGAGCAAATCAGTTGAAGACTTGAACAGTATGTTAACAATCAGTTAAAATTACTGTTGATGACAAGAAAACAATGGCTAATATGTTCCTTCACAGCTATGTCATTGGTTGATCTATTTTTGTCAGATTTAGTGCTTGTTTGGGCAAGTGTGTTAAAGTCTTCCTTTGTTTTTGGTTTTGTTCCTTTTCATATAGTTGTTTATTCCTTTTTGTCTAGTGATATCCATTATCCATTTAAAATCTGTCAAATTAAACAAATGTGAAACGAATTCCATAGTATTCAGATTTGATTGCAAAAGAGACCAACCACTCCCCGTATTTTGAATTTTGCATATACAGTATATGTGCAGTTCCAGCCTAGTCCACTGATCCAAAATCTGGCCCAGATGTATCTGTTGACTGCAAATTTGAATGATTTCTGTGCTCTGCAGCAAAGGAGCGTTTGGTTACTATCTGATGGATTAAAATAGGCTTGTTGGTAGCAAAGACATCACTAAAGTGTACAGAGCAAAGGTACTCCAGGACCAGGATGGGTAAGTAGCAGCTTGATCAGTGGAATCTTCTGTGAGACGTAACAGGACGTCGGTCTTAAATGTAATGTTAGATCAAATGAAAAACTTTAGTGGATTGAAATACAGATAAATAAATCCACTAAAAGTGCATCTGCATCATTGGTTAAAAAGTTGTTCTGCTAGTTGTCTGATTTTGTTCCAGTAATCTAATGTTTCCTGGCACTAGGTGGTTCAAGATTATATTGGTGTTTGCTTTATTTCTGTGTTTTTTTTAACCATAGTCTGCTTGTTTATACTGTCTAACAAATGCAATACTGAGTAGTGAAACACTGACACAATCCCTTTTGGAAGTCAGACATTTGTAATAATTTCAATAATCTACAGTTGTAAGTCAAGAGGGCAGCACCATTTTAAAGTCTAGTTTCCTTTCTCTGTCTCACTTTCTGGAATTTTTCCGTCTGTGTTTTTATTAAAAATAAAAATGGATAGGGTATTAAAACTCCCTTTCACTGACGTCTCTTCCACTGAACTTGTAGAGAAAGTGATGATATGAAGATGATTATGTTTATCACATTCACTCAGAGATCATTGTCTGAGGGTCATGTTGTACAGTTCACGATGCCCCGGGTTGCAATCAGGAGGTTTAACAGTGATGTGCCAAACAGTTGTCTGTGGTGTTCTATATGATCTAAAAGTCAGACTTACCATTTATCAGTCAAATCAATTAAAGAACATTCATGATCAACAATTTGTGGGTGGCCATGATACTAACAGCGTGGTGGAAATTCCACAAGATATCAAACTCCACACTAACATAAACATAACACTGCTTTCATGTCACTTCCACAAGTAGCCCAAACATAAGATATAGAAAGCAGGTAAGAGCGGAGCAGTCAATGTGCCTAATATGACTGCAAAAGCCTGGCAGGACAGGAGGTATTCCTGCTTCTGCTAATCAGCAAAAGGAAGCTCCTGGCAAAGTGACGTGGACTGCAAAAAAATCACCAGGAAGGTCAAGCTACAAATGCCAGAGAGGAGCAGGGAGCACCAAAAGTTCCATAGCATCCTGCGGAAAGAGTACCACATAAGCATGGAAACAGTACAGCAACCCATGGTATGAGCATGGACAGATGAGGAAGAGCTGCTAGAACAGTACGTCCCCAATAAGCAGGCAGGATGTGGATCCGTCTCACTATTTCATCGGCAGAAATGCAGGAGCAGGTGATAATACTCCTGGGCCCAGCACTCTTCAACCTGGGTACTTTAAGGAGAACACGGCAGCCTCCCAAAAGTGATACAAAGTCCCAAAATGGCTATTACCTGTGCTGAATAACAGTATGAAGGACAAATCTACCCCTGTCCAAAGTTTAATTGATTTAACTGAATGCCAACTATACTACCACCATCAATCTGTGTAAGGTGTACTTGCAAGTGCCTTTAGCACCAAAAGCAAAAGAACTCAGTGTTTTCAACACATTTCATCCAAGCATCATCATGTGAAATGTTGTTCTTTTCGGAAATTCTTCATCTAAATATGGTTGTGTTGCTAATGAGATCATATTATTTGTTACTCTTTAAACCTTATTATTCCTTTAAGATTCAAAGTCTACTGTGTTAGGAAACCTATGTGAGAATATAAAATCAGCAGTTTCTGCATGCTTGTGTGATGAATACAGAAAGTGATCTCTTATACCTGCGGAATTAAGGCTTCAAATGTCTTGGTGTTCAGACGATATGGAGAGGCTCTGGGAATCTGGAAGGATAAACGTTTGTTTCATTTTCAGGGACTGTTGATCATTTATTTGTCCATTCATTTATTACACTATTAAGGGATTATTAATGTGCACTGGGAGAACAGTATAAAGTTATCAGTCTTCTAACTAAATAGCCTGGTCTTGTAAGGTAACCACATGCACACCTTTCCCTCAGTGATGGCAAGGAGTGGTTTAAACTCACCATGTCATCTGTGATTCTGAGTGTGAGTGCTCCTGCATTTTTGTACACAAAGCCTGCTGAGTTGGCAGTGAAGGCAGAGATGCCCATATACAGCATGTTGCTTTCATCAGGTGGCAGTGAAAATGGTGTCGGGGCAAAAGCGGGTTTCTTGTGCACTCCAATGTTGTAAAACTCCCCCTATATAGAGAGCAATGCAGAGATTAACTTATTCTTTTACAGCTCCTGGGTCTTGATTCTTCGTTCAGATTAAACTGTTTTATCAGTGTAACCTTTGTGTAACCTTTTTTTCCTACAAAAGCCCAACAGTGCTTTCTGGATACACTTAGGCACAGTTTTGCAAGTGCTCCTGTTATTCCCTGTTAATTCAGATCTTTGGCTCAGAAAGGCTTTCTTATGATCATTATGGTCATTATTCTTATGCTTTGACAACTTGTGCCTTTTTTAACTTGTGCCTGAAAACCCCTTTACCTATGCCAATGATAAAACACTGATGAACTCCTGCAAACAAGTTGTAGTTTTTTAATTAGTGCATTAATCTTAGTTTGGGATCTTTAATGACCATCTTAATCTGTGTATATTATTTGATTGTTGGTTCTTTCCTAGCTGAATGTAACTTCCTCTCACAGTAGTATACAACTTCCAAGCTTATCAAAGGATAGTGTTGTAGTCAGGACCATTAAAAAAACATTCAAGCAAAGACCAAGATTTTGTAGTGTTGGAATCTGAGACAAGAATGAGACTTATTTAACAATGATTTTACTTTAATTATACCACTCACTGATAATGTATTGTAAATTGTCATTGTCATAAATTGTCATAAATAATTGTCATTATAAAGGCAGTTGAATATAAACAAATATAAAGCAAAAAGGTTCATATGGCCATTTTTATTATTAAATTAAAACATAGTAATACTTAAATAATTGCTATCTGCCCTTGGGTCAATCATGGAAAGGATTAACTAGATGTGTTCTGTAATGTGTTAAATCCTCTTGATAAATGCATAGCTTTAGCTATATCATAAAATATATGATGAGTCTTTTTCTCATTATTACTTGTGTACAACAAAAGTTTGTGTGACAAGCAGCAACATGTATATTTACCAATTTATGAAAATGGGAGTATGCGCAGTGGGAGAGTAAATATCTTTTAAAATGACTCTCAATTAATGGCAATGCATTTACAATAAGTCTCTTATGCACCAGTACTTGTGAATGTACACACACAAACCTCACCGTTTGGGTCTTCCCCAAGTCCCCTGTCCTGTTCGCACTACTAGCTAAGAGCAACCAGCTAACTTGATAGCAGTGTGACTCAATAATAATAATAATAATAATAATAATAATAGTAATGATAATAATAATAGTAATAATAGTAATAATAATAATAGTAATAATAATAATAATAATAATAATAATATGGCGCTTCCATGCACATCAGCAAGCAAATAGGAACACTAGCACTTGCATGAAATTAAGCATATTAGCATTTCAGAAGGCAGATTATTTAGCCTGCTAAAATAGCAGGTGTGGCAGCAAATGTCTGTTCAAAACACTATGTCACAGGTATCAGTATCATGTATTTGCTATAGTATGATTGTTCATGTTTGTAAATTTAAAGCTTACAAATGCTGTATTTACAGTGTATTGCAGGTTATTAAAATGTGGCAGTAATTATTAGGATATAGAGAATTGTAGTGTTTAAACAAATCATTATGTTAGAAGTATGTTTAGGGAAGAATACACCCTGACCCACCCAGAGTCACCCACTTACCTTACATTATTGATCATAAACTTGAATAGCTACAATACTGTCTGCTAATCATGCAGTTTGAAGTTTGCAAAGTGTGTACCCAGACAAAATCTGTGTTAAAACTTTCCTTTAACACCAGGTCATACATGAGTCAGACATGATTCTGAATAAATGAATGAATGAAAAAATGAAAAGCCTTATTTCATTTCAAACTGCACTTCAGGAACACTGAGCTCAAGTTCTGAGGAAACTTCCCTGCATATTTTCAGGGGTTTTCTGCCTCACCATGCCTGAATCACCTCATAAGGAGCTTGATAATGAGGAGACAGGGTGACTGAGGCAGTGAACACTCCTCACTGAGCATACTGGCTTCCAAGAGCTGGAGCTGGGAAGACCTATAGGTCTGTGACACACACTCCCACCCAGTCCTGATACTAAGAAGGTGGAACCTACAGGCTAATATGCAGCTGCCTGTGCATCAATAGGCGTCTGGGGTGTCCATCACTCAGGGAGGCGTGGCTGAAGGCGTGGCCTTGCAGACTGAGAGCTGGCTGAGGTAATCTGTAAAGGAGAGAGTAGTCACCAATAATCATGGAAATGTAGCCACAACTGTACAGTATATTTCACAGCCATGTATATTACATATCACAGACCAGGCTTACCAGAATAAATATTCCACACATACAGCTCATATATATCTGTGTGTGTGTGTGTGTGTGTGTGTGTGTGTGTGTGTGTGTGTGTGTGTGTGTGTGTGTGTGTGTGCGTGTGTGCGTGTAAAAACATGCTCCTGTTTTAGTCTCAACACAGACAGATATACATGTAGGAGTAGCAAACTGAAGTAAGAGCTCACCTTCACCAGTACATAGTCTCCAGCTTTAACAGTGACAGGTACGAATTGATGTGCGTAGACAACTACACAGGGTGGCCGGAAGCGTGGCCAACAAAACGGGAAGACAGTGCTTCAGTGGTAAAGTTCCTGGTGAACCAGTACATTCCTCACCATGGGTTTCAGAGAAAGGTGAGATCAGATAATGGCACTCATTTTACAGCGCGCAATTTGCAGGAGTTAGAGAAAACGCTGGGTCTGAAACATTCATTTGGGGCAGTGTGTCATCCTCAGTCTCAAGGTAAGGTGGAAAGGATGAATGTAAATGTGAAAAACAAAGTGGCCAAAATCTGTGCACAGACAAAATTAAATTGGGTTGATGCCTTACCTTTGGCATTAATGCAAATTAGATGTTCAGTAAATGCAACAACTGGTTTTACCCCTTTTGAATTGCAGACAGGTTGAGGATTTCCAGGACCCCAGGGACCCTTAACAATAAATGAGAAAAGAAAAACATCTCACACACACATCATACTTTAATGAATTGAAAAGTATCGTTTCAGCTTTCTCCACGCAGGAGGGGGACCGGACGGGGAGCAGACAAACCCAGACGATACCCGTTACGGACTGGGGGCTGCTGAGAGTCATCAAGAGAAAATGGAGTGAGCCGAGGTGGACAGGTCCATTCCAGGTGACAGAAAGAACCAGCCACGCCGTACGCCTGAAGGGTAAAGGGGAAACGTGGTTTCATCTGAGCCAGTGCGCCGCCGCAGAGTCACCGCAGAGGAGTCTGCAAGAGACAGCGAGGGACCTTGCTGAAACATCACCTAACTCACCTGACCCGGAAGGGGCAGAATAATCCCCGGGAGCAAAAGGGTCAAGGTAGTCCACCCTTAGACCCCGAAGTAAGAAGAACAGAACACCAGTGATGACTTCTGGACAATTGTGTTGTTTGATTATTTGTTGGTGTATTGTGTTGTGTGTTTCCATTTACAGTTTGGTCACGCTTGAGTTAAATAATAGCATGGCAGTAGGAAAGGATTAAAACATTAACAACAAGACGGTGAAGAAGAATGGGGGTAGAGATTGGTGGATGTGTAGCATGTGCAGCCGCAAGACCCAGACTTATAACCACCCCGGCACCCCTATTCCCACAAAAAGACCCCAAGGGTTATGCGTGCATGATTGGCCTGACTAAGGAAAGAAACCCTAAGAATTGTGACACTTTGAGCGTTATTTTCCCCCCCATCAGTAACAGAACCAGGACAGGACTATTTTCACCCAAAAAGGGGGAGGGGAACTACACGTGCTTCGTTAGAAGTTCAAGCACACCTCAAGTACGCTTGGGGCACATCCCGGCGGAATGGTGTAACCGCACGGTCACTGGGAACGAGTTTGTGGGTTCATGGGCACGAGCAGGATTGTATGATTATTGTGGCAGGATGACTTTGGTTGTTAACATGCCAGAGAACTCGGAGGGGACATGCGCCATGGTCAGGTTAGCAGCTCCTTTATTACTGATAGGCAAAACCAGACCAGACAGCAGGGGGATTTGAGAATATTCCGATACTTTCTGCATTATTCCCCATTACTCCAAATAAAAATGTGGATCGGATTAACTATGTACATTATAATGTCCTCAGGCTAGCCAACCTGACTAGGGATGCAGTGGAAGGACTTAGAGATCAGCTGGGACCAACCTCACTGATGGCGGTGCAAAATCGTATGGCATTAGACATGTTGTTGGCGGAAAAGGGGGGTGTCTGCGCTATGCTTGAGGATGTGTGTTGTACATTCATTGCTAATAATACCGCTCCGGATGGGTCAGTTAGTAGAGCATTGGATGGTTTGAAGACCCTATCAGAGGAAATGCATGAGAATTCAGGCATAAACAACCAGTTGGAATCCTGGATGGTGAGCCGGTTCGGTCAGTGGAAAGACTTAATTGTGTCATTGATGGTTTCATTAGCCGTGGGATACTACGAGCTGTCAATGAGGTCGTCAGGGAGACGGAGCACCGGCGACTGCTCAGCCGTTATCAGCGCAGGCTAGACTTGTCCCCTCTGGAGAGGCAGGCCAGTCCTGTCGCTGCTCAGTTCAAGGTACGGCCTTACTATGTATCCACCATCTGCCTTCCAAACAGCTTCTCTGGTCTTGGAGCACCTGATCCAGAGTATGAATTATTAACTATATTCTTTTTCTATGTAGAATCTGGACCTGACCACTAAGAAAATGATCCACGAAGGACCGTTGACTTGGAAAGTTAGTAAAGATAAAGCTATAGGTAAGAGATCATCACAGCTGAACAAATCACATTTTTGTTTTTCCTCTTGCAAATGATTACTTGACAGGTCCATTCTCACTCTGTGTGTGTGTGTGTGTGTGTGTGTGTGTGTGTGTGTGTGTGTGTGTGTGTGTGTGTTTCAGACATTCATGCTCTGCTTCTCTCAGACCTGTTGGTGCTACTCCAAAGGGGTTCAGGTGACCGTTTGATCTTGCGATGTCCTGCGCGCTCACTGGGTGGGGTTTGGGGTAGGAACACGGACCTCAAAACCCCCTTTTGCCCCGTTGTTCGCTTGGATTCATCTCTTGTCAGATCTGTGGCTACAGGTATATTTGTAGTTATTCTTACAGCTATGAATAGCCAGAATAGATGAATGGGTCTGGAATAACTATGTCTTTATTTTATTTTTAAAAAATTAAGAAGCCAGTTACAAATTGCATTTGGGTTAGTTTGAATACATTGTTTGACAACCTGCTCTTCTCTATCAGATAACAAGGCCTTGTATGTGATCAGTACATCAGAGAGACAGATATACGAGCTGGTGGCTGGGACTTCCTCTGAGAAAAACACGTGAGTTTGTTTTTTGTCTCTCTCTGACCCACCATCTTCTCATCAAGGTCAACCAGTCAGCACTGCTGTGTCTGTTTTGTGATAACATTTATGGTGTCAGGCCATTTATGTTCAGATGATTTTAACAACATTGTGCTATTGTAGAAATTGGGACCTGATGGCTTTAGCGATGTTTCCACAGATGGAAGAACCTGTTAGAAAAGACCATCTCCTCGGCCTCTGGAGGCATTGAAGCCACCGAGCAAGGATCAACAGCTCCGTAAGTACTCAGGATTTTGAAAGTTTTCTAATGCTGCTGTAATGCTGTTAAGAGAAGGCAGAATTTCAAAGATGCACTTACAATGATTGGACTCCTGACATCTCCTCTAGGTCTGCGGTTCTACGGTTGCATGGTAATCAAGTCGGTCGTCTAGGTAAGCCCATGTTTGTTTTTGTTTGTATACAATGTCATAGGATTTGCTCTCTGTGGTACTTATGGCTGATGCCTTTGGTCCCTAGATGGCTCCCTAACAGAAGAGTCTGGTTCTATAGAGAGAGATTCACAGAGTGATGATGAAAATGTTCTCACACCTACTATCCCAACTGACCAATCAGAAGCCTACATGCATACTGGTGGGCAGGGTTATGTGGGAGGACAAGCTAAAGTGGCTGATGCTGCTCTTCAAGATGGTAAGAACTTGTTACACTCCGTTACACAGTCATTGTTGCACTATGATAGTTAAACAGTATATTTCTGGTGGTGGTGGTGGTGTTTTTATAAATAGAATTTTAGCAGGCTCAGATATTTACCAACTTTTTTGCACCCTTTGTGTTCTGCCAGTCAGGACACTAAGACTGTTGATCCTTGGATCCTTGGATCCTTTAGAGGCTGCCAGTCAGAAGCAGAAAGTGACATCATTGTCCTCACAGCAAGAAGGGCAAGAGATGCCTTGCCAGTCACCAAAAGGCCGTTCACACCTGGAGATGCTGAGGCATGAAACGAGGCCCTGCCAATCACGAGCAAGGATACGGCAGCGCATGATAAAAAATGTAGATGGAATCTTTCAAAGAATGGAGGGACTGATGAAAAAGCTGCATCAGCTTAGGGTAAAGTGGATATATTACTCACTCTCTCTCAAACACACACACACACACACACACACACACACACACACACACACACTATCATTGCAGCTAGCTAGCACTTTCATGTTATGTTTTAAAAGAATGGCTTTGTGCACTTGTGAGATCCTGGTTAACTCCTTGTTTTCATTTTCATAGGAGATTGAAGCACTGTAGACTGCTCACAATGGTGAGAAAAAGTTACCTGTCAGTCAGTTCAGATGACTGGGTCTTCAGATGATCCATGGGTCTTCCTCCATTATCAGGACACCATCTATTTATCTTGGGTCGAGCGATGGTAAGTGTGTCAAAGAAGCTATTTTTAAATACTGGGCCTAAATCTGTTTAATGCTGTACCACAATTCTTTTTGATTGTACCAAAAAAAAAGATCTAGTCTGGAATCACTGGGATAATTTGGGTTGGGTTGAGTTTAAATGGAGCCCACTGTTATCACTCATAATCCGGTTTCAGTTGTGAACTGTCTTTTGTGATGTTTCTTTAACCCAGTCCCCCACTGCGAGTAAGCCTGAAAGGCTGGGCCAGGCCAGCACTGAAAGCATGCCTAGACTGCTCATGCAGTCCTCCACCAACGAGCTGCTCACATGCCTGGGTGTGTTCTTGTGCCGGCGTTGCTGCCTGCTGAAGGACCTGACTGCTGACGAGCCTGTGCAGTGGCTGCGCATTGTGGACCGCTACGTGACACTGACAGAATGGCAGGAGAAAAGCTTCCTCATTCCAAGCACCGTGGTCTTTCTCTACATGCTGTGCCGCGACATCATTTCAGCTGAGGTGGCCACCAAGGAGGAGCTGCAGGCCGTGCTGCTCACATGCTTGTATGTGTCTTGCTCCTACATGTGTGAGGAGATCAGCTACCCAGCCAAAGCTTTCCTGGTGGAGGAAAACAAAGGGGCCTTCTGGGCCCGATCCCTGGACATTGCTAACCGCATGAGTGGCAAGATGCTGCAGATTAACAATGACCCGCAGTATTTTTGGCAGGTCTTCACTGACCTGAAGAACATGATGGTTCATTAAAGGATTAAAGAATAAAATATTTTATTAATTAAACATTTTGTTAAAATTTAATTTAATTTTAGTTAAAAAAAACAAACACATAACTGCAAAGTCAGTTGTTATAATGTGTGATGTAATTTCTCCCCACCTAGCGTTATTACATCTCCTAATCTTACCAAAAATGTGCCACTTGATTTAGTTATGTTAACTTGATATCAAAGATGTCAAAAGCAGCTTTTAATGTCAGCTGATGCTTGTTGGCATAAGCATTTATAAATGTTCAAGTATGTTTATGTCAATTGTCATTAAGGGCTTATGTGGGAGTCATCTAGCACTCTGAACAGTGCCCTTCAGTAATGTTACCCAAATTTCTTATCTGCACCATCAAATGAGCTCCACTAGACCTAATCTGCCATATGACAGCACTCAAACACTGCCAGTTTGAAGTGGTTCTGCTGTGCCCCACAACTCTAGATATGTCTCCCTATTCTGAGGGAAAACGTTTATTTTCACAAAATGAATTCTATACTCAGCTCAGCAGTGAGAATACTGTGAAGTAAGAACTGAAGCCTGAACCAGGCCTAAAAGCTATTTAACTTTGTGGCTCAAGGTGAAGATGCACTGACATGCAAAACAGCTCTCTGATGTATTGTGGTTGGGTGGAATGAGTCTTTGATAACTAAGATTGTAACTAAGATTGAAACTGCTCACTGCACTACAACAAGTACACAAGGTGCAATGAACTTGCTATGAGAATGATCTCAGTAAGTAACTCAACAAGGATAGGCTCATCATGATGCATTAGCTAACATTCGGCACTCATACACAAGGGTGAATGTTCAATTTTCATTCAAGCATCTCATGGTCACAGTCTGTAGCGTGTACAAAAGGAATCTAAAGGAAAGGTGTGAGCAAGTGCATCTTCCACTGATAAGAGATGTAAATTAAGACTCGAATTGTAACGTTAGAAAAAAGTACAATTCTATCAATTTATTTAAGATGCCACACCTTAAACATTTAAAGTTATTGTTATTTACAGTAAATTTATTATAATGCAAAATAATTTTAAAATGTTATTACAGTGACATCTCATGAACTATTACACAATTATTTTACAAGGGACAGACTGATTGACTAAATTTAAAATTAAGAAAAGCTTAAACCAATTTTAAACAATACAGAAACTCTACATATAGAATATAAAAAGTTAATAACAACAATCACAATAATAATAAGAATAATAGTAATATTGCAAACAAGGATGACAATAACAATCACAATAGTAATAATAAAGTCAGTGTCTTCGGCTTTTCTTCTTAGGCTGTTCAGGCATGGGTTCTCCACTCATGTCCACTTCAAAGTGCGGCACGAAGCTGTTGAAAATTGGAGTAGAGAAGCTCTCAGTCACGTCGAACTGTCCATCAGGCTTCACTTCCTCTCGCAGAGTCAGACAGAAGAGCGCTTCCCACAGGCGCTGCTTGATCCTGCGGCCCAGTACAAGGCTGTAGGGCTTGGCCTGTCTGGAGGGACTTTAAGTTGAAGTTCAAGTTCAAGAGGTTTTATTGTCATTTCAGCTATATACAAGTACACAACAAAAACGAGACAATGTTCCTCCAGGACCATGGTGCAACCTGAAAACAACAGTGCAACAGACAACATGCTACACAAGTGCAAACAGTCCAATAAACTGCAAAATGTCATTAAATAAACATTAAATAAACAATAATAAATATAGGACAGGACAAATACAAAATAGAAAATGAGTAGACAGTGCAATTTAGTCCAGTACACAGTACTGGGCATATGTAAAGCGAGTTGTGCATAGCATTCAGTGATATTCTACCCTGAACATAGCAGTCACCAGTAGCAGCCAGAACAGTTCAGAGTACAGTGCTGGTTTAGTACAGTACTCTAGCAGCAAGTAGGATAATGTGCAAGACTGCAACAGGAGTGCATAGTTTATTTGTGTGACGTTTGACTTCAGCACTAGTCCAATGCAAAACAATGTGTGAGTGTGTGTATAGATATGTATGTATGTATGTATGTATGTACGTGTGTGTGTGTGTGTGTGTGTGTGTGTGTGAGTGTGAGTGACTGTCTATAAGCATGTATAAAAGTGCCCATTTTGGAATCTGAATTGGAATTGGAGTTAGCCAGAGTTCAGGAGTCTAATGGCTTCTGGGAAGAAGCTGTTGCACAGTCTGGAGGTGCGGGACTGGATGCTGCGGTACTTTCTTCCAGATGGCAAAAGGGTGAACAGTTCATGTGAGGGGTGTGTGGGGTCTTTCACAATGTTGGTGGCTTTCCGGATGCAGCGTGTTAGGTAGATGTTGGTGATGGAGGGAAGAGAGACCTCAATGATCTTCTCAGCTGTTCTCACTATTCTTTGGAGGGTCTTGCGGTCAAAGGTGGTGCAGTTCCCAAACCAGGTAATGATGCAGCTGCTTTTGGCCAATGTTTTTTTAAAAAGAGATAAGGAGATACCAGAACAAAATAGAAAAGCAAATAATAGAGGAAGATGGCATGGGATGGAGGGATGGAGGGATGATAAAAGACGGGTAGTAACGGATAATTTATTCTATTCTCTCAGCTATTCTCTTTAACTAATTCTGAAGTCTGCATCTTTATTTTCTATTTGAATGTTAACTTTACGACTAGCTGATTGGGGTTTAGGAACGACACTAGCGTTGATTTTGATTCGAGCCACAGTTCTAGTAATAAGCAGTGTTACAACTCTACATGCAAAGTCACTGAACAGTTGACTGTTAATTCTGTAGTAAGCATAATGCAAAAAATACAACAACATATTTTGTTGTGATTGAAAAAATTACGTCCTAAATACATGCGTTGTAAATACATTGACATTAGTATTTTTAATTAATTTCTAACATTCAGAGACATTCAGAGGTGTTTCTATTAGGCCCAGAGTCAGCTAGGTCTCCACTCTCTAATTACTCAATGAACCTCAATGGTTTCCAAATCACATCTTCTCTAACAGTTAAAGATCTTGGAGTTATGGATCCCAGTCTCTCGTTCGAAGCTCACGTAAATAAATAATGTTTCTAGGACCCCCTTTCTCCACCTTAGAAACATTTCAAAGATTAGGAACATGCTCTCCACACATAACGCAGAAAAGGTAGTCCATGCATTTATTACTTCAATATTGGACTACTGTAATCCCTTACTATCTAGCTGTGCTATTAAGTGCCTAAAGTGCCTAGCGAGTTCAAAATGCAGCAGCCATAGTTCTTAATAGAGCTAGAAAATTTGATCACATCAATCATATCTTAGCTACTTTACTTTGGCTCCCAGTAAAATTTCGTATTGATTATAAACTACTTTTAATAATTCCAAATGTGCATTAGACTTTACAGTAACCTAAGACAACCCTTTTGCATGAAGGGAACTGGTAACTATGCTCACCCTCCATAATGTGCAAAAGATATTTAAAGTGTAGGACAGTCGAAGCATTATGTGTGCGTGTGCGTGATGTTATTAACATGACAGTAAAAGCTCACCATTTTTAAACGGGGGCTGATGGACTTTCCATTTATGCAAGACTTATGTCAAGAGTACATGTCAAAAATTAGAGACGAAATGAGGTGCTAAATGCTGCAATTAGGCATACAGCAGTCAAAGGCAATTTGGAAACACACTTAGAAAACAAAGATCATGATCTTTGATCATGATCAAACTTTCAAAAAGCTTCTCAACGTGACGAGAATGTGAGGTTTAGGTTCATCTATAGTGTTACAGTATCAATGTGAAATATGGCTATTGAGGTTAGCATCACGTAAGAGTGTATATGTGTGAAACATCTTCGTCGCCATAAATGTTGTGTTGTTACATAATTAAGCAGTCCATCCAGTTTCATTTACTTGATTTATTAGCAACCTGTGTCCACTGTCTAACTCAAGTATTTTTTTTTTTATTTCCTCCATGTTGTTTATAATAGGCCTACAGTAAGAAATCATTTTAAAGGTGATCGCCATTTCTCCCACTGTACACTGTTGAAGCATACAAGTTTTTATTCAGTGAGAGATATGTCCTTTATGGGTGACATGCTACATTTGTTACTGTTTTCACTTAAACAAGGAAAATCATACTCAAAACAGATATATAAGTGGACAGTCAGGGTGAAATAAGTAACATTCTCCTTTTAATGTTATATTTTAAAAAAAATATTAAAGGTCCTAAGTATGTCAGTGTTTTAGTTAGTCTTTTGGCCAATGTTTTTTTTTAAAAGAGATAAGAAGATACCAGAACAAAATAGAAAAGCAAATAATAGCATGGGATGGAGGGATGGAGGGATGATAAAAGACAGGGGTAGTAACGGATAATTTATTCTATTCTCTCAGCTATTCTCTTTAACTAATTCTGAAGTCTGCATCTTTATTTTCTATTTGAATGTTAACTTTACGACTAGCTGATTGGGGATTTAGGAACGACACTAGCGTTGATTTTGATTCTAGCCACAGTTCTTGTAATAAGCAGTGTTACAACTCTACATGCAAAGTCACTGAACAGTTGACTGTTAATTCTGTAGTAAGCATAATGCAAAAAAATACAACAACATATTTTGTTGTGATTGAAAAAATTACGTCCTAAATGCATGCGTTATAAATACATTGACATTAGTATTTTTAATTAATTTCTAACATTCAGAGACATTCAGAGGTGTTTCTATTAAGCCCAGAGTCAGCTAGGTCTCCACTCTCTAATTACTCAATGAACCTCAATGGTCTCCCAATCACATCTTCTCTAACAGTTAAAGATCTTGGAGTTATGGATCCCAGTCTCTCGTTCGAAACTCACGTAAATAAATAATGCTTCTAGGACCGCCTTTCTCCATTTTTAAATTGACTTTATTAAGAAAATTCAATTCAATTCAATACAAACACTCCATCACAAAAACCTCACAAACAATATCTACCAGAGGGAACAGACTACCTTCACTCTATACATTAATAATTAACAACACAATTTACATCTGAAAATTAGGTATACATCATCCATTTATATGTCCAAAAGAGTCCAGGGAATTTTTCCTCTCATATCAAACGTCTTCAACCTTTTTAACTCACACACAATCTGTTTAAAAACTATTTCTGCAGGTATTATACATTGCTCAATAATCATCTTACATCGTGTTTTCCAAATCTTCGAATTTGTCACACAAACAATCATCCAACAAAGGTCCTTCACATTCTCAGTCAAATGCTCATTAAAAACTCCATACCTAATACTTTTCCTGTTACGATCCCATTTAATCCCAATACGTTTAATTTTCTTCCAAATTTCAATAGTCCTTGTGCACTGCAGTAATAAATGTTCTATCGTTTCATCGGCTATGCAATTATACATCGGACATTCCTTTGTTGTAACAAAACAACTCCATTTGACAATACACCGTACAGGCAGTCTTCCAACAGATATAAGCCATGCAGTATCTCGAACATTTTCCGAGATACTTTTAGACTGCACATTTTTAACACAGGTTTCACATTCTGTCACTGTCAGACCCTTATAATTGACATTCCCCCAAAATCACAGTCTTGTATTGTTTTATCTATCATTTTATTTGGGGACTTATTCCAATCAATATTAAGCTGCCTATATTTAAACAAAAAATCTCCATATAGTAATTTAAAATAAGGAGCATGTTTCCTTGACTTGCCTCTTTTCTTTCCACTGATTTACATCTCCTACCCAAATTGCTTTCCAAAATATAGCTTTCGTTACATTTTTGCAAAAGGCATTTTCTAATTTCCGAGCTAACTCAACTCCCCCTAATCCGCCTTTATCTTTCGACTTGTACATAATTTCCCGTTTTGTCACTTCTCTGTTATTTCCCCAAATAAAACAAACACACATTTTATTCAACCTTTTAATACATTTCTCATCCGGAGGGAAAACCGTAGCCAAAAACAACAATTTCGACAAAACAAAGGTCTTAACCTCCTGTATTCTAGTCTTATAGTTTGACACCCTCCATTTTCCCAATTCTAGTTTAATTTCACACTCCTTCTTCTCCCGCTACATCTACCATTTACTACCATCAAACCTAAAATTTTAATTTCATTTTTTATTTCTACATCTGTTGGTACAGGTTGCCCATCTCCTTTCCATACCCCTTCACTTTTACTTTCATTTAATTTCGCTCCAGCCACAACTTCATACATTTCAAAGTGTCTCTTAACTATATGAAACTCATTTTGATTCTTGACATAAGGCGTCACATCATCTGCGTACGCAGATATTTTCCATCTTTCCATAACTAACATTTGAACACCTTGTAATTGCTGATCATTTTTAATTTTATATAATAGTGGGCTAATAGCGATGACATATAATGCAGCACTCAATGGGCATCCTTGTTTAACCCCTCTATGTATTTCAAAATCTTCAGTTAACACACCATTAACATTAATTTGTACTTTTGATTTACTATACAATAATTTAATAATATTTACAAACCTCTCTGGAAAACCATACTGTTCCAATGTACACCATAAGTAGTCTCTAGAAATATAATCTAAGGCCTTTTTCTGATCCTTTACTATTATATTAAAATCCCTCTCAGACCCTTCAGTAACCAAACTCCTTATTACTCTTAAACTATCCCACATGTATCTTCCTCTTATCGCACATATCTGTTCCAACTCTATGATAGCATTCAATATTTCTGACATCCTATTAACAATTATTTTTGCACAAATTTTGTACTCCAAGTTCAATAGGGTTAACCTGTCTCCAATTATCCAACTTACAAGGATCTCCTTTTTTATATATTAATGATATCACACTATGATAAAATGAATCATGCAATTGCCCCCCATCTAATGCTTCATTAAAAACATCAGCTAGAAGATCAGCAATTTCACTAACGCAAACCTTATGAAATTCAGCAGGTAAACCATCGGCTCCTGGAGTCTTGCGTATGTTTAATTCCTCTATTGCTCTGATAACTTCTTTTTTCCTAATTAATTCTTCCAACTCCTGCAGCTCCTCCCCTTGAATTCTAAAATAATCACTTGGAATGTAAACCTAGCCGAGGTCCACAACGAGGTGCAATTTGTAAAAGGACTTTTTTATTTCTCTCAGAGATAGAAATCTGGAGAAATAAATATATAAATGTATTACCCCCCATCAGAGGACCTTTAGAGCTTTATTATTAAAAATAAGACAGACAGATGAACAAACGCAAAATGTATATAGAATATTTTTAAGCATTCGCCATCTGCACCATTACAGGAATGATGTGCGTGTGTGTATGTATGTATATATATATAAAAAATAAGACAGACAGATGAACAAACGCAAAATGTATATAGAATATTTTTAAGCATTCGCCATCTGCACCATTACAGGAATGATGTGCGTGTGTGTATGTATGTATATATATATATATATATATATATATATATATATATATATATATATATATATATATATATATATGTGGTTATGTGCGAGTACATGTATGTTGGATTAGAGTGTGATATTTATCGTTTATTGATTCGCTCTGTATGGATTTGATCAAAGGTGTCCAGTCTAGATTATTGGTTCTGTTATTGATTAATTCTGAGAATTATTCTATAGATATATAGTCTATCAATAGATTTTTCTATTGGGTGACACTAACATTATTTTTTGTTTTCCAGTTCATGAGTATGTTTTTTTTTGTTTGCTGTTTTTTTGCAATAATATTTTTATTATATCAATATAATAATGTTATACATAGTATCCTGTCATATTGGTTGATGATATGTCTCCTAGGAGACATAAAGATGGTGTTGGATGGATATGGTTATTTAAAGCATGGTATATGTTGGTGATGACGACTTGCCAAAATTGCTTGATTGGTGTGCTCTGCCATTGTGCGTGAATGTAATCGTCAGCTGTGTTTTGAGTAAAGTATGTACAGATTGCTGAGCTTGTGAAACCAATTTTAAACATCCAATGTGTAGTATAATGTACTCTGTATTATTTTGTACTGAATGCATTGTAGGTTAGTGTTGCTGTCACGTGGTAATTATTATTACACATTTTAATCCAAACTGCAGCGTCGGGGGCTGGTAATAAATCTTCTTCCCATTGTCTCGATGGGAGGGTAACTGTGAGATTTGATTTCACTATTATTTTGTATATCTTAGATAATAGGTTTTTTGTATTAAGAATGTTTGTTTATAAATTCTGATATGGATGTAGGTATCGGAATTGATTTTTGAACACATAGGTGATTTTAGCTGATGGTATTGTAGGAACTGGGTGCTTTCTATTCCGTATTTTGGGGCTAGTTGTGGGCGTGACATGAAAGAAGTCTTATGATAAATATGTTTAAGGTGTGTAATGCCCTTTTCTATCCAAGATGTAAAGTTTAATATTTTTGTTCATGGTAAAGTCTGGATTGTTCCAAATGGGAGAATGACTAGCTTGTGTGAGTGTGGAGTTTGATATCTTGTGGAATTTCCACCAGACTGTTAGTTTCATGGCCACCTTCAAACTGTCGAAACATGGAAATTTTTTAATATGAGTCTGGGCACATTTGAAAAACCTGCCGCAAACATTACTGACATTATATCTTGTTTATGTGATTGACTGTGTTCGTCTAGCCACAAGTACTTTTTGATTTATTTATTTTTTAATTTGGTAATTTTATATATAACAGCAACAACTGACATCTTAAGTTTTATGACAAAATGTGCAAACAAGCTGGCCTGAGAGGTTTGTAGTGGGATATGACTCAGTGCATCTCTGGTGCTGCTTTTGATGAGTACAGTGTCATAAGTGTGTCTGTCCAGCAGTGCAAAGAGGGGATACAGCTTCTTCTCCCAGAGGTTTCCAATAAATATGTAGATATGTTAGTATGTAATAGAAAGACAGCTGCCCAGCCTCATAGTCTAGGTACATGCCTGCATTCCTGGGCAATTGTGTCAGGGGCAGAGGGGTCTCAGGCTTGGTGCAGGTGTACAACTTCGGGGTGTTCCTCCAGAGCACCCAGAAACCCTCACAGTGGCTTTCGCAACTTGCTCAGACTCAAATCTGAATATCGGCGTCCGAAAGGTCTTAGAGAAGAACAAAAAACACAATACATTTGATTAAATCGTTCCAGTATAAATATGGTTATCAAACATGCTTTTAAAAATATACTTCCATGGAGATGGTGCCCTACAGGGTGGTGTTGGAACAGTGTGTACAGGCTTAGTGTCATGTTGTGGCCCCGCCCCCTCCTCAAACATATTGGTGTGTGTGTGTTCGTCTGTGTTGCCACACCCTCTCGTGTCGTTCGCCTGTTCTCTGTTATGTGTAATCGGCTTGGGTGTATATATGTCTCGTGTGTCATAGTACGTGTGTTGGTGTTTGAGATGTGCATAGTGTTTGAGCTTTGTTGTATGTTTTGCATGTTTGCAAAAATAAAAGTGCGATTCATCGTGCCTCGTCCCCGCATCCTGCTTATCCTTGCAACGTCACAACTAGACCACTTTAGATGTAACTTAGAACCTCCAGTGACCTCTGTATGTGTTTCTTTAGTTGTATGAGCTCCACTGGAGGACTCTGAATAGTTGACAATGGAAGAGGGCTATATCAGATTCACCCCTTCTGCCTCGGTGTGACAGATTAACACACTGCATTAACGTTTAGCAATAAAAAACATATGATAAACACAGTTTAGAAAATATTACCTTGTAACAATTCATTCAGTATATGAACTGTTTTCTGTGTCCTTATGTCTATAAATTAAAAGTAATAAAAAATTTAAATGATAAATAAATTACAATAAATGTATAAATGTTCACAAATAAGAAACTACATTGGTCTGCACTTTTCTCCACAGATTCAAGGAACTCATGAAAGTTGGAAGCTATAGAAACACATAATACAGAATTATAGACTGACTGATGTGTGAGCAGAAAGATCACTGTGATGTTCTCATATCTAAAGCACTCAAAGCATTGATGTTATGTAAATGAACTGTGATCTGATTGGTTTAAGGAAATAGATTCACCTACTTTGAAGTTCAAGTTTTTATCAAAAGGTTAGAACTGGTTAACTATACTTTGTCTGTTCTGCAACAGGAAATTTAAACATTTATATCCAAAGTATTACGCGATAGAAATCAATTTAAGACTACCCGTTATTGACCGCTAGATGGGGGAAGATACGAAGAAATAATTGAGTCCAGATGCTCCTGCCCGACTTTACGGTGAGACTCTGCTTTTACGTCATTAAAACGTTAAAGAAAAAAGGCCGCCATATTTGTAGTTCCACAACGTGAAAAGGCGTCATTTTGTATGCCAAAGAATGAATAAACACCATGCCATGCCTTGAAGACGACGAAATTGCAATCTATTTAGCTAGCCATAAGAATAAGAATAGCTGTTTGATTTACATAATCACAAATATATTGCATGTACATACATCTACATTTCAGCCGATCAAAATGTTTCACGTACTTATAACCGCAACTTTATGTTACAGCGGTCATATCAGAGATTTACCAATATAAAACGCAACAGGTGTCGTGTTCTGTAATAGAACATTTTAACATTCATATCCATATTACACTGCAGAAATCAATTCAAGACTGTAGAGTCGTCGTACCAAATGACGTAAACTCAATATAAACCGCTGACTTAATTTAATGAACAGTATTAAGATAATGAGTGAGTACAGCGAGTCTTGTCTTACTGATGCCTGTTCTAACTGAACATAGGCAGACTCCTGCATGCTGACTGGTCTAGTCACCAAACACCTGCAGCTATGGCAGCTCGTAGCAGGCAGTTACCCCTGCCATAGAATTAAAAAGATTCAATTTCAGCAAATGTTAGCGCATTTGACAATGGGACAGAGACAGAGCAGGACGAAAATCCACCCTCTGTCGACTGAACATGTGCGGCGGAGGATGAGCAATGACTGGCCCATTAGACCAATCTTGAAGCGTGTCGAATTCTGCATAGAAAGTGACCAAAGCTGGAGGTTCTCTGCACGAAGATCAGGCACTAGCAGGCAAACCGAGCATTGCAAAGGCCATATTTGAAATTCCCACAATGCTTTTCTCACCGGGCGTATGTCGGGGCAATAACATTGTCAGTTGGTCCTAGCAGACAATTATCAGCATGACAAGAGTCTTTCATATCAATAAATTCTGACAAAACTTTGAAAGCGATAAGCAGTGGTTAGCTCGAAAGTTATTCATAAACAAGCATGTTGAAAATTACGAAGCAAGAGACTTAGATCAGCTGTTGTCTCTATCGATGGTCTGAGTGAACCATGTGTTCTTAGCATGCAGGTAGGGTCTAACGCCTTCTGTGCTGAGTTGCTGTTTCCAGATTTTAAAAATAGAACTCATTGTTAAACGGCATCTGTAATAGTTAAGGAAAGTGCGTTATAAGTATAAAGTGTTACAGTAAGTGTTTTGGCCCCTGACTGCCATTAGGACAAGCCAAGACAACCGCTCACTACGTTAGCTTATCTACTTGTTAAATCAGCCTGAAATTAAGATACAGCTAAAAGTGTTGATTTTTATACTAACATTTTAACAACTTCAGCCAAAGTATTCAGAATGTAAATGTTTGGTCTAGCAGGTATGGCCCACAACTGATGCAGAGAGTGCATGACATGGCAGAGGGGATTCATGTTGGCAAAATGCCCTCCTACGAATTAGTCCCAAATACTGAAGCAAAAAAGAGGCCGAATTCATCTGATGGAAGTAAGTCTAAAAGGGCTTCTTGATGATGTTACCCTGGTGACTTGCATTCTTTCCAGATGCTCAACAACCACTAAAAGTAGTGCATTGCTAAAAACTACTACTTGTGCTGGAGGTGTTGAAAATATGGTTTCCTTGTCATTGTCAGTTTGATTTTATAAGGTTCTACGTGGGTATCGATAGGAGCTGAAACTGTGCATGTGTTGCCCCTCTGAGGAGATGAGCCAATGAGGAAGATGCCCGTGTTCAAATTTGGCTCTAGACCACGCTTTGAGCTGGTGCACTTTGTCAGCGGTTGAAGTTGCAGCAGCATTGGCGGAGTGGGACGCAATGGGGAGAAGGAGAGCGAGAAGGATCTCAGGAGTGAGAAGCTGAACAGCGGCAAGCAGCGGGAGGCTGGAGACAAAGCCTCTCCTCTCCCTTCTCTGACACAAACACAGTCACGTGTTATATACTCACATAATCCAAAATCCAGCATCTTTTATTTGCTGTTAGCTGGCGAAGAGTAATCAGTATAGTCAGATTCCTTTAATGTAAACACTTGGGAAAATTCCTGCCATGATACCACTTTGGACACAGGGAAGATTTGATAGTAAATATTCTGGCAGGGACAGGCCATGACGACTAAGGAAAGTTTATAATGAAGGTTAATTACACCATTCCATAAAATATAGATTCAGTTAAAATGATCAAACTTTTAAGTCATTCACTTTTATTTTTATGTAGCTAACCCTTTCTTACCGACTTAGTACAATGACAGGAGTTAATCAGAAACGCTCTCATTGGCATTTCTGCTTGAATTGGCTTGACTTGGAAATGGTTGGCTGGAAAATTCCTGCCATGAGATCACTTTGGACACAGGGAAGATCTAATAGTACATATTATGACAGGGTGAGGTCATGACTGCTTAGAAAAGTTTATAATGAAGGTCATGAAAGGTCAGTTTTGACTAATTGCAAAAAACACCATGTAAACATTAGAATGGGAAAGTCAAGCGGTCTGAGCGAAGCGAACTGCGAACGAGGCATGGAACAGACTAGCCAGGACCAATATTTTGAAAGTGATCAGAAGAGGATGACATCAAGAATCATTCTGATGATCAAGTGGCGCACGGTCAAGCAAATTGCAGCCAGATACAATGCTGTTGCTCCAACTAACATGTCTGAAGGCACACCATGGGTCCTCTGAAATCAGTAGATGTTTGAACAGAAGGGCTTACCTATGTATTGTGACCAAGTGCATCCCTTCATGCAGCTGCTTAAACTATGGCAGAAGGACACTTTCAACAAGACAAGAAACCCTGCCGCAAGGGTTGTATAATCACGGATTTGTTCCAGTATCAAGACAGCAAATTTTCAATGTTTCCCTGGCCTTCACAGTCCCCAGATCTTAATCCTATAGAACATCCCTGGGTAAAGGTATAACAGGCAGTTTAGAACATGTCAGTCCCTCCATGTAATTTGAGAGAAAATATCCTAGGAAGATTGGACCAAAAGGAAAAGCACATTTGGTAAATATGGGAAAAAGAAAAACGAAAAGACAAGATCCCTGCCAGAATATTCACGCAGCTTGTGCTATTGTTCACTTGCTGCTGTCGGAAGGGTGTTAAGAGAAGGAACACGACCTCAGAGGATGACTTCTTTAAGGGTAAGTTCTGACCACAGCCACCACTTGGATGAACTGTGTGTGTGTGTGTCTGAGAGAGAGAGATCTACGTAGAAGTGTTCTAAGTATCTATACAACGCTAATAAGACATTTTCTGTTACTTTTTAAACAGATACTAGAAGAAAGTATTTAATGAAGAATTACTTGACTACTGAGGGAACTGAATCAGCCATAGTAAGTAAAGTAGAACCAAGACAAATGATTTAAAGCCAAACTGAGGCAGGGGACAAAAGCCACAAAAAATGGAAAAACGGCTATGGTGAACAGTGATGCTAATTGAATGCTTGTACTTAAGTACACTGAATGTCTCTGAATATAAATTACAAATGCATTTCAACAAATGTTCGAGAAATTAATTAAAAACACTAATGTAAATGTATTTAGAATATATTTAGGACACATACATTTAGCATATGCAATCTTTGTCAGTTACAGGAAAAAAAAATACTGTTGGTGGGTTTTTTGTTTGTTTGTTTTACATTCTCCTTACTATAGAATTAACAGTCGACTGTTCGGTGACTTTGCATGCTGAGTTGTAACACTGATTATTAGTATAATTGTGGCGAGAATCAAAATCAACACTAGCTAAAATGACTGAGCGCATTGGAATTTATTATTCCAATAGCACAATTTGAATGGGTCTACGGTACCTTAGTGTGTCAGGTCCTGTTATTTCTGTTGAACATTTGATGTTTGGGGGCACATTTTTACATCATTAGGCCTGCAGGCTATGTGATAACGGCTATGCGATAAAAATTGTATTTGTTTCCTTTCCAGTCCAATACAAATTATAAATTACAAATGTATCAAAATGTAATTAAAGTCATATTTCAATTAAATGTATTTAAATACTGTTCAACAATATTTCTACTCATATCTACAGGTGGAACCTAAAGATATGAATTTCAATGAGAGGGATAAATGTATTGAGGACCTGGAAGCCATGTTTGCTAAAGTGAGAAAGTCTGCAGTGGAGCAGAGCAATCCTAACGCTTGTTTTCCATAAATTCTCACAATGCTATGAACTATGGATTTCAAGTAGATGTAATTAAATATTGCTTAACACTGTTTCTCTTCATAGTTGGAGGTGAAACTGAATTCTTTTATAAAGATGGAATATGGTTCCTGTGAACATGATATGGGCCAACTGATTGAGGAGATGGAATCCACAGTTGCTAGAGTGAGAAAGTCTGCAATGCAGCAGAGCAATCCTAACACTTGTTTTCCATAAATACTAACAATGCAATTAAATATGCATTTCAAGTAGATGTAATTAAATATTGCTTACCTTGTCCCTTATTCCCTTATGCAACAGGAATCGAAAAGAAAGGTGTGAGCAAGTACACCCTCCACTGACAAGCTCCTGTTTTTTAAGTGTAAATGGATTCTGTGACTTGAACAAGTCTGCTCCTTCTCTCATCCAATATAGAAATTGCTCACCGAACTACAGTAAGTGAACAAGGTGTAATGAACTTGCTGTGAGAATGATCTCAGTAATTAACTCAAAAATGATAGGCCCAGAAGTGTTGATTTTTTTTTAAGTAGGAAGGATTTTGATATTTCAAGCTTGCCAGCAGAACTAGCTAGCCTAACCTGGGATGACAGCCAATGCACAGCATCACAGCTGGGGGAAACGGATGTGAAATGTCAGTTTAATTGGCAAGGCTCAAGGAAACAGGGTCCTGTCCCTTGACTGAGGTTGATCTAGAGGTATTTCAAGAAACTTCTCAAGCACACTTTAGTGGCAAAGAACAATATTTTCACTTGAACAGGGACCTCAGATTAAAAGTCTGATGCTCTACTGACTGAGCTATTCAGGATAGAAGCAATATCAGAAACATTACAAGTGTAATGTACATGTATGCAAAGAAAATTGAGTTCATGTGTATCGCATTAAGATGTCAATCTGCCTATGGAACATAACACCTCTTACGAGGCTCGATTTTTGCTCTCAAGCTGCGATGGTTTTGTCATGTTGTCTAAGAGAAGAGGCTTTGGTCGGTGGAGTGAGTCTTTGATAACTAAGATTGTAACTAAGATTGAAACTGCTCACCGCACTACATCGAGTACACAAGGTGTAATGAACTTGCTATGAGAATGATCTCAGTAAGTAACTCAAAAAGGATAGGCTCATCATGATGCATTAGCTAACAGTCGGCACTCATACACAAGTGAATGTTCAACATTCATTCAAGCATCTCGAGGTCACAGTCTGTAGTGTGTACAAAAGGAATCTAAAGGAAAGGTTTGAGCAAGTGCATCCTCCACTGATAAGAGATATAACTTTAGACTCCAATTGTAACATTAGAAAAAAGATGTACATACAGTCCATTTGTTTAAAATGTTCTTTGATGTGAAGCTCATATTATTTTGCCCCCACTTACGCAGAACTTGATTGTTGGAAGAATACAACAGGGGAACTTTCAGTTGTACTTCACATGACTGACACTGTGTAGACTTTAACTAATGTACAGTTGTGTAGCTTTAGAGTTGTGTACAATTAGAGCAAGTGACCTAAGCAACATGTATTGCATACACAGTTTGCCTTAACAAACCTATCACTTCATCATGGTCAGAATATTTGTTATAGATACATGTAATGCTTCAGCATTGCTACTAGTTCTAATACACTCAAACTAGTGCACCAGAGTGGGTGATGGTAATGGTACTGTTAGAAGCAAACCTATATGACTGGGGTTGGGCTTCCACACACTGTCCCTTTCTCCCAATTCACAGAGCGGAAACGACTCGTTTTCAGCCTGTTTTTTTTTTTTTTTTACACAACCAATTTCCAACCTCTATAGATATTGCTTGGAATTCAACAGACACCTGTTGCTACTGCACCTTTAAGACGGATGTAAGATAAATGAGCTCCTTTATGATTGGCTGCCCTGTATTGTGCTTCATTCAAAAGGTACTCAGAGCTGAAATACCTGAGAAAGGCAATTTAAGTGGGTGTGCTAAACCTCTATAGGCTGAATAGGCAGAGATAGGTAAATAAAGTGTTCTTGTGACATTAGAAATACAAATTTCAAAAGGGGCATTTTTGGCAGCTTAACTGACATAGTTAAGAATTTTAACATTTAAAATATATATATTAAAAGGAGAATGTTACTTATTTCACTCTGACTGTAAAACAGTGCATATTGTGTTAAATGGGATTTCCATCCCATGTTTTTAAGGCTGCCTTATGTATAAATAAATATGCAAGAATGCAGAGCATGAATAGGTCGGTCTTCCATTCTGTATCACATACCTACCCTTGATAACACCGTGGTAACTGGAAAAAAAACCAACCCTTTTTACTCAGTTGTCACTACTTCCAATAGACTTCACGCTAATCTCATAGAAGTCCACCCCTTTCCGTGTCCTCCGGAAACAGCACTTCCGTTGTGTTGTGACAGGATTTGTTCCTGAAGTTGTATGCGTTTTCTAAATTTGCACCGCATTTCTAAAGTGTGTTACCACTTTGATGAATATGCTTTGTGTATTTGCAGCACGATGGGTTTTCCAGGACACCGTAATTTATGCATGTTTAATTCCATCTTTTATTCACGTACTAAGCCCAACTCTATAGGCTAATATTTATAAAACCGAGATAACCATAGAAACGTCTTCATCTGTGCTTGATACTTTCACGGAAAAACGGAACTGCTGCTTGTCAAGCTTGTTTCATCAGGTTTTATATCATCGTCATGACGTGTTTGAATTGATCCCAGGCATATGCAGTCCTCATCAAAATCCATTCAAGTCCTAGGCTGTGAGTAAGGTAGCTAGCTATGTTCTCTCTCTGGTCACAGTTGGCAAATAAATTATGCATATAGATTGTGGGGAAAACACTTTAGCACGTGTTCTCCAAAGAAGTGTCTTAATATGAGCTATCTAGCTAGTTCCAATGTCAACTGTAATCATAACACTGGGTTTCTCTCTGTGCTCAGGTGTCTTATTTGCATGCCAGTAACATGTTAGCGATATTGAAGTAGTGTGATTTTTTATGTTGCCCGTGATGAAAGGTGACAGCGAATAAAAATCCAAACATTTTTTTTGTTCAGGTCTTTTTAACGGTCATAACCCACACATATTTATCTAACAAAAAAATCAGGTTCCCTAAACTATCCCACATGTCATACTGAAGAAAAAAAAATCACTTGTTGCTAAGAGATAGTAGAAGCACAGTAATCCGCTACCTGTAAAAATAACTGAACGTTACAACTCTGGCTTTGAATACATTCTTATGGATTCTATTTACAGTGTGGTTATACAATAAAATAAGTTGTACATTAAAATAATTGTAATTATTTACAGGTGCACACGTTTGCCAGAGCGCAAGACTAATTGCGTCTTAAAGTAACAATGCTTATAGATGTATGTCTAGAGAAATTAGGGCGCAAATGTAAATTTGTAGCCAGTTATCTATGATAAAACGTAACCTGTCATATTTGGAACATTTCTCCTTACCACAGGGCGAGACAGTGAGGATTTTAGGAAAAAACATTACGCTACCTGAATTTACCAAACTATACTGCGGAAGTTAAAGAATCTTAACGTTTGAAACGCTTACACACACACACGTAAATAATATTTATTTTCAAGAGGGTGACAACGTATGAGAACTGAGAACTTGCATCAGTAATGACAAAATAATACATATTCAGAACATCTAAGAGTCAAAACTCCGTTTTAAAACAAAACAATGAGGTGCGCTGTATCGCGAATATCAGTTAAAGGACCTGTAAAAACCATATTTGATATTTTACTTAATTCTCTAATCGAGTAGATCACAGATTCGAACAGGATGGGCTGTGTTTGCTCGTGTATGAAGGTATGTATGTTTTTTCCTACACTTTGGGAACGATTTTAAATACGATAATCTGAAAAGGATTAAGATTTATTGTGCATGTCACGGAACGCTTCCACTGGTCACGTGGTATGGCCCGCCGCGTGCACTGGGAGTTCTTCGTTGACTGTCTCGTGCGTAACCTTGGCTATGTTGTTCAGCACACACCTGCATCGGTTTACTCTTGTCATGTTTGTATGTATTTAAACCCTTGTTAGTGTGTGCCTTATTGTCAGTCGTTGATCATTGTCACGGTCACAGTTTGTGTTATACGTGAGTGCCGGTGTCTGTATCGTATGTTAATAATCCTTAATAAACGTCTCCGTGGAGCGAGTCTGTACGTCCTGTTCCTTGACCAGCGGCACTCGGGCCGTTACAGTGCGTAACTAATTAGCATTTTCCTGTAAAAAAAAAAATAGCGCAAATGCAGATGATTAAAAAGTTTTGTTTTGTTTTTTTTAAATCAAAATGAGATTCTTGTAAGAATACCGAGATATCGCTAAGTCGCGATAATACTGCATATACAAATCAATACGTTTCTACAATGCTTTTCTACAGAAAAAGAAGAAGGAGAAAACGAATAGAAGTTGGTGGAGACACATAATCTCATCCTCCAAAGTGTCTGACTCCTGCGTGGCATTAGACGGTCACGCCGCGAATGTGACCACCTCCACTTCTTGCCCCTCTTCCTCTGAGGGGTCCCTGATCTTCAGTACTGCTTCTTCCTTTTCACCTGTGGACATATCCCACAATGCCTCTTCTACCCAGTCGTGCCTTCCTGGTCAAGCCTCCTCCTCCTCCTCCTCCTCCTCATATGAGTCGCTCAGGACTACAGCAGTGATTGTTCCTGGTTAGAGCTCAGCAGATTTGATCATGTTGTTCAAATGCATAGTCTGTTTTTGGTTAAGGACATTTACTCCAAGTTTCTGTTCTCTATACAGAGGCTGCAGATAAAGATGTGGACTCCGTGCGCATTGAGAGGTGGGTACATTATCAAAATTCATCTTCGTGGCAGAGAAAAGTGTGGCATGGTGGTTACCCAATGGCACTGCCATTGTAACTTCCTTAGGGCATAAAACGAGAAAAAACATCATTGTATTTTTCATTCTTCACACCTTTATCTGTCTAAGGGTTGTTATGTGAACATTTTGTGCATAACTGGCCACTCTGTATTCATCTCTCCCTTCTTTTCTGTCTCTCAGGTTTCCGGCTGTTCTGATGCAGGCAGACACTCGTGTTCAGCCGCGGAATTTATTGCGACAGCTGCTGCACGTCCTCAGGAGTAAAAGGATGCGTCAGATTGGTCAGGGTGAGGGCCAAGGCCACACCCCCATCCATTCCGCTGTCGAACACCTCAACATTCGGCAGCTCGGGTAAAGACGAGAATACACACCGCGTTTTACTACACAGCCTATTAAGAGTAGATGATTTTACAGTTTACACAGGTGAAGCTCAGTCTTTTTCTCCTATACAAATACAAACATATTGTAATTAAATGAGCAGTAAGTCATTTAGCAGTTCTTCTTCACATTATGAAACAGCCATTATACTGACATGTAGTGGCCTGGATGTTTCAGAGCTTGTGCACTAAATCTATTTTTAACATGGATGACCTGTTAGGTTTCCCAACATTGGGAACAGCTGCTATATGAATGCCACTCTGCAGTGCCTACTGAGTATCTCCTGCTTCTGGAGACCCATCAGAGCTCAGTCATCCTGCTTGACGGATCCTTCTAGTTGCCAGATGCTCAGGTACCCGTTCAGAACCAGAGGCTTCACATGGGTCTAAATGAACTGTTTAATCATGAGTGCTTAAGGAGGTGCTGTGATGCTCAGAGATATAAACCACTTGGTCTCCCTGTTGCTGTGTGTAGATGTTTTTCAGATCTGCAGCAGGCCCAGCTCACCACTCGCAGCACAAAGCAGAAGGTGCAGCTCCTGGGAGCCCTGCTTGAGTGTGTTTCAGCCCGCTGCCCTGCATTCGAAGAGGACTATGAACAGGTCCAGCTAAATGGCCCCCTCAGCCATTCAGAACACATCAGAACCTCACGCAGTACCCTGCAGGAACTGCACACGGCCACCTTTGTTTTCTCACCGTGCTGCTGTTGAAGTCCAGGAGCAAATCCTCCTCTGATGTTCTCCTGTGCTGTCCTCCACAGGATGCTCATGAGTTCCTGATGCTCTGCTTACTGCAGCTGAAAGAGGAGGGAGAGAGACTCAGGGCCTCTTTCTTCTCTTACATCTGCCCTGTGGCAAACTTTGAGTTTCATATCAAGTCTGTGCTCACATGTACCAGGTAATTAGGTATCACTGTTGCATATCTCCTTTGTGTTAATGGACTGGTCTTAACCAGTCTTAACGTGTTTGTTTAAAGTACATTTTCTCACCGAGAGTAGGCGCTTTCTCCGGACATCTCTGTTTAAAGTATTCATGAAAGTTTCATAACATACATAACTTAAATATGAACATTTAAAATGCTCACAAGTTCAGCTTGTATTCATTACATAGCTTTCAAATCTCAGAGTGTGTGTGAGTTTGGGAAAACAACAGACATGGACTGAGCATTCTAAATGTTTTCTGCTCTGATGCTTCACATTAGATAAGATGTTATCTACTTGTAAAACTGAGCAAATTAGCATGTGATAACTCACACACTGTATAAGGGATGCAGGAGATTATTTCTGTGCAAATGTTGTAACATTTCTGTTCTCCATTTTGTGAAAGCTGTGGAAAGCAGAGCTGCAGAGTGGATGTCTACAACCACCTCTCTGTAAATCTGAGCCCTGCTACGACCGACAGCCTACACACTTACTTTAAGGTCGGTCACCTCACACACCCTCTTTGGATAAGGCTTCATTACCCTGTTGTAAAGGAGAGAATACAGTTATGACATGCTACCATTTTGATTTTATCACTCTCAATGAAAGGGTCTCTTTCTTTTTTCAGCCAACACTACTGGAGCGTTTTTGTGAGTGTGAAGCAGGCTGCGAGGCAACTGAAGAGGTGGAGTTTTTCACACTGCCACGGTGAGTCTCGTCTGACGTAGATGACCTTAAAGAATGAGTTTTAAACCAGTCCAACACACACACCCTCCTCCACTCACACACACTTCCAGTCCTTAAGTCACTTTTCCTCTTGGAACAGTATTTTCGTCCTCCACCTTAAGCGGTTTGACATGCTGGGCCAAAAGCTCTCAGACGTGATGGACGTCCCGTCCGAGCTGGATCTCTCTGCCCTTCCTGGGGTGGCTTCTCTCAGGCAGCAGTCGAGGTGAGCTCGTACCATCAACCCGTGCCCACATACTTCTCTGTCCACCCATTCCCATTTAGCTACAAAATGCCGACTGAATGGCTTTGTGGTTTGTCCTCAGTGGAGCAGCGGGAACCCAGGACAAACCGCAAGAAATGCAAAATGATAAACTGGGGGAAAACTCCAGTCCCCAGCCAGGTAGAGCTGTGCCATTTTCTTACAGTGGAGTGATAATATGGCTGTGTATTAGTATCTGCCATAATGACTAAGTTCTTTTAACCCATCAGTAGTAAATGAGAGAGGAGAAGGACAGGGAGCTAGAGGACAGCAAGTAAGCCTACCGGTGAGGAGAGAGAGAGACCAAAAAGAAGAGAGATACAGGCTGAGAGAGACACAGAGACAGAATGAGAGAGAATGAAAGAGGCCTGTTAATACAGAGATGGCGTTCGATCCGTGATGCGTTTTCAGTTAATCGTATGAAAAAAAAGATGTATTTGTTTGTTGCAGGAATGTGCACCCACTGGCACCTACAGACTCCAGGCGGTGGTTTCTCATTTAGGTGACAGCATGGACCATGGTGAGTAATCTGACATTATTTATACACGTGCAGTAGAAACTATTAAATGACTAAGGACCACCGACTACTCCGACAGGCCACTATATCAGTGACACAGCTGAGGGAGAAGGACAGAGCTGGTTGTCATTCAGTGACTTAAAAGTATCAAGAAGCACTGAGCCAGCCATCCTGAAGAGCAGGACAAAAACAGCCTACCTGATTTTCTACGTGCACAGGTAGAATCTCACCTTTCAGACTTGGGAATGTAGGTACCTCAGTCTAGGAGCACTCTAACAGAAACAAGTTTTACAAGCTTTTATATGTAGGGAGTAAATTAGCCTTTACTGTGCCCTGGGACTGCAGGTCTCTTGTGCATGACAGGTGAGTGAGGCCTACTCCCAGCACCGGTTGGCAGGTGCTAACCTTCTTTCTCAGTCCTTTCACCCTTCCCTCTCTGTAAAAGAATTTAAAAAATTTTAACACATTAAAATGAGCCATTTTTTATTCTCCACAAAATAGTAAATGCCCCCTCTGGCGTTCTTGTTAAAACACTTTTTCCATATTTTTAACCCATAGATGTATAACATGAATAATACTATACTTGTCAAGTCAACATATTTAGATGAGGTGTCCTAGTGTCAGTTATTGTCTTCTAATCGCTATTGGAGATGTACAAGTCCCCATTCTTTATCCCCAACATTGTTCATACTAAAAGATTAATTTCTTTTCCAAGTAGCACATGGCAGTGATTAAACACCTATTTACATGGACGTCACTTCCATCGCCACATATGAGAACACTACCAGGGTGCTTCACTGACGGAGGAAGAGCTTCAGTCCTTTTTGAGAAATAACCAACTTGTATTTTAATTTGCAGATGTTAGGAGTGAACCAGCATCTGTCTATAGTTCTTTTAATTGTGAGCACACATATTTAAACCCTTATTTTGTTGTTGTTTGTCAGTGTTTGACCCCATGTATGCTGCTTTGTTGTGTTTTAAGACTGCCTGTTATGTTCTAAGTAGTGTTAATGCTTAATGTTCTTCGTGTTTGGTTTTGTCTTGTTCTGTATGATAATAAACGTCTGTGGCATCTGAACCGCAGCTCATCTTTGCATCCGGCTTCACGTCACAGGAACACCGACCGTTGAAGGTTGCCTCGAGCCAAGGGAAAGAAGAAAAAGGGGAAACCCAACCCATGCAGGAGAATCCTCCATACTTGTGGGAACACTCCCTGTCATCACATCGGGGGAGAGTATCTCTGGAGGATTTTGGGGGGGCCCTGGTGGTGGTCCAGGATCAGATGCTGCAGAGTCCTGCCTACCTTCACTGGATTACCGGGACCCGTACGATTACGACTACCAATATCCAGGGTCAGACTCTGCAGGGTCCTACTATCCCCCCACGGACTACCAGGAGGACTATGAGGATTACAGCAGGAGTGAGGAGTATGTTGACGTCGGCCTCAGGTCAGACACCGAATCCGACTGCTCTGAGGATCCATCAGTGGAGGTGGAGGAGGCCCGCCATGAGGATCCTTCCTGTGGTTTATAGACCGGGTCAGAGGACTCTGAAAGCGACGAGCCTCCGATGTTATTGCTTAATGTTCTTCGTGTTTGGTTTCATTTTGTTTTGTGTGTTAATAAACATGTGTCTCATGTGAACCACGGCTCGTCTTTGCATCCTGCCTTGTCTCCCACGTCACAGAACAGCAATTCATCTACATTTCTCACAGATAAAGCTATCGCTAACGGCGAAGAATAAACATGTTGCAAAAAAGCAGTAAGAGCTAGTATGCAGAAACAGTGGTGTTAGCGCGAAACAGATTCAAAAACAGGAGTCTCCTTATGAAGGAAGGAGGTTCTTATGAACCTCTGTATTTTGACAGCAAGTATTGACCATGTGCCATTAAAACCATGCCAGGTATGGTATTAATCCACAAAATAGCACATCAAATCTAATTATTTGGCTAGTACAGGGTTATGCAATATTCCCTCAACTCAGCAAAATGCAACAGCTTGAATTACTTAACTGATTAATAATAATAAAAAATCTTTCCTGACTATAAAAATATAGCTGACCCATTCGAAAGATTAAACATCCAGTGAGTGTGTATCCTGGCATGTTAAGGTAAAAGGCATCTCCGACTGGAATACATTTAAGCGGTTTCGGGCGCCATCTGGTGGCGACTTGGAGTCCTTATCACGCTCTCATTTCTTTTGTATGGCGGGACAAGTGTTTTGTTATCCTACCTATCGAACAGTTCTACCTAGATTTAATGCACTTATGTACATTAGCATTAGTCCAGGCTTCTGGTGTTTATTTTGGATGCATATATTATAATTAGGCTACTGTGGACATTTGTATTTTGTATAGCTACAGCACCTGTACTTCACACGCGTGTAGTAATCGGATCTAGAAAGTTGCCAGCCCTATTAAAATATTAGGTTTATAGTATAACAGTTTAATTAAACAGACAAAGTGTTAATCACAATCATTTGCATGATGATTAATCTTGAACCAAAAATCTCACCGGGTGCTGTAGTTCTCTTTCCAGACACACACCCAATAAAACTGTGCTTGATCATTTCTTATTGATAGCCACTGACTATAGGATCAATAGAATAGTACAACCAAATAACCTTTAATGTTTTGCTTTACTGTAATACAATTTAGAATTGCGATGTTACCCTTTTAAGAAGAACTGAACACATTGTGACAAGAGCAACTGGATGAAGCTTTATTGACATGCTGGTCAAGGACTCACATCCAATATGTTTAAAATACATTAATTGAGGCCAAGTGCAGCATAAAAAAATATTTTAACTTCACACAGAACCAAAACAATCAACATTAAAATATATAAAATATATAATGTATAAAAATATGGGTATTTAAAAAAAAAAACAAAAAAAACTAACCCTAACCCTAACCAAACCCTAATCATAACCCTAAACCAGTAGCACAGACGTGTGTCCCAATTTGTCTGGGACAGCAAGAGAGAGGGAGAATGATAGATAGATAGATAGATAGATAGATAGATAGATAGATAGATAGATAGATAGATAGATAGATAGATAGATAGATAGATAGATAGATAGATAGATAGATAGATAGATAGATAGATAGATAGATAGATAGATAGATAGATAGAGAGAGAGAGAGAGAGAGAGAGAGCTACTTGAAAAGAAATGTGAGCTATGTCCTATTTTCCTTTCTTTACTGCAACACTGTCATGGGACCCAACGTTAAGTCCTTTCTTTGGTTCCACTTTCTCACTGTTCACTTTACTATGTTATGAGATGCTATGAAGCGAAAAATAAAACATGCCACGACTACTGTACGCATAATGAAGCACAAATAGAACATGAAAGTCCAAGCTAATGTGATCTTTGGTGTCATCTGCTGCTGCCTCTTGCCGTAGTTGTGACAAGTCACCACAAGAGGTCTCTGTTAAAGCGAACACAAAAACACAAGACAGGTCTTCTGTGCCCTACGCCCTTAATTCTACTTGCTCTAGACACAAAAGCAAATGTTAGAAACCGGTTCAAAGTGACCAGTCCTTCAGGTTCAATCTTCTCCAAGTAACCCACTGCCATCCATCCTCTGTAGTCGGATCCGGGGAAGTCAAGAGACACTGACACCAAGGTAGTGAATCAAGAGCGCTCCACTTTATCGAGGAAAGCACAGAGTATATATGTGTCCTAAATCTACTATCTAAATATACAGGATGACGGGGAAAAGTGAGGCATGTTCTAAGGGTCTATGTAGAAAGGAAAGAAACAAGGTTAGTAAAGATTAGATGTTCTCTGCATGAACGAGCCACTAGCTGTTCCCGTGCCCGTCATGAGCCACTGCTGTCCTTAAAGAGAGACAGGGAGAGAGAGAAAGAGAAAGGGAGCGGTAAAGAAGACAAGAAGAGGGAGCGGATGACCTCGGGCGACCAGCTCGCGGTCAAACCGCCATGTCATGGCTGATAGGCAGAGACCTTGCGTTGAGTGCCTGAAGACAGAAAGGCTCCAGTATCTAACACGCCCCTCTTTGATTCCAAAGGAATCACATATCAGTATATAGACCTTTCTCATACGCAGGCACCAAGGCAACATTAGCATGATTAATCACGGAGGTAGAAATGAGAGTTATGAAAGAAGACAGGAGTGACAATAAACAGGGTCCACAAACAAGAATCAACACAATAATCAGGAGTATGGGAAAACATATGTTTATGAGCCAAGATCCCCAAGGGCCGACAAGCTCAGTTAACCAACTGAACCAAGAATCATCGGCGGGTGGAGGCTCAGCAATAGCGGTCTTCATGTGCAAAATGATGTCAGTAATGCTGTTATAGTAACTAGGGATGTCAAAGCAACACGTTTCATTAATGACCTTGCAGATGCCTCCCTCCTTTGCCAAGAGGAGATCTAGGGCTAGGCGGTTCTGCATGACAGCGGTACGGATCTTATTTACCTTATCATTGAGTAATGCCATGGCGTTTTCACTCCTATTGGCTAAATTAAGTACCTGCCATGCCAAACCGTTAATTTTATTAAGGGCTGCAGTAGTTCCTCCTCCCAGGAACAAACTCCCACCCGCGTTCATTCCAGGATTAGTCCATGGGTTGGCCAGTACATACCCACCATACCTATTAGGGGTGCCATTAATTACAGACCTTTTAGCTCTGTCAGATGTCAACTGCGAACATGTATATATGACCAGAGATGGGATAGTTAATGCTGGGGTACAACATCCTTTTCAGGGAAATTGATGACAGGTATGACTAACAATCAAAGTGGGTAGGCTGGAGTATTCCATCCTACCGCATACCCACATGATAGCTGCAGATATGCCAGTGCCCAGGATCGCAGGGCAAAGAGACGGTGTGCCTGTTATATTATTTATTGTGCATCTGCCCAGTCCCGTGCCTAATGTCCATACCTCATTTATACACAGCGTGTGACCAAAAAATGGACAATCAGGCAAGCCTGCAGAACATAGACAGGTGCTACCTTTCACAGGTAATACTGCTAGGGTCATATTTCTGAAATGGGGGTAATACCATTTACAAATGCCAATGTCACAGTCTGTCCTGTGGTTTGGCCATGAACGACCAAACAGGGCCCATGCGGGGAGATTACCACTGGCAGCTGCTGCCTTAGATACATTTCGTATAAACCGTACTCCCATATTGATCTGACAGTCGGATGAATTATGATTAAGTGCTGCTGCCATAACATCATCTACCAGGACTGGTACCCAGGGTGTATGGAATGCTTGACAAACCAGACAGTCCTTTCCTGGCTCCACCTCTCCTACCGCTACCAGGGAGACCACACAAGCTAATTTACCATTACACTGTTGTTGATGACTCTGAAAGCCCACTATCCCCCATTTTGTACTTTTTGAGACTGAAAATAATGCCAATATTATCAAATGAATGGGGCCCATTATTCCTATAGTAAGGTTTTGCAAGAACCTTTCAGGAAAGGACCAAAGAGTCAGCAAAAGGATGTTAATAGGCAGAAAGGATATCTATCAAGTTATAATACCAATGCTAAAGTGTATTGACATACAGGGACAAGGAGTACTTCCTTGGTGTGTGGTGCAGCCAAGGGCCAGTCCCTCAGCATGAAATCATATAACAAATTTTGTACTATATGTGAATGTGTTTAGGTGCATTTTGCTTGTCGGACGCGTCAGCTACTGGTGATTTCTTCAGCCGGCTGGTGTGTATCCACTGTGCTGATCCCGATGTAAGCACAGCGGTTCGGGTCACTGCGATCACGGTTGTTGGGGGTCCATACGCAGCTTTACCAGCTTTCCAAGGGTTCAGTGATTTGACCAAAACAGTGTCACCTGGAATAAATGCATGAGTAGGCTTGTCTGCGGGAAGAGGGAGAGAGCAAGCGACATTACCATGCACACTGTTCAATTTCTCAGTCAACATTTGGGTGTAGTCCACCAAGATCACGTCCATGTCACCTGAATGAGAAACACCTGGGTTACATCTGACCCATGGGATGGTAAATGGTCTACCAAAAGTTACATCAAACGGTGACAATTTATTGGTGGCACTGGGCGTCATTCTGATCTCACATAACACCACTGGCAGTAGATGTATCCACTTCTTTCCTGTTTCCATCATAGCCTTTGTTAACCTTTCTTTCAAGGTATGTTTCATTCTCTCAACAATGCCAGATGACTGAGGATGATAAGGGATGTGAAATTTCCAGTCAATAGTTAGGTAGGTGCATAGTTTCTGAGTTACCTTGGAAATGAAACAGGGTCCCTAACCTGAATCTATTACCCAAGGCACACAGTACCTCCGTATTATCTCCTTGGCTAGGATTTTAACCTAAGAACAAGGAAATGCCTCAGTCCACTTGGAAAACCTGTCTACAATCACCAGCAGGTACTTCAACTGACTACAAGGTGGCATGTGCGTAGTCTATCTGTAGATACTGAAAGGGATATTCAGGAGCCGGCAAGGCATCATGTTTGGTTTGTGTTTTACCCTGGAGGCTTCTAGCACAGGTTAAAACACAAGCCAAACATGATCTAATGGCAAATGTACAATTTTGCAAAAGGTGCGGTATCAGAATTCTGTCTTGTATGTGAGATTTGTTTATAGATCTGGGAAATGTCAAAGTATATATGTCCATACCATGCCTGTTCAAACACAGAAAATATGTGTAAATATAATAGATAAATGCATTTATTATAAGAATTTTAACAGAGTTCAGTACTTAGATTTTGCATTTCTGATGAGAGAATCATTATCAAATAAAACCAAGACGAACAGCTGGGAAAGAATCGTGAGGATCCCTGTTTTCTGTGCACACTGTTTGCACAGAGCAGTGCGAGCCACTGCAATCGAGACTGGTTCTCCTTCTCCAGAAAGTTGATTATTTCAATGATCAGCAGCATATCATTTTCTAATTTAAGGCATATGTTTTGAACAGTTTGCATACTTTTAAGGCATGCACACTGGATTTGAAAATTAAGTGAACTGTCTTTGATGTAGTGTGAATGAGAAATAAAATGGATCATTAAGAATACATTGGTCAAGGAATGTGCACTGATGGAACCCACAGTCCCTCGCTCACCCTTGGCCAAAACGAGTCGAGGAAGAGCAAACCCATTCCTGGTTCGGTACGTCCACTTAACAGATAATTTAGTGGTTTTACTTTTTGGCTACTCTACCCACCTCTGTCTGTATTGCAGTTTGGGTTGTTTGTCTGTCTAAATGTCCGCTTAGCTACTATAGCTAGAGCTTTTCTAATTTTATGATGAACGGTCTGTCTGCTGTAGTTTTATATAGTTATGGAATGCATTGACGTTCCACCTGTTTTCTCACACAAGGCTTTATGTCAAGCATAAGCGACTGCTTTTCATGCTATTTAGATTTTGCTATTTTAAAGGTACAAGACAAGTAATATAAGTGATTAAACCAAATTTCATCACCATACCCGCCCTTTCTCGTCTGCCCACACTTGGTGACGTATTTCGATGTGGTACGTCCACGCTGCAGGTGCGTATAACGTTCCTAAGTGCGGGCAGTTTGAGACGAACAGCTCTACTTAGCAGAGAAGAGTCGATCCACAGTAGCGCCCCTCTCTCTGCGTCTACCTCTGTTCACTCACTAGAGAGAATCTGCTTTTGATTTTGATTTTGAACAATTGAATTTGATAATTTTGACCATTAACACTTTGTGCGCTGTGTGAGTGAAAACAATGTATTCTGTGCTTTCTAACTTTCACAGCAGTTGTCGGTTATGTGTTGATTCTGTCAGATGCCGTCACGGTTATAAAATCATTTTAGCGGTGCCGAGCCGCAGGTTGAATATTTGGAAATGACTTGGATAACACGTAAGCTACGTAACACGTAACACGTAAGCTGTTAATGGGTGCGTTTCAGTCCCTGTCATTTTCGTCCCGTTGTGGAAACCAATATATGTAAAAGAATTACCAAAAAAAAGGACTTATTGCTTGAAGCAGTGAAGCGGAGATGGGTTTTATGTTATGAGCAAATTTTTTGGCCCTTAACTCAAAAGAGAGTTCCATTTTTTGATGATAATTTATTGTAACACCATGAAAGGTAGCAGCGACCCTTTTGGTCAGCTGCAACATATAAAATCAAGACATAACCTGTGCATACATATGGGTGTGCTTTCTGTGCCTTCTTGTTATGAGTAAAGTAACCTAAATAGTAAAGAAAACAGGGCTCTCAGCAGACATTAGTGTTTTCTGGAAATTTGCTTGCTACCTTACAGCTTGTTTTCTTAGAAAGAAACATTTGACGGTGGAGTATCAGTTTTTGAAATATGGGTTACCTCTTGAAAAGTAGAGTTTTAAAGTACCTTGTTAATGGCTATAAATGAACAGTTTAAATGCATAAAAAGAGCAGCTGACGTGTTGCTTGCCATATGGGCTAGTTATCTCACCTTCATACGTACTGCTAACCTGACTGGTTACTTATCTTAGTTTGCCTTCTGCAACAGTCACCATTTTGTGGGGTCAGATATTTGTTAGCTAATAAGTTACTTCCATATACCCACCAACACATTCTACAGGTCAACACATTCCTGCTGCCCCTTTTGTGTATGTGTCATGACTGTTTATTTAATGATGTTTAAGTTGTTTGTGACCTAATTATTAACCACTAATAAAATCAGTTTAAACCATTCATAAACTTTTTGTATTCAATGCAGTAAGATTTAGCCTTTGGAACTAATGGTTTAGGGATATGCATACCCAGCTGCTTGCCTGTTGAAATTTACCTGTAAAGGTGTGCTGCCATTCTGATTGCTTTCTTGCCTGTTTTCTGTCCTTCATGAGTGTTGGTCTGCATACTGACAGTCTTTCTGAACTGACTGCCATTCACATGTATAACTGTCTGCCTTCTGATCCTCAAGCCTGCCTGCTTACATGTTAGATTGCTGTCTGTCCACCAAACTGTAAAAATGATTTATGCTTTTGACTTCATATCGCCTTTTCAGAACAAAGTATTCCAGGAGAGTCCTAAGAAAACTTGGACCAGGACAAATGGAGAAACAGAAGCGTCTTTTTGGCAGGAAGATGTAAGGCCTTTGCACTACAATGTTAAAAAATCTTAGAATAACAATATGAATTTTAAATGATTCTTATTTATACAGCATATTCCTTATAGAACCCAAAATCTCAAGGTGCTTTACACTGAAATGAACGAACAGTATTCAGCAATAAAACATTGATCAAATAAAAGTTAAAAGTCACAAAATATAAATGTAGAAAATGAAATTAATTTAAACAGAATTTAAATTAACCCGGCTAAACAAGCTGAACAATTAGACTAAGCTAAACAAGCCACTCTTTAATCTGTATTAAACACCAATAGATACTATAAATACTTTCTGGACTATTCCAAAGTATCGGAACGATGAAACATGAAACAGATTAAACATGTTTCATCAGCCTTGTTATTTTAAAAGATTAGGAAGTAATGTTAAAGGAATTAGTCTTATTTTCCTTATAATGTGCTAAAGTAGAATAAAATCATTTTGATTGTATTGTGCAATTAACAAAATACAACATGGACCTGAGCTCTATGAGTGATTCATCCATTAAATAGAGAATAAGAATAACAATCTATAAACTTAGACACAAGCTCTCTCAAAATAATTTGATCATGGATTTTAGTTCAGGCTGTTGATGTTTGAAGAATGACAAACGAACAACATTTCCTTATATATTTTTGTTGTTTCCATAGTAAAATTCCTTCACCTCCAAAAGTGGCACGGGCTTCTTCAGTATTTAAAAAGGTGAGTTTAAAATGGCCAAATTTGTTATTCATCAGAAAATCGAATTGTTGCTAATAAGTGAGATGTCAGCACAGTTGTTATGTTATCCTGATATTTAATTTCTTTTTATTCAACCTCTTCTATGGTTCTCAAAACAAGAGCAAGTCAAAAAGCACAAGACAAGACGAGAATAAACCTGTGAGGAATGACAGCAAAATGCTCCTTGATAGAGCCAAAAAAATCATCCCAGACTTGGAGAAGCTGGATATTGCACCAATCTTGACCCATTTTGTGATGGATCTGACTCATGAGTATGCCATTTTTAAACCTTTTCTTCTTCTTCTTCTTCTTCTTCTTCTTCTTCTTCTTCTTCTTCTTCTTCTTTTTCTTCTTCTGCTTTTTCAATTTATAATTTTTATTTTTGGTATACTTTTGAATGTATGAGATTTTTAGAATAAATATTAATTATAGTTCTAAAGAATGCTTTTATTCACATTCTTTTAGGCAGTGGACATCTATCCGGAAAGCAATCCCTAGTCCAGTAAGTCATACTACATTGCTTACACATCAACATATTTTAAATGGGATTCATATTAATTCTAAACCAAACAACCAAAACCATTTTGGAGCAATTTTCAATGTTCGCTTTTCTATGTTATCTCTCCTTTCTTTCACAGGAGACAAAGGTCATGATCTCTCATATGGGTTCATTCATTGCCGACATTGTCAGTGAAGTAACTGTGATGGGTCTTCTTTCATCTCTGGAAGAAATGTTAGATGTTGATCTAAGATCAGTGTTGCTTTCAAATTCCAAGAAGGAAACTGCAGATTTGCTGAATGCTTTCCGTACCAGATCTTGTGAGATAAATCATTCAGCTTCAGTCCACGTGAAGGAGGGGACAGCTCATATAGACTCTCTAAGCAGAGATGTTAGGACTGCAGTTATTGATACGCATCGCAGTTGCCTGGATGACCATGAGAGAGACCAAATTGTGATGAAATTCCACTCGACCATGGAAGATACAAATTCAGAAGCAATGAGTGAGCTTCTGATAGGAGATACTGAGAGTTTGACATCGTTATCCTCAGATGTCCATGACGATGGTACATCTAGACCTATAAGTACCATTCCTATAGCTGGCTCTCCAGTTTCGGATATGCTTCAGCGCTTTGATGATGAGATGGAGGAATTTGCTGAACTGTCGCAAGACATCAATCCCCACATAAAAGGAAGGACACATTTTTTGTCCCGTCATTTAATAAATCCTGACCTTGAAGGGGTCTCATCTTGTGAGCTCTGTGGTATGGTCATGCCAATCTACCTAGAGCAGGATGACTTGAAATCATCACAGGCATCATCAGAGCTATGCACAGATAGTATGAACACCTCCTCCGACGTCATGGCAAGCCAAGTTATGGAGTTGGTTGTCCCACCCTCTGTGAAGAAGGCTCAAGAGTCCCCCAGTGTACACAATGACTGGTCTTCCCTGTTCAGCATCGATATACATAGCTCTCCATCACTACAGTCTGAGATGTCTGCTAGGTCACCATGTACTGAGCCTGCTCTGGACAATCAGAGCAAAACCATGAAAGCCCAGAAGGGGAGATTGCATTTTCTATTCCCCTTCAGTAAGGTCTCAAAGGACTTAAAGGTAAAACATTTGACTTATTTCTTATTTAGATTTTGTTACATTATTCATTTTTAAAGTAGTGCATATTTGAATTTCATTTCACACTGAATGTGTATATATCACTTTGCATAAATGACATAATTTGTTCTAAATTATATTCTGTTGCATTATTACTGGTTTGTATCTGTACTTTTAGTTATAAATGTACTTATGCTCTGATATTTTTCTACTAAATCATTGTTTTGTTTTTGTTAGAAACTCAAAAAGAAAAGCAAGGAGCACCCTAACACTGTAGCTGCTGCTGCAACTACAGGTAAGAACATATTGCTAGAAACACATATGACAATTTAGTTGTTAGACAGAATATCACAGTTATATCCATTTTTTAAAAATCAATAACTTTTTTGTCTTATGATAGGTAGTGAAGATGTTTCCCCCATCTCGTCACGTTTCACGAGGATGTTATCGTTCTTTACAAGGCAACGCTCAAATCATCAATAAAGCCTGAAACATCAATTTGCTGAAAATGTGCAAAAATGGCCGGTTTTTGATTACATTTACATTTACATTTACAGCATTTAGCAGATGCTCTTATCCAGAGCGTCTTACAAAAGTGCTTTGTCCTTTACTCATAGAATATATCCTAGTACAGTACAGTAGGTTAGAGTCCAACATACCAGTGAACTAGAATACTGTAGAATACAGGGATCAATGCTGATACCTAGAAGTACAAAACACATAAGGTCTATCTTAAACAATGATAAGTGCAATAAACAATAAGTGATAGAGATGTAATGTGGCCATAATTATCATATTTTTACATTTGATATTGTTTTGCAATACAGCAGAAGTTCAAATTTGGTTATGCTGCTGTGTTGGTTACAGATCATCACAGACTGGTCCCAAACAACAAACAACAAATTAGGGCATAGTTCACAACATAATCTACAAATAGTTTTAACGAAAATAAAGCATCTGCAAGTCCTAAAATGTGTTTTATATTTCTGTTGAAACATGAATCATATTAATTGCCAGCCCTTTTAAAGTTTCAGATATTTTTTTTTACTACAATAATCAACTTCAATAATCCATCTGATGTTCAATGCAGGAATCCCTCCTGTCTGTCGCTGTTCCTCTTCCTCTCACAGGTAAGGGTACCAGTTGACTTTCCTCCGGCCGAGCGAGTAGGCTGCGGGCCGGTGGTGAAGAACGGAGCCGCTTCCTGACCTATCGTAGGATGACATCACAGACTGCTGGAACTGTGGCAGGAGCCAAGGCAAAAAAAAAATGGCAACAAGATATCGATAGGCATGTCAATATTCCCAGCACCCAGGTGAACTACTGCCTACCATGGGACTGTTGGAAACCTATTAAGATAGTATTGAGATTTTTATTTTTATTTTTTTACAAATCTATAAACTAAAAACAACATTATCTACTGACATACAACAATGTACAAAACAAGACACAACATATAAGAATTTGAATTTTAAAACATGTAATACGTATCGATCTTCTTTCAGCCCTACAAAAGACTTCTTGATGAATCAGAAAAGAAGATCGACGGCCGTGGCCCGACGACGGAGGTGGTCGTATCAGTGGTGTTGGTTCGGGCGGGCTGAGGACTCACACAGTGGCATGCCCTTGAGGTAATAAGGAGTGTTTACAGGCAAAAGAGACCGAACAATGCATTAGACATATTAATAACATAAAACATAAGGGAGTATAAAGATTCTGTGTCCTTTCAGATTGATTTGCGTACAGGGCAGAGGCATCTGCAGGCTTAAGCAAAGGATCCTAGGTAGGCTTTGGTGGACCTCAGGGTAAGATATATGACCTCTCCACCAGGCTCAAGACCATATAGAAAAACAATCTTCTTTAGGATAAGGTCAAGAGAAGCCTTCTCTTGGAATGTGTTGGAACATATTGATTAATGTATGGTTTGTATCTAATAGTGCCGAATGCAAATAACAATATGTAAAAGTAGATTTGGTGAATACATTGTAACATTGGTAGTGGGATGGACAATTCTTTGTGCAAGAATGATGTTATTGGTTCATTTTTCTGCGGTTGCATTTAATATCACTATCCTTATGTATTTATATATCGCTTTTTACTGCAGATGTTGTCACAAAGCAGTTTTACAAATGTCCAAGTCCAAGCCCCCAGTGAGCAAGTCAAGGGCGACAGTGGCGAGGAAGAACTCCCTAGAGCATGAGGAAGAAACCTTGAGAGCAACCAAGACCCAAAGGGGAAGCCCATCCTCCTTTGCCTGGCAACGCTCACCACAATAATATCAATTTTAAGAGAGAAATAAATAAAAAATGAAAAAATAAGCAGTTAATGTCCAGTCCAATTTGCTAGAGGCCCTAGTCTTGACGCGATGGTGTGCATGTGTCCAAAGCCCAACCCACAAGAGAGCATCCATTAAGGGCAAGGGAGAAGCAGTTGGCTAGGGTGGAGCTGTGGTGGCCTACAGCAGGGCACATCAGGGGGTGGTGGGAAGAGCCATGGCAGCTGAGACGGGTTGAGGCTCAGTAACATCATGACATCAGGAGTAGGTGTACCTCGGCAGAAAGAGAGACTAGATTATTAGGCATGTCCAGGTACAAGGGTGTGTAAATTATGGAACTATAATGTGCAAAGATGGGCCCTGGCAGATCTAGCTATGGCAGCACAGCTAAAAGGAAAGAGCCAGAAGGAAACACAGGCACGAGGGCACCCTGGAACATCAGCACTCCGCCGCTCTCAGTCAACACACTCGAGTGACAAAAGAGAGGTGAAGTGACAGCATCATAACATCCCAGTTTATCATAACTCTCAAAACCCATGGACCCCCAAGATGGGAAGTAGTTAATAAAATACCTGACTGTACAGATACTAAAAAGAAATCTAGGATTATTTTTGTTATTTTCTATTGGGCTCAAGAGATAAGCTGTTCGAGCAGTAATAAGTGTTTTTCTATAGGTGAGTAGGCTCTCCTTCCATGCAAGCTGGAAGACTACGAGCTTAGTGCGGTGCCATTTATGTTCTATTCTTTGAGTGTTTTGTTTTAAATTGCGAATGAGATCATTATACCAAGGTACTACATTTTTGTAGCTAATTTTTTTATTCTTAAATGGAGCAACATCATTAGGTGCACAGCAGAATACTGATTCTAAGCATTCAGTAATTTGATCAAGTTCCGTTGGGTTTGAGGGAATCCTAGGCGCAAATTATTAGTCTGGGAGATTCCCAATAAATCCAGGTGCAGTGGACGATGTGATCGTGTGTCTGGTATGATAGCGAGGCGAGGTTACGATAGTGTGGCTCATGCATAGTTTAAATGAAATTAGGGAATGGCCTGAGATGGCACCTGACTGGGGTAGTATAACTACCTTCTCCATGTCTACACCGTATGGCAGTACTAAGTCAAGCGTATGTTTACATTTACATTTACAGCATTTAGCAGTACGCTGTTATCCAGAGCGACTTACAAAAGTGCTTTGTCATTTACTCATAGAATATATCCTAGTACAGTACAGTAGGTTAGAGTCCAACATACCAGTGAACTAGAATACTGGGATCAATGCTGATACCTAGAAGTACAAAACACATAAGGTCTATTTTAAACAATGATAAGTGCAATAAACAATAAGTGATAGAGTTTGTTAATCAACATCATTGTAATAAACAATACCCTACAATAAGTACTAATTTAGTCAGTCAATATGAGAGCAGGGTAAGTATGTCCACCAGAGTGTGTGGGTTCTCTTTGTACATTGAAACCAATTGATTCTAATATAGAACTAAAGGCCAAGTTCAGAGGGTGTTGGGCACTATCAAAGTGAATATTGAAATCACCAACAATAATGGCACTTTCTACTAGAGCAGATCCCTCTCAGTATCTACAGCTAGACAAAACGCACCTGCCACCTTGTGGTCAGTTGAAGTATTTGCTAGTGATTCTAGACAGGTTTTCCAAGTGGACTGAGGCGTTTCCTTGTTCTAAGGAAGATGCCCGCGCTGTGGTTAAAATCCTAGCCAAGGAGATAATACCGAGGTACGGTGCGCCTTGGGTAATAGATTCAGATCAGGGACCCTGTTTCATTTCTATGGTAACTCAGAAACTATGCACCTACCTAACTATTGACTGGAAGTTTCACATCCCTTACCATCCTCAGTCATCTGGCATTGTTGACAAAATGAATTATACATTGAAACAAAGGCCATGATGGAAAACAGGAAAGAAATGGATAGATCTTGTCCTTCCTAGGTCTTCCTAAGTTCAAGACTGTTAACTCAATACACACTTTAAAACACTCAATACACAATTTAATTTTTTAATAATACTTGTTCAGGTTCCACTATTGTTCTCCAAACCATACATTATTCAATGTATGCATATTAATATTCAATACTTACACCAACCGGTTCTTGGTACCATTATGTTCAACCTGAGCTACTTGCATTTTATTTAAAAGGCGATCCTCTTCCATATCACCGGATGCCCATATTGCTTTTATTACCTCAATCTACTGCCAGCAGTGTTGTGTGAGATCAGAATGATGCCCAGTGCCACCACCAAATTGTCACTATTTGAGGTCGTTTTTGGTAGACCATTTACCACCCCATGGGTCAGAGGTAACCCAGGTGTTTCTCAGTCAGGTGACACAGCCATAGCTGATGACTGACAGACAAATCCTCTAAGACTTGGCTTGCGTTGCTTTGGTGTTACAGGAAAGGTTTGAAGCCCTTGTTTTTGTCTGTCTGGCATTCAGATTTCCTGAGCAGCCATGTTGTGGTTCCTAATTAGGAACATGTTCCAGCCTACTCCATGCAAGCTGGAGCACTGGATCCACTCTTTAAATGTGCCTTTTTAAGGTGACGGCTTATAAAAGTCATCTCTGATTATTTTTTTTGTTGTTAGTTTTTTAATCTGTCAAGTCTGTAATTTTCCAGATTTATATCCATTAAAAAAACAGATGCTCTAAAGGGAGGGGGTGGACTCCTTCAGTGGTACAGCAGAAGTTGATAACTTCAAAATCATTTACAGCAGCTTCAACCTTGCCTGAGTGATTTAAGTAATTAGTGAAACTGGCACAGCACCACCAACTGTTTATTAAAGAAAACGTGTATGACACATGATTATCTTAATTCTTTTAATTAAAACAGTCCCTTGCAAGGCATATTATTCAATTATGTTCAAAGAGGTACATAGAGCATGCTGGCAAAACTGAACCGTTGAAGATACTACAGGAAATAAGAAATTTCCATAATGTGAATGAAACATTTATTAAATGTATTGAATATTGCACATCTCAGAGCCTCCAGAGGTGGAAAAGACCAGGCCAGGTGAGCCATAGGTTGAATTGGAGCCCGAATCCAAGGGCCAGGGCGTCCCCGCCAGACGCATGACGCTCGAATTTGATCTTCTTGAAGCAATTAACTAGAGTTAATTGAAAGCGGAAGAGGATGCCTGGAGCTGCGATGCCATACCTTTAGGGAAAGATGAAAAAAGGAACACGAATCAAATAAATGAGACTGTTTGTTCTTCGAGGCTCAATGGGATGTGCCATAATAACCTTCAATTACTATATTGGTGTACAAGCTGAAATTCAACTTGATTACAATAGCCGCAAGCCATGCAGATCTAGTTATGGGCTTTATTCAAAATTAAAACTAAAACAGAAGTAGATTTTAAAAAACACAACCACAATTCTGTGATTTATCTAACGCCAGCTAGTTAACTTCATAACTTACTCTCTGTTCATTTTCCCACCCTTAATCTTGCAGAAAGAAGGCTCAAGAAAATCAAGCGGATGTAAATCACAATCATCCATGTTGTTTTGCCTCCACATCACCCTGACAGCGCTTTATTTAAATAATCTAGCTGTGCTGTATCGACAGGTATGAGAAGATTCCCACAGAATATCAATTTACTACTCTATGGATTCTTCATGACTTGGCAGTAAGGTAATAATAACAGGCAGGTGTAGCATCTAAAAGTGGAAAGTCCAAGTGCACGTGTTATTAGCTAGCCAGTAGACAAGATAAAATACAAGGTCACAAATTTTAACCTGCCCTTTATATGGAAAATCTGCAATATTTTATATTTGCCACATCGTTAGTGGATAGGTAGCTAGCTATAGTAATTAACCTGCAAAATGTGTTCTTAATCTGTTGATTGCAACTGTCAAACATTTTTTAAAAATGTGTTGAATATTACCCACTCACAGCCTACAGAGGTGGAAAAGACCAGGCCAGGTGAACCACAGGACAAGTTAAACCCCGAATCCGAGGGCCAGGGCGTCCCCGCCCGAACCCGAGGGCCAGGGCTCCCGCCAGACGCATGACGCTCGAATTTGACCCTATTGAAGCAGACGAGCCCACTAGAGGTAACTTAAGCGGAAGAGGATGCCTGGAGCTGCGATGCCATACCTTTAGGGAAAGATGAAAAAAGGAACACGAATCAAACAAATGAGACTGTTTGTTTTTCGAGGCTGAATGGGATGTGCCATAATAACCTTCAATTACTATATTGGTGTCCAAGCTGAAATTCAACTTGATTACAATAGCCGCAAGCCATGCAGATCTAGTTATGGGCTTTATTCAAAATTAAAACTAAAACAGAAGTAGATTTTAAAAAACACAACCACAATTCTGTGATTTATCTAACGCCAGCTAGTTAACTTCATAACTTACTCTCTGTTGATTTTCCCACCCTTAATCTTGCAGAAAGAAGGCTCAAGAAAACCAAGCGGATGTAAATCACAATCTTCCATGTTGTTTTGCCTCCACATCACCCTGAAAGTGCTTTATTTAAATAATTTAGCTCTGCTCAATTTCAACTTGATTACAATAGCCGCAAGCCATGCAGATCTAGTTATGGGCTTTATTCAAAATTAAAGCTAAAATAGAAGTAGATTTTAAAAAACACTACCACTATAGTAATTAACCTGCAAAATGTGTTCTTAATCTGTTGATTGCAACTGTCAAACATTTTTAAAAATGTGTTGAATATTACCCAAGTCACAGCCTACAGAGGTGGAAAAGACCAGGCCAGGTGAACCATAGAACAAGTTGAACCCTGAATCCGAGGGCCAGGGCGACCCCGCCCGAACCCGAGGGCCAGGGCTCCCGCCAGACGCGTGATTCTCAAATTTGACCTTCTTGGAGAGGGAGATCCCACTGGAAGAAACTGAAGGGGAAGAGAATATACCTTTAGAGAAAGATGAAAACTGACCACTAACCAAACGAATGAGAGAGATTGTTCTTTGAGGCTGAATGTGATGTGTCATAATAACCATCAATTACTATAAAGGTGTCCAAGCTGAAATTCAATTTAATTACAATAGCTAGCCAGCAGCCAAGATAAAAGGTCACATGTCACAATTTTAAGCTTCCCTTTATACGAAAGAACTGCAGTATTTTAAATTTGCCACATCGTTGGCAGACAGGTACCTAGCCATAGTAGCTAATTATCCTAGCTAGTTCACACTTCATTCTCCCCCAAATGATCCCATTATCGACTGGTATCCGTGCTTAGACATGAAGACAGTTCAGCGACCGAGGACTGACACGCAGCTGTCACAGCTCTTTTAGAGCAATCCGATCGTTAGCGAGCCAATGCTAGATAATAACGTTAATCGCAGCTACAGTAAATAGTTGGCAGTTAATCTGCTAGTTAACTAACGTGCTCCATCGCCATGAAAATTAGAGTCTGTTACCGCAAGAGATGTGCATAAGTAATGTGTGAACTAGCTAAGTTAACCATCTCAAATAGACAGCTTGTCTGCTAGCTAACCTAGCTAGAGAGCCCAATGTTACCTGAGTCGTTGAATTCAAGTCCGACTTGACACTTTAGCCTTTCCCATTAGGCCTCATCGTCTTTTTAAACAAAATTAACATACTATTCATAAAATCCATATAGAGCAAGTTTTATGGATGATCTGCTCAGTGAAGCTGCATTATTTCTGTTATAATACGGACACGGCAGCATTTTCACGGCATGTTTTCTTAATCTGTTTATTGCAACTGTCAACACATACGAATGATTAATAATTAATGTAAACTGTTATGCAGCGAATTAAAGATACTATATTTTCCTGTTTCCCTAGAAATAATCCAAACTGCAGTGTCTGCTTATTTATGCTGAAGCACACTTAAGTGGGTATATTTTTTGTGGATTCCACATATACATTAAAAGGAAAATGTTGCCCAATCATGTCAGAAATAGCAAAACAAAAAAACACAGGCTCCGAGTTACTGAAAGAGAAGTACGCGATGAGGTCCTGGTAGAGCATAGGCACAGGTTGGTCATACGTGTTTATGAGGAGTTTAATTTAAGCAAAATCCTCATCACACACCCAAGAAGTCAAAGCCTGCAAAATCCCCAAGCAGCAAGACTGCATCAAGTTAGCACTGGCTGAAGCAAAAATAGTGCTGTGTCCTGCTCTGTGGCTCATCCACTCTACCAGTCTCTTAGTATTGGGCTTAGTGTGCTTAATTCATCTTGATGTCCTAACTGACATTCAAAAAGAAATGGATGTGAGAAGACAGTGTAGGAGTTCAAATTTGAATTGGCTTGAAATGTAGGTTGAAGTGCTCTTCTGCAGCTGAGCAGCTCATTTTCTGCTGAGCATCTTCACAGCCCTTACAAGGAGAGCATGAAAATGATGGAGGGGACAAGAAAAATCAGAATAATGCTTTAAGGACTGGACACATTTACAGCTTCTCACACTAAACAAAGTACTCCAAGGTAAAAAGTTCATCAAAGTAAAACATGTTTCATCCATCTTTCTGTGAACTGATATTTTAATGACTGACAGACAAATCCTCCAAGACTTGGCTTGGGATGCTTTGGTGTACAGGAGAGGTTTGAACCCCTTTCATTAAAGAAAACGTGTATGACTCAGGTGCTAGGGTATTATCAGAATGTAATTTATTCCAAATGTAAACACATGATTCTCTTAATTAGAGATTCCCTTATAAGGCATATTATTCAATAATGTTCATAGAGGTACAAAAAACAAAACAAAACAACAAAACCCTACTGAGTCTGGAAAAGAACATCTTTATCAATAAAAAGTATCAAATGACCTGAACACAGTTGTACCACCATTACAAACTCCTTGCTTGAGTCTGCATGTATACATGTATGATAGTAACATATCAGCCAATGAATGATGGACTCGAGTTTGTACTCGAGGAAAGAAAGAAATTTTCATAATGTCATAAAGAATCAAGTGTTTGGAAAACGTCTAGGAAAAGAAAGAAACATTTATTTAAATGTGCTGAATATTGCACAAGTCGCAACCCTTGAAAAACCAAGAAGAGTTCTCGGTCTGCTTAAGTACTATGTACTGCAAAAACACAAGTAGAATTGAATTTTCCACAAATACACATACAAGAACCATAGAAGAAAGCATAGTGTTGGTCTTATAGAACGAGAGACACAAAAACCTCAGCTACAATGATCAACAATTACACAATGAAGTTTGGATTCAACGGAATTTCGTTTTGAACTACGGTAGAGGGGCCTCTTTATCGGCTACTCGAATACTAGGCAACAACCTGATTCACCATTTGTGGATCACATTTGAGCAGTAACATGATTTGGTAGAACACTTGCATTTGAAACCATTTTTGTCTTCTTTTATAGGTGGAATCGGAGGCCAGTTTGGTGATGTTTTAAATCTACTTGAAGAATAACAAACAAACAAAAAGCCAACCCTAATGTAACATTTAAAAGAAGCACCAAAGTGGGCATCAGATTTACCATCAAACAGGGTCTTGCTGCTGTCGAAGCCTGTGCACTGCCGCTTGCAGATCTCCATGTTCTGCAAGCAAGATTTCACACTGCAGCGAGAGACAGACACACACACACACACACACACACACACACACACACACACACACACACACACACACACACACACACACACAGGTGGGGGGGGGGGGGGGGGTTACAGTACTAGCAGAGAAACTCTGATGCTATTTGGATTTCTAAATTAACACGGTGTTCCTTAAAATGTTTTTGAAACACTGACATGTAGATTGGAAGGCCTGGAGCAACTCACTGTGCACTCTGAGGGAAGTGGAGGAGGTGGGTCATGGTCAGAAACAGGTGGTTCACGGTCTTCACTGGCGTGATCCTTTTGTGAGCGTCTAGCGTGAGCATCTTCTTTAGTAGGTCGATGAACTCCCGCCGGTCGGCCTTCTCCGCCAAGACGTCGGTGCCTTTCAGACTGGTCATATTGACCTGCCAGAGACCCATGGGTGAGTGATATTATTCACCAGCAGAGGGCGGCAATGCACCCAATATGAACGAAGTTCTGCAGCAAATTTCTACGCACTGCTCTGCCCTTCGCAGATGCCGTTCTCCAGAGCGACTTACATGCGCTACTCATTATGACAGCAGAAACGCTCGACCTTTCAGCTAGCACCTTGTTCTACCTGCTCTATAATGTGAGCTGCGGGAGCCCTTTGTCACGTTCTTCAATTTCACATCGCAACACTAAAAGAAATGCGTATAGTTACGCGCACAAAAGCCCAAATAACCTGTATCATGTCGTCAAGGCAGTTTAAAATGTACTTCCGAGTCTCTTTGGACTTGATGCCACGCTCCGCCTCATGCTCCGAAGGTGTCTGGAGAAAGGAAAGAAAAAACAAACCATTCAGCTCCACCATTAAGTTACATGAAGTCATTAAGTTACGTCCCTTATAAAAAACACATGGCATTTGGCATTTTGACAGGCAAACCTTGAGTCTCCACAGGGGGTAGCAGTAGAAATAGTAGTGCGTCTTGGTCGCTGCGCTCAACATGCACTCTGCTGGTAGGCCCTGCGTCTCGGAGATGTAACGGATCTGCAGAGACACCATACGGCAAAAGGATTATGACTTTATTTTGAGTTAATCCTTTCATTTTCAAAGTGCATGTCTAAAAAAACAGGCCATAGAAACTCATTTATATTAATCCTAAAAATGAGCGGGCCGACAAAGCAGCTAAAAGGTCAAACTACACACACACACACACACACACATATCACTACAGCCACAAAACCACTACAGGTCTGCACCACTGATGCTGTACGGGCGTTAAGGCACAGCTCAAAGGACCATGTGCTTACCTGATCATATTCGGAGGCTCCGGGATACAGGGGCCAGCCCAGGAACAGCTCAGCAATGACACAGCCCAGGGACCACATATCGATGGCCTCACAGAATGGGAGACCCAGGATGATCTCAGGCGATCTGGACCAAAAACACAGAGATCGCCATCATGAAATCAGCCTCGGCTGATAATTCCGTGGGGGGGTGTTTGTGTTCCTAGACATTACACACCCACTATTCTAGTGTAACATGGAACCAACACTACAATGCACCAACACTACAATAATGTTCTGTTTTGCATTAAGTAAATACAGAGTACCAATGCAGTTAAACACCCGTTACTCAGTATATTACACTGTTAATTAACAGTGTAGCTACAATGTAATAGCGGTTTTGTACAGACTTGCTAAATACTGATATTACCAAAGCCTGCAGTTCAGCACATCCTAACTAATCTCAGACACCGAAGACGGTTCATTAGGTGTTTTGCTAAATAACAGCACTCACATGACCCAATAAAAATAAACCACTTATAAATCAATCGTGCTCCAGTTAACTGTAATGCTCATCATAGGCTTTTAATGTGTAGCAGGGTTATTACAACTGTCCACAACATGCAGCTCTACTCTCAAGCACACTAGAGTGCAACGAGTGCATACTTATTTCTAACATGCCTCAGCACGTGTCCCTCACCGGTAGTATCTGGACTGCAGGTAGCTGGGGGCCTTGGAGAAGTGGCTAGCTGAGCCGAAGTCGATGACCTTGACGCGGTACGGCTGCCTGATGGGGTCCACCAGCATGATGTTGTCGGGCTTGAGGTCGGTGTGGATCAAGCCCAGGCTCTTCAGTTTCATGAGCGCTTTGGCGACCTGCTGCAGCACGGGCCGGATGCATTTCAGCAGCAGTGGGCTGAACTTGCTGCGCTTGAGGAAGTCGTAGAGGCTCTGCCCCAGCATCTCGAACACCAGGCATATGTGCTTCTTGTGCTGGAAGCACTCGTACGCGCGCACGAAGTTGAACTCGTCGGCGTTCTCCCTGCTCAGCCGGCTCAGGATGCTCACCTGAGGAGGAGCAAAGGAGGGAAGACGGAATACGCGTTAAGCCGAAGCTACGTGGTCACAGCTTCAAAGTTTGATACTGCTGACAAATAGCCTACTTATTTTCAATAGCATCAAGCACTTTGTGTACTTCCCTTCAACCATTTACTTCTACAGGATTTGGGAGATGCAATTATGGAAGTGGTCCCTTGGAAATGAACCCATGAACTTGCTTTTGGTACTCAAACAATGCAGATTAATGCTCTTTCATAACAATAACATTTTTAATGCACATCCAAACAGGTATGGCTTACACAACTGAAGCTAAATCTTCTTTTTAGAGTAAGCTTCAAGCTGTCCGTGTGTTATCCGAACTAGTTCCTACTGAACTAGTGAAAATTAGAACTAGTGTGCCAAACAAGTATTTCTGTGCTACCCTGGCTGTATACAAATTCCACAGTGTGCGTTAGCACATCTGACACCAACAGAACATATGTTGTAAAAACTGAAACAAACAATAACAGAATCAGGGCTACAGCTGATTCTAGGCCATATCAATAGCTCATTTAAAGCAGGCACAACTTTCCCACCTCGTTCTGGCCCTGTCGAGCATAGGACGGATGACTTTTCAGGATCTTGATTGCGACTATTTCACTGGTGCCCCGCTTCCAGCACTTGGCGACCTGGCCAAAGGTTCCACGGCCCAGGGACTCCAAAACCTCGTAGCTGTTGGAGACGGAGCGGAGGATCTCGTTCTGCACCAGTTGGTACTCGCAATCGCTGCCCCTGGCCACACGCTTGGACAACCCAGGGGAGGAGAGCTCCTCCAGGATCTGTACACTGTTGCTGCTGTGTGCCTCCTCTCTCTTCCTCTTGAGGCTGCCCCGCTTCTGATAGCCGTCAGCACGCCGCGAGGTCAATGCCTCGTCTCCGCCCTGCCAGCTGGAAGAGGAGGAAGACGACGACGAAGCCTCGTCCGAGGCTCCAGAGGGGGAAAAGACCATGGCAGGTAAGCCATCGATTGAATTGAACCCCGGATCCGAGGGCCAGGGTGTCCCCGCCCGAATCCGAGGGCCAGGGCTCCCGCCCCGCGCAGGATTCTCAAATTTAACCTTCTTGGAGTGGGAGATCCCACTGAAGGAATCTGAAGGGCAAGAGAATATACCATTATGGAAAGATGAAAACAGGACTACTAACCAAATGAACGAGAGAGATTGTTTGTTCTTTGAGGCTGAATGTGATGTGCCATAATAACCATCAATTAGCTAAATTAGCTAAATCACAGAGCTTTGATTTTTTTTAAAACATCTACTGCTGTTTTAGTTTTAATTTTGAATATTTCTGTCTGAAGCAGAGCAGAGCCCTGATCGATGCCATTGTTTTTTGGGCAGGCTTTAGCAAGTGATTGCTTTCTCTTTACACGCTTCACAGAAAAGACAAGTTCTTTGTCTTGCGTTACTCAAAGGTGGTTCTGTGTGCTAAAACAACATCTTGACCTTTCAGCGATGCTGCCACACTGAAAAACAGAAGGCCAAGAAAAAAACAGCTTCTATTCTTAGACTCTCTGGCACTCTAAGTGCTTGCTGATACCTTGCTGACTGCAGTATTTCCTACACCTTTCCAACTGAGAGGCTCCTGAACTTGCAGCACCTCTGTCAATTAATCAATTGCATAACAAGAGTTCATCCGCTCTATAATTGAGGGAGATACCCCCTCTAATCATTAATGCTCATCATTACAAAGACCATTAGTGTAAGCTGATGAAAAATGTTTCAATGTATTTAAAAGGTAAAGAACAGAGTAGCAATGTAAAGATACCATTTATAATGCATTACATTTTAGTCTTTGACACAATCTCTTGCCCTGAAACAGTGTTTAGGGCGATTACAATGCTGTTTCAATATGTTTAAAAGGTAAAGAACAGAGTAGCAATGTAAAGATACCATTTATAATGCATTACATTTTAGTCTTTAACACAATCTCTTGCCCTGAAACAGTGTTTAGGGCGATTACAATGCTGTTTCAATATGTTTAAAAGGTAAAGAACAGAGTAGCAATGTAAAGATACCATTTATAATGCTTTACATTTTAGTCTAAAACACAATCTCTTGCCGTAAAACAGTGTTTAGGGCGATTAAAATGCTGTTTCAATGTTTAAAAGGTAAAGAACAGAGTAGCAATGTAAAGATTCCATTTATAATGCATTACATTTTAGTCTAAAACACAATCTCTTGCCGTAAAACAGTGTTTAGGGCGATTAAAATGCTGTTTCAATGTTTAAAAGGTAAAGAACAGAGTAGCAATGTAAAGATTCCATTTATAATGCATTACATTTTAGTCTAAAACACAATCTCTTGCCCTGAAACAGTGTTTAGCGCGATTACAATGCTTTGAAACGCTGTTTCAATGTGTTTAAAGGTAAAGAAGAGAGTTGCAATGTAAAGATTCTACTTATCATGAATTACATTTTAGTCTAAAACACAATCTGGGTTTGTGTGTATATAAATGATGTAATCTTACTGTTGTGGAACAAATTACTTCCATTTCCATTTTATAAGGCAAAAATATTAAATGTTGGAATTTATCATTACATATTCATATGAATATGACTTTAATTTGTATACATATTTGTTGACATTAGCTATTTTGATCAGTCATTTTTGTGTCTGGTTGTTCTAGCTCATATTTAGCACGTTGTCCTTGACCATGTCCCTCTGTGCACAGGGTGGTGGTGTTGGACCGTGTTACAGACACGCTGCTGTTTTCCTGCAAGGTGCTAGTGGTCGGATTTGTAGGTGAGAAATATTGAGTGAAGTCATGTGTATATTACCCATACTACACTTCATCACATTCTGACCATGATGGCACATGGCAACACACTTTAATAGGTAACTCTGAGGGTTTTTCTACATTCCCTGTAAGGTCTGCTGGCTTTCTTCTTCTTCTCTGGGAGAATCAGGCTGCCATATGACAATTTCCAGCTTCAGCTGCTGCATTATTACTGGTTGCCCGTTATTGTACGTATTGTAACCTCAGAAAAGCTCAAGTGCTGACACTTGCTTCTGTGTGAGAACAAAACATCAGCATATTCAGTACACTGAAGAAATGGTTCTTTCTTTTTTAGATTCCAAAATGCTTATTGACAGTGATTGTAAAGTCACTTTGTTTGTAAATAACCATGATTTACACATTTATTCTGGACAGCAGTTCCTCTCATAATACTGAAGGCCCAGCATGTATATCTACTACTGCTGTTTTTTTAGACGGTGATTGTGGGAGCTTATTTCATCGCGCAGGGCTTCTTTAGTGTACAGCATGTGTGTGGACACCCTTTTCCTATGCTTCTGTAAGCTGCACACACACACACACACACACACACACACACACACACACACACACACACACACACACACACACACACACACACACAGACACACACACTCTCTCTCTCTCTCTCTTCATTCCAGCAGTTCATAATGACATTGGGCACACACAGTCGAAAGCTTGTATGGTCTCGTCCCTTTACTTCAGGGAGAATAGAATTATAAAAAACATTATTAGCTCACATTTCACTCTCAAGCTACTACACATATGCCAATCATGAGGACTATATTGGTTTTATTTCCACTATGATGTTTCTGTCTCCTCTAGTGGAGGATCTGGAGCGTAACGACGGCACCGTGCAGAGACCATACCTCCGATTTACTCCTCCACATCAGCTGACTTTAAAAAAACATTTAAAGCTCTACACATCATGGATCACAGAATGTCTGTTATTAACGCTATACAAGAACTATACTAAAGCCATAGATCTAGACTAAGACTATAAAGTCATTTCACTTAGCTAAATAACTTTAATACATAATTTAAATCATGCAATGTGTAATAATATTTCTTGTTTTTGTTCAGGAGATGTGCAGACATTATCTGCTGTATTATTTTTGTGGCTGCCATTGTCACCTATATTCTTATTCGCTCCCTGGGTAAGAAACATTTCCAACTACACTTTCATGGGGAAAAAAAATCATTATAATTGTGGGCTCAAGCGGAAGGTCTTTTACCCATGTATGGCTTGTGAGATATCCTTCTAACGGAGGTTCTAACACAGCGTGGCTGCTTGGAGACTCTCATCATGTCATTTTGCCCCAGAACTCCACTGGGATGTTTTGTGGAGCTGGAGTCAATGTGTAAGTCCCTCACATACTGGATTAGTATTTATATCTTCACAGGAATACCAAAACAGCACACCCAGTATGTAAGGAACACCGTCAGTATTCTTTCGAATGGACTTTAGTGAGTCGGACTAGGGTTACAATGGAGCTGTGCAGGTGCAAATTATGTGGAAACATAAAACATCAACAAGACAAGATGGGTTAGACTTTAGCTTTAAGATTTTCATGATTGGCACTGCACAGCAACAAGTGGAACCAATCAAATCACTTGTGTTTAATGATTGTCTCTAAACCAAGGGGTCCAAACTCAGGTCTAGGAGTGTCACAACACTGCAGAGTTTATTGGTTACCCCAGTCAAATTCACCCTCGAAGAAAGAACACTTAGCTGGGTAGTGGTGTGACTCTCCAGCACTGAATCCTGATACACATACTCAAAAAATTGAATAAAAATTGTTTATTTAATTGGTTAATATTCATGTGTCAAGCTGCATTTGTTTCCTGCATCCTCTCGTGTTTCAGTGACAAACCAAACGTCCTCTACTTTGACCTTCTGAAGTGTGCCAGAGCAACGACAGAAATGGACGCCACTCTAGAGGGTCTCCAGTGTCCAACCACTCAAGTGAGATTTCCACACAAATGTCCTGTTGACATTGTACAGAAACCAAACACGTATGTCAGTAGCCTTTTAAAAATATGCACATGAGACTCATTTATTACAAAACAGTTTAGCATGTAGTATGTGAATGCCAGTTTGTAATTCTGGGGGCTTGGGTCTCTTTTCGCTGCTTGGTTTGGGAGCCTTTTGCTGTATCATGCAATGAACAATGTGTAAATAGTGTAGATAGAAATATAAAAAGCAACACTGTGTTTAGCTACTCAAATAAGATCTCCTTCACTCTGTGTGTTTGTGCGTTGGTTTGCAGGTCTGTGTTAAAAAATGCCCTTCAGAGTTCTGGAAGTTGCCCCCAGAGGCGTATGCCCCAAATGCCCTGCCTAAAGACTTCTATCAGCAGCAGTATTGTGACCCTAGACTTGACCTCGCCCAAACCACATTGGTAAAACCTCACACTGCAAATAAGCAATGTAACCAGCTTCATCTCTGAGAAATAAACCCTCACCTCACTCTTGACAGAACAGAATTTGTCGTATCAAAAGTCTTTGCAATATGCAACTCTTTGTACATGTAATTCATGCATTGGCTTAGCCACTCACGCATACATAGCATTTGTGCATACATAGCATTCTGCATGTTAATGACATTTTCACATGCATTTCCACTACAGAGTGTCCAAGACATCCTCAATCAAGAGCTTTGTCCATATTTCTACACCCCAAGTAAACCAGGTACAGACAGCAGGATTACACAACTACCTGTCTATTTGTCCATTCTGTTTTGTAACAGTTTGACTATGCTATGTACCAAAACATAACCAAACCACCAGGAAAGTACTTACACCTGCAGTGATAAGTCAGCAGGTTTAATTGTTAGTCATATTATTTTCTGTCTCTCCCTCCACCCAGAACTAGGGAGATGTCTGCCTAGCTTTGACTGGCAGGACGTTCCTCCAGACTTCTCTCTCCCTGGATTCGCTTCCGTTTATGAAACAGTCGAGCACATAAAGGGATATATTGAGTAATCCTTCACACACACTCACACACACATTTCACTCTCAAGCTACTACACATATGCCAATCATCAGGACTATATTGTTTTTATTTCCACTGTGATGTTTCTGTCTCCTCTAGTGGAGGGTCTGGAGCGTAACGACGGCACCGTGCAGAGACCAAACCACATGCCCAGGTCTCTGTGGCAAATCCTCCACAAGAGAGACAGCTTTCTCCCTTAATGAATAAACCATCCAGCATATATTTGAGTCTTTTTTCTGTTGTTGTAACTGTAAAACTGTTCTCAACAGCATTTCGACCACTGTTTTGTTCAAAAGACATCTGACGGGGCAGCCTCTGGATTGATCCAGTTTTGACCGAACGGCAGACACACACTGGATGTTCTGGCAAACATTTACATATCTGGCTGGACCTTAACCATGTTGCTCTGTTTATTTGATACGCCTCTCTTTCCATATACCGCACTGCTTATTGTGTAGGAGTAGGCTTGTTCCTAAATGTGGAGTATATGAGAGGCTTAAGGGGAAGTTGATATATTTAATTGAGTTTTAGTTCTTTGCCAACTGCTCTCATTATGTGTGAAAGATCACATTTCATGGGATGCTACAATATATTTTTTTAATTCATGAGTGTAATAATGTCACGATTGGCCACCCTCCTGGACTCCCTGTTTCCGTGGTTTCACGTCTTGCGCTGCAGGCCGCTCCCCCCTGCAGCGTTGGTCAAGACGGGTAGACGCTTACCTGGGATCTCGTCATTATCAAAATAAACGTGAGCCTGCTTCTTCCGGGAACGATGAGATGCCCGTGTACAGGCAGCCACGACCAAGGCACACAGCAGGGTTTAAATACATGACCTAGAAACGAGGGACAGGTGTACGCAATCAGTGTGAGGACAAAATGAAACCGTGGAACGGAACAAAACACAAGACATGGAAAACACGGAACATGGAAGGGACTGATCGTGACAATCAGCATAGATTATTTAACACAAAGATTCAGAACTGCTGGTGCTGTGTATTTAATCATCTAATATAGACACCAGTACCTCCACTAAAGCCTGCCATAATGATATCAACATCAAATGCAAAAAAAGTAATTTTGTTTCCAATAGTGAATCTAACACCAAAAAAAAATGCCAAACAAATAAAACGTGATGATGGACATGCGCCTCTTTAAAGGATTTTCTCAATAAATATATGTAGAATTTATGACTATAACAGAAAACAGCAAAGAGAAAAATGCAAGAATGCATATGGCAAAGGACGTATGGCAAGTATGGCAAATTCCTCCTAAATGTCTATATGGTTCCATCAATGCAATATTTGAAGCTCTATGAAATAAACAAACCAAATTGTTATCAGAACACTCCACTATATTCATGAAAAACACTTTCTCATGTACTCATGGTATAACTCATTTTTACTGTAGGAATTTGGAATAATAGGATGGCAAAATCCTGTTCATGCCTATTCTGTTCCATATATGCAATAGTTGAAGCACTATAAAATACACAATTCATATTGTTATCAAATCCTTCCAATATATTCTTGAAATACACTTTCTTGTGTATCCATACTATTACGTTCCAATGTTTTTACTTTAATTTGGAGTAAAAGGATGGCAAAATCCTCATAAACATGTATTCGTTCCACTATATAATCAGTTTTTGAAACTCTAGAAAACAAACTAGTCAAATTGTTATCAGATCCCTCCACAATATTCATGAAATCCACTTTCTCATGTACCCATGGTATGACTTTCAAGTGTTTTACTGTAGGAAGCTTGAGTAATAGGATGGCAAAATCCTCTTAAACATCTGTTCAGTTCAACATATATCACTACTCGAAGCTCTATAAAATACACAATTCAAATTGTTATAAAATCACTCCACTACGTACTTGAAATAAACTTCCTCCTGTACCCATGATATGACTTTCAGTCATTTTTACTGCAGGAATTTGGAATAATGGAGTAGCAAAATTCTGTTGAATGTCTATTCAGTTCCATATATGTAATAATTGAAGCTCTATAAATAAATCAAATCAAATTGTTATCAGATCACTCCACTAAATTCTTGATATACACCATCTTATGTACCTGTGGTATGACTTTCAGTCATTTTTACAGTAGGAATTTAGAGTAATAGGATGGCAATATCCTGTGAAATGTCTATTCAGTTCACTATATATCACTACATGAAGCTGAGTGAAATGCACAAATCAAATTGTTATCAAATCACTTCATTAAATTCTTGAAATACAGTTTCTCTTGTACTCATGAATGACTTTCAGTCATTTTTACTGTAGGAATTTGGAGTAATAGGATGGCAAAAGCCTGTTAAATATCTATTTGGTTCACTACATATCACTTTTCCTTGTACACATAATATAATGTTGAATATATTTACTGTAAAAATTTAAAGTATTGGGATGGCAAACTCATGTAAATTGCCTGTTTGGTTATATACATGCAACTTTAGAAAGTCTTTAAAATAAACAAATCAAATTGTTATCACATATCACTACTATACTCCTGAACTACTATACTATACTACTATTCTCATAGTCAGTGTAGACGTAGTTTAGGTAGGGGACGGGAGACGTTGTCACTTAGCCTCACAGGTTACATCTTGGCGATAAGCCTAAGGTTACATTATTATGTAAAGATTATTTTATTATTTGTGTAGCTTTTTTTGTACGTTAAAAGCACAGTAACCACGGACAGTTTAATCGTATAGGCCTAAATATTCGATACAGGACATGGAAAATTGAGCGCGAGCATCCCACAGCATGGAAAGCAGGTGCTCGTGAGCAAGCTGCCTATGTTGATGAGCTAAGAACCAGAACGTGCTGTGACTTCCAACGTCACAATGTGTCAATAACCTGGAATGATGCGTCATAAGAATAGATTATCGAATGCAAGATTATTTTTTACTGAAACATTACACATTGCGGACTCTGTGTGATGGCGCTTATCGAAAGTGCAAGGGAGTGTACTGTAGTCAGCATGCCAGATTATTGCGGTGAGTTTTGTTGTTGTTTTTTCCAGATATAGCCATATGCCAAAGATTTTATGAGAACCCATACATCAAATACAATGGTTAAAAAAGAAAGAATTGTACAAAACTAGCTTGTACATTTCATGTTAAAATAATAAATGCTCTTACGTACTTGGTAGGTCTACCTTATTTTAAAAACATTTATATAGTGTATGATCTGTAACTGTGTATCAGATGGAAAGCGTATGTGTGCAGAAGGTGTAATAAAAAAAAAGAAGTGTTGTAACGGCCCTGGTGTCGCTGGACAAGGAGCAGGACGGACAGACGTGTATTAACACACGATAAAGACACCGGCGCTCATATGCAACATAAACAGTGAACATAAAACACGAATACAGATAACGAACTATGTGAACACGAACATGGGCATTGACCGACTAAGATGCACACTCCCACAGCGGTTTAAACACACAGACGTTACAAGACTAAACCATGTGCAGTTGCGCGTTAATTACACAGGCGTGGTTACAAACAAGACTATGAACTCCCACTGCACGCGGCAGGCCGTACCACATGACTAGTGTGAAGGGGAGCGTTCCATAACAACTGTATATAAAATGTGTTAGACAAAATATAGCGTACCGGTCAAAGGTTCAGACACGCGTGACTGAATATATGTTTTTCATAGGTTTAAATTCATTCTAATGTAATGGTATATACTTAGAATTTATAGAATATATATATATATATATATATATATATATATATATATATATATATATATATATATATATATATATATATATATTCTTCAATTCTATCTTCTCAGGGGAACCTCCTCCGTATGAGCCCATTTTCAGGGGACCAGTTAACGAGGCGAGTCCGGCAATCTCTCAGTGCTTCTCCGATTTACTCCTCCACATCAGCTGACTTTAAAAAAACATTTAAAGCTCTACACATCATGGATCACAGAATGTCTGTTATTAACGCTATACAAGAACTATACTAAAGCCATAGATCTAGACTAAGACTATAAAGTCATTTCACTTAGCTAAATAACTTTAATACATAATTTAAATCATGCAATGTGTAATAATATTTCTTGTTTTTGTTCAGGAGATGTGCAGACATTATCTGCTGTATTATTTTTGTGGCTGCCATTGTCACCTATATTCTTATTCGCTCCCTGGGTAAGAAATATTTCCAACTACACTTTCATGGGGGAAAAAAATCATTATTATTGTGGGCTCAAGCGGAAGGTCTTTTACCCATGTATGGCTTGTGAGATATCCTTCTAACGGAGGTTCTAACACAGCGTGGCTGCTTGGAGACTCTCGTCATGTCGTGTTCCCCCAGAACTCCACTGGGATGTTTTGTGGAGCTGGAGTCAATGTGTAAGTCCCTCACATACTGGATTAGTATTTATATCTTCACAGGAATACCAAAACAGCACACCCAGTATGTAAGGAACACCGTCAGTATTCTTTCGAATGGACTTTAGTGAGTCGGACTAGGGTTACAATGGAGCTGTGCAGGTGCAAATCATGTGGAAACATGAAACATCAACAAGACAAGATGGGTTAGACTTTAGCTTTAAGATTTTCATGATTGGCACTGCACAGCAACAAGTGGAACCAATCAAATCACTTGTGTTTAATGATTGTCTCTAAACCAAGGGGTCCAAACTCAGGTCTAGGAGTGTCACAACACTGCAGAGTTTATTGGTTACCCCAGTCAAATTCACCCTCGAAGAAAGAACACTTAGCTGGGTAGTGGTGTGACTCTCCAGCACTGAATCCTGATACACATACTCAAAAAATTGAATAAAAATTGTTTATTTAATTGGTTAATATTCATGTGTCAAGCTGCATTTGTTTCCTGCATCCTCTCGTGTTTCAGTGACAAACCAAACGTCCTCTACTTTGACCTTCTGAAGTGTGCCAGAGCAACGACAGAAATGGACGCCACTCTAGAGGGTCTCCAGTGTCCAACCACTCAAGTGAGATTTCCACACAAATGTCCTGTTGACATTGTACAGAAACCAAACACGTATGTCAGTAGCCTTTTAGAAATATGCACATGAGACTCATTTATTACAAAACAGTTTAGCATGTAGTATGTGAATGCCAGTTTGTAAGTCTGGGGGCTTGGGTCTCCTTTTGCTGCTTGGTTTGGGAGCCTTTTGCTCTATCATGCAATGAACAATGTGTAAATAGTGTAGATAGAAATATAAAAAGCAACACTGTGTTTAGCTACTCAAATAAGATCTCCTTCACTCTGTGTGTTTGTGCGTTGGTTTGCAGGTCTGTGTTAAAAAATGCCCTTCAGAGTTCTGGAAGTTGCCCCCAGAGGCATATGCCCCAAATGCCCTGCCTAAAGACTTCTTTCAGCAGCAGTATTGTGACCCTAGACTTGACCTCGCCCAAACCACATTGGTAAAACCTCACACTGCAAATAAGCAATGTAACCAGCTTCATCTCTGAGAAATAAACCCTCACCTCACTCTTGACAGAACAGAATTTGTCGTATCAAAAGTCTTTGCAATATGCAACTCTTTGTACATGTAATTCATGCATTGGCTTAGCCACTCACGCATACATAGCATTTGTGCATACATAGCATTCTGCATGTTAATGACATTTTCACATGCATTTCCACTACAGAGTGTCCAAGACATCCTCAATCAAGAGCTTTGTCCATATTTCTACACCCCAAGTAAACCAGGTACAGACAGCAGGATTACACAACTACCTGTCTATTTGTCCATTCTGTTTTGTAACAGTTTGACTATGCTATGTACCAAAATATAACCAAACCACCAGGAAAGTACTTACACCTGCAGTGATAAGTCAGCAGGTTTAATTGTTAGTCATATTATTTTCTGTCTCTCCCTCCACCCAGAACTAGGGAGATGTCTGCCTAGCTTTGACTGGCAGGACGTTCCTCCAGACTTCTCTCTCCCTGGATTCGCTTCCGTTTATGAAACAGTCGAGCACATAAAGGGATATATTGAGTAATCCTTCACACACACTCACACACACATTTCACTCTCAAGCTACTACACATATGCCAATCATCAGGACTATATTGTTTTTATTTCCACTGTGATGTTTCTGTCTCCTCTAGTGGAGGGTCTGGAGCGTAACGACGGCACCGTGCAGAGACCATACCACATGCCCAGGTCTCTGTAGCAAATCCTCCACAAGAGAGACAGCTTTCTCCCTTAATGAATAAACCATCCAGCATATATTTGAGTCTTTTTTCTGTTGTTGTAACTGTAAAACTGTTCTCAACAGCATTTCGACCACTGTTTTGTTCAAAAGACATCTGACGGGGCGGCCTCTGGACTGATCCAGTTTTGACCGAACGGCAGACACACACTGGATGTTCTGGCAAACATTTACATATCTGGCTGGACCTTAACCATGTTGCTCTGTTTATTTGATACGCCTCTCTTTCCATATACCGCACTGCTTATTGTGTAGGAGTAGGCTTGTTCCTAAATGTGGAGTATATGAGAGGCTTAAGGGGAAGTTGATATATTTAATTGAGTTTTAGTTCGTTGCCAACTGCTCTCATTATGTGTGAAAGATCACATTTCATGGAATGCTACAATATATTTTTTTAATTCCTGAGTGTAATAATGTCACGATTGGCCACCCTCCTGGACTCCCTGTTTCCGTGGTTTCACGTCTTGCGCTGCAGGCCGCTCCCCCCTGCAGCGTTGGTCAAGACGGGTAGACGCTTACCTGGGATCTCGTCATTATCAAAATAAACGTGAGCCTGCTTCTTCCGGGAACGATGAGATGCCCGTGTACAGGCAGCCACGACCAAGGCACACAGCAGGGTTTAAATACATGACCTAGAAACGAGGGACAGGTGTACGCAATCAGTGTGAGGACAAAATGAAACCGTGGAGCGGAACAAAACACAAGACATGGAAAACACGGAACATGGAAGGGACTGATCGTGACAATCAGCATAGATTATTTAACACAAAGATTCAGAACTGCTGGTGCTGTGTATTTAATCATCTAATATAGACACCAGTACCTCCACTAAAGCCTGCCATAATGATATCAACATCAAATGCAAAAAAAGTAATTTTGTTTCCAATAGTAAAACCAAAAAAAAAAGCCAAACAAATAAAACGTGATGATGGACATGCGCCTCTTTAAAGGATTTTCTCAAATATATGTAGAATTTATGACTATAACAGAAAACAGCAAAGAGAAAAATGCAAGAATGCATATGGCGAAGGACGTATGGCAAGTATGGCAAATTCCTCCTAAATGTCTATATGGTTCCATCAATGCAATATTTGAAGCTCTATGAAATAAACAAACCAAATTGTTATCAGAACACTCCACTATATTCATGAAAAACACTTTCTCATGTACTCATGGTATAACTCATTTTTACTGTAGGAATTTGGAATAATAGGATGGCAAAATCCTGTTCATGCCTATTCTGTTCCATATATGCAATAGTTGAAGCACTATAAAATACACAATTCATATTGTTATCAAATCCTTCCAATATATTCTTGAAATACACTTTCTTGTGTATCCATACTATTACGTTCCAATGTTTTTACTTTAATTTGGAGTAAAAGGATGGCAAAATCCTCATAAACATGTATTCGTTCCACTATATAATCAGTTTTTGAAACTCTAGAAAACAAACTAGTCAAATTGTTATCAGATCCCTCCACAATATTCATGAAATCCACTTTCTCATGTACCCATGGTATGACTTTCAAGTGTTTTACTGTAGGAAGCTTGAGTAATAGGATGGCAAAATCCTCTTAAACATCTGTTCAGTTCAACATATATCACTACTCGAAGCTCTATAAAATACACAATTCAAATTGTTATAAAATCACTCCACTACGTACTTGAAATAAACTTCCTCCTGTACCCATGATATGACGTTCAGTCATTTTTACTGCAGGAATTTGGAATAATGGAGTAGCAAAATTCTGTCGAATGTCTATTCAGTTCCATATATGTAATAATTGAAGCTCTATAAATAAATCAAATCAAATTGTTATCAGATCACTCCACTAAATTCTTGATATACACCATCTTATGTACCTGTGGTATGACTTTCAGTCATTTTTACAGTAGGAATTTAGAGTAATAGGATGGCAATATCCTGTGAAATGTCTATTCAGTTCACTATATATCACTACATGAAGCTGAGTGAAATGCACAAATCAAATTGTTATCAAATCACTTCATTAAATTCTTGAAATACAGTTTCTCTTGTACTCATGAATGACTTTCAGTCATTTTTACTGTAGGAATTTGGAGTAATAGGATGGCAAAAGCCTGTTAAATATCTATTTGGTTCACTACATATCACTTTTCCTTGTACCCATAATATAATGTTGAATATATTTACTGTAAAAATTTAAAGTATTGGGATGGCAAACTCATGTAAATTGCCTGTTTGGTTATATACATGCAACTTTAGAAAGTCTTTAAAATAAACAAATCAAATTGTTATCACATATCACTACTATACTCTTGAACTACTATACTATACTACTATTCTCATAGTCAGTGTAGACGTAGTTTAGGTAGGGGACGGGAGACGTTGTCACTTAGCCTCACAGGTTACATCTTGGCGATAAGCCTAAGGTTACATTATTATGTAAAGATTATTTTATTATTTTATTATTTATTTTTTTTGTACGTTAAAAGCACAGTAACCACGGACAGTTTAATCGTATAGGCCTAAATATTGGATACAGGACATGGAAAATTGAGCGCGAGCATCCCATAGCATGGAAAGCAGGTGCTCGTGACCAAGCTGCCTTTGTTGATGAGCTAAGAACGAGAACGTGCTGTGACTTCCAACATCACAATGTGTCAATAACCTGGAATGATGCGTCATAAGAATAGATTATCGAATGCAAGATTATTTTTTACTGAAACATTACACATTGCGGACTCTGTGTGATGGCGCTTATCGAAAGTGCAAGGGAGTGTACTGTAGTCAGCATGCCAGATTATTGCGGTGAGTTTTGTTGTTGTTGTTTTTTCCAGATATAGCCATATGCCAAAGATTTTATGAGAACCCATACGTCAAATACAATGGTTAAAAAAGAAAAAAAATGTACAAAACTAGCTTGTACATTTCATGTTAAAATAATAAATGTTCTTACGTACTTGGTAGGTCTACCTTATATTAAAAACATTTATATAGTGTACGATCTGTAACTGTGTATCAGATCGAAAGCGTATGTGTGCAGAAGGTGTCATAAAAAAAAAAGAAAAGTGTTGTAACGGCCCTAGTGTCGCTGGACAAGGAGCAGGACGGACAGACGTGTATTAACACACGATAAAGACACCGGCGCTCATATGCAACATAAACAGTGAACATAAAACACGAATACAGATAACGAACTATGTGAACACGAACATGGGCATTGACCGACTAAGATGCACACTCCCACAGCGGTTTAAACACACAGACGTTACAAGACTAAACCATGTGCAGTTGCGCGTTAATTACACAGGCGTGGTTACAAACAAGACTATGAACTCCCACTGCACGCGGCGGGCCGTACCACATGGCTAGTGTGAAGGGGAGCGTTCCATGACAACTGTATATAAAATGTGTTAGACAAAATATAGCGTACCGGTCAAAGGTTCAGACACGCGTGACTGAATATATGTTTTTCATAGGTTTAAATTCATTCTAATGTAATGGTATATACTTAGAATTTATAGAATATATATATTCTTCATTTCTATCTTCTCAGGGGAACCTCCTCCGTATGAGCCCATTTTCAGGCGACCAGTTAACAAGAGGCGAGTCCGGCAATCTCTCAGTGCTTCTCCGATTTACTCCTCCACATCAGCTGACTTTAAAAAACCATTTAAAGCTCTACACATCATGGATCACAGAATGTCTGTTATTAACGCTATACAAGAACTATACTAAGGCCATAGATCTAGACTAAGACTATAAAGTTATTTCACTTAGCTAAATAACTTTAATACATAATTTAAATCATGCAATGTGTAATAATATTTCTTGTTTTTGTTCAGGAGATGTGCAGACATTATCTGCTGTATTATTTTTGTGGCTGCCATTGTCACCTATATTCTTATTCGCTCCCTGGGTAAGAAACATTTCCAACTACACTTTCATGGGGGAAAAAAAATCATTATTATTGTGGGCTCAAGCGGAAGGTCTTTTACCCATGTATGGCTTGTGAGATATCCTTCTAACGGAGGTTCTAACACAGCGTGGCTGCTTGGAGACTCTCGTCATGTCGTGTTGCCCCAGAACTCCACTGGGATGTTTTGTGGAGCTGGAGTCAATGTGTAAGTCCCTCACATACTGGATAAGTATTTATATCTTCACAGGAATACCAAAACAGCACACCCAGTATGTAAGGAACACCGTCAGTATTCTTTCGAATGGACTTTAGTGAGTCGGACTAGGGTTACAATGGAGCTGTGCAGGTGCAAATCATGTGGAAACATGAAACATCAACAAGACAAGATGGGTTAGACTTTAGCTTTAAGATTTTCATGATTGGCACTGCACAGCAACAAGTGGAACCAATCAAATCACTTGTGTTTAATGATTGTCTCTAAACCAAGGGGTCCAAACTCAGGTCTAGGAGTGTCACAACACTGCAGAGTTTATTGGTTACCCCAGTCCAATTCACCCTCGAAGAAAGAACACTTAGCTGGGTAGTGGTGTGACTCTCCAGCACTGAATCCTGATACACATACTCAAAAAATTGAATAAAAATTGTTTATTTAATTGGCTAATATTCATGTGTCAAGCTGCATTTGTTTCCTGCATCCTCTCGTGTTTCAGTGACAAACCAAACGTCCTCTACTTTGACCTTCTGAAGTGTGCCAGAGCAACGACAGAAATGGACGCCATTCTAGAGGGTCTCCAGTGTCCAACCACTCAAGTGAGATTTCCACACAAATGTCCTGTTGACATTGTACAGAAACCAAACACGTATGTCAGTAGCCTTTTAGAAATATGCACATGAGACTCATTTATTACAAAACAGTTTAGCATGTAGTATGTGAATGCCAGTTTGTAAGTCTGGGGGCTTGGGTCTCCTTTTGCTGCTTGGTTTGGGAGCCTTTTGCTCTATCATGCAATGAACAATGTGTAAATAGTGTAGATAGAAATATAAAAAGCAACACTGTGTTTAGCTACTCAAATAAGATCTCCTTCACTCTGTGTGTTTGTGCGTTGGTTTGCAGGTCTGTGTTAAAAAATGCCCTTCAGAGTTCTGGAAGTTGCCCCCAGAGGCGTATGCCCCAAATGCCCTGCCTAAAGACTTCTTTCAGCAGCAGTATTGTGACCCTAGACTTGACCTCGCCCAAACCACATTGGTAAAACCTCACACTGCAAATAAGCAATGTAACCAGCTTCATCTCTGAGAAATAAACCCTCACCTCACTCTTGACAGAACAGAATTTGTCGTATCAAAAGTCTTTGCAATATGCAACTCTTTGTACATGTAATTCATGCATTGGCTTAGCCACTCACGCATACATAGCATTTGTGCATACATAGCATTCTGCATGTTAATGAGATTTTCACATGCATTTCCACTACAGAGTGTCCAAGACATCCTCAATCAAGAGCTTTGTCCATATTTCTACACGCCAAGTAAACCAGGTAAAGACAGCAGGATTACACAACTACCTGTTAATTTGTCCATTCTGTTTTGTAACAGTTTGACTATGCTATGTACCAAAACATAACCAAACCACCAGGAAAGTACTTATACCTGCAGTGATAAGTCAGCAGGTTTAATTGTTAGTCATATTATTTTCTGTCTCTCCCTCCACCCAGAACTAGGGAGATGTCTGCCTAGCTTTGACTGGCAGGACGTTCCTCCAGACTTCTCTCTCCCTGGATTCGCTTCCGTTTATGAAACAGTCGAGCACATAAAGGGATATATGGAGTAATCCTTCACACACACTCACACACACATTTCACTCTCAAGCTACTACACATATGCCAATCATCAGGACTATATTGTTTTTATTTCCACTGTGATGTTTCTGTCTCCTCTAGTGGAGGGTCTGGAGCGTAATGACGGCACCGTGCAGAGACCATACCACATGCCCAGGTCTCTGTGGCAAATCCTCCACAAGAGAGACAGCTTTCTCCCTTAATGAATAAACCATCCAGCATATATTTGAGTCTTTTTTCTGTTGTTGTAACTGTAAAACTGTTCTCAACAGCATTTCGACCACTGTTTTGTTCAAAAGAGATCTGACGGGGCGGCCTCTGGACTGATCCAGTTTTGACCGAACGGCAGACACACACTGGATGTTCTGGCAAACATTTACATATCTGGCTGGACCTTAACCATGTTGCTCTGTTTATTTGATACGCCTACTCTTTTCATATACCGCACTGCTTATTGTGTAGGAGTAGGCTTGCTCCTAAATGTGGAGTATATGAGAGGCTTAAGGGGAAGTTGATATATTTAATTGAGTTTTAGTTCTTTGCCAACCTCTCTCATTATGTGTGAAAGATCACATTTCATGGGATGCTACAATATATTTTTTTTAATTCCTGAGTGTAATAATGTCAAGATTGGCCACCCTCCTGGACTCCCTCTTTCCGTGGTTTCACGTCTTGCGCTGCAGGCCGCTCCCCCCTGCAAGCGTTGGTCAAGACGGGTAGACGCTTACCTGGGATCTCGTCGTTATCAAAATAAACGTGAGCCTGCTTCTTCCGGGAACGACGAGATGCCCGTGTACAGGCAGCCACGACCAAGGCACACAGCAGGGTTTAAATACATGAACTAGAAACGAGGGACAGGTGTACGCAATCAGTGTGAGGACAAAATGAAACCGTGGAACGGAACAAAACACAAGACATGGAAAACACGGAACATGGAAGGGACTGATCGTGACAATCAGCATAGATTATTTAACACAAAGATTCAGAACTGCTGGTGCTGTGTATTTAATCATCTAATATAGACACCAGTACCTCCACTAAAGCCTGCCATAATGATATCAACATCAAATGCAAAAAAAGTAATTTTGTTTCCAATAGTAAAACCAAAAAAAAAAGCCAAACAAATAAAACGTGATGATGGACATGCGCCTCTTTAAAGGATTTTCTCAATAAATATATGTAGAATTTATGACTATAACAGAAAACAGCAAAGAGAAAAATGCAAGAATGCATATGGCGAAGGACGTATGGCAAGTATGGCTAATTCCTCCTAAATGTCTATTTGGTTCCATCAATGCAATATTTGAAGCTCTATGAAATAAACAAACCAAATTGTTATCAGAACACTCCACTATATTCATGAAAAACACTTTCTCATGTACTCTTGTTTTCTGTATGGCTTTAGCCACTCCTGCTGCATGGTGGGTGTCTTTTTTCCATGTTGTCTAGCTGTGTGCTCACATGCATGAGTACTTGTCTCTCTCCCCCTTTCTTAGCTCACAATCTGATTCCAGTTTTCGAGTGCAAAATACAATCCTTGCTGTCACGTAGGAACCCAAACCAGGCGAAACTCTCTCTCCTGGGGGCTACGTGTTGACATACAAGCTGACAGCAGGGCCCAAACTTCGGGAATTAAACCTTAACAAGCTTGCCTCTCTAGGTAACTCAATTAGCGAGTAGGCTTAGTTAAAATAACAGCTTTAGTGAGCAAGGCTCCGATGAATAACGCAAGTTATGATGGCCATTCACACTCCAGACACATTTTTTCGTAACTCAACAATGACTCCTAAGTTCTTTCAAACTTCTCAGTAAGGAATTCAAATCTGAAAAAGGACGTTCAAGAATAGTTTTGAGATGTCATTCACCTGGTTCTGAAAACTTGACTTGTAGAGTAACATACCATGCTGATGAGGTTACAGTGTCAAGCGTGAATGTGTGGAAGCTTGACTTGGAAAAAAGACAATGAATTGGCCATCAAGTCTACAACAAAAGCATGCCAGCTAACATTGGTACTCACCCCAACCTGCCTTTGCACTGTGCAATTCCAGCAGTCTTAAACATTGTTTTGCATTTCAAACTGTACAAGACGATGCATCTGAAACCTTGACCAAACTCCATGGCACAGTGCTCCATCGATAGTTGTTCTCAATATTGGACTACAGATTTTCTGGAAACTATCATGCTAGATCATTAAGATATTGTGCTTTTGTCACAACAAATGTGAAATCAAAAAGGCATTCTATCTGCTGCCACAACTGCACAAAATATTTTTGTGTCCCACATACTTCATGCTCATTTCGCTATACCGCTGTTATTTGTAGTTGGCATGTGAGCTATGGCAGGCTGTTTCCTATTGGTTGTTTTTATACGCGTGTTGCGTATATGTGTACTGCGAGATTTTAGAGCAAAATTTCTGACACTGCATGAGGAGACATGAGATGCTCAGTCCAACATTTCAGTAAAAAAAAAAAAAAAAAAAAAGTCAATCATTCATATTTTGAAGCACTATAGACTTTTTATGGTCTGAAGCTATAGTGGAATGGTTTTCCAGGCTGGACGAGGTATGAAGTGAAAACACGGACTCGATCATCTCCACGTGTGGACTCTGTGTCCAGCAGGGCCTCTCCAGGAGCCTGGATAGTGACCGATTTGTCCCCTCTGCTGTCCCTGCTCTTAGAGCAGTGCCTGTCTCTCCGATCCCTGAAACACCACCACACACGCACGCGCACACAGATGTATATAAACATTTATATACACAGTATACTCCAAGTTGGTACATAAAGCAACATAAAATGGATAATCGTTAAATAACGATACGGTGGTGCCCTCAGTGTATGCAGTAGTGTACATTCACATTTGTATGTTCTAGACAAAACATCAATGCCCGCCCACATTTAGGCAAAAGGGAAGAATGTCAGGAAATGGCATACGCACCTGTGCTTGCGAGAGCTACGGGAATGGGAGGACTTGTAGGAGTAGCCTGAGTACTGTGACTCGTTGTCCATGTCTGGGGCCAGTGCCTGGGGTTTGTGGACCTCAGCTCCGCCCCTGGAACGTTCTGTTGCTCTGCGCAGTTGAGTTTTGCGCTCTGAGATAGATTTAGAGGATAGAGCCAGCGGCAGCTGCAGCAGTTCAACCTTACTCCTGAGAGAATCTATTTTGAAGGCTGAAGAGGAGGAGGACTAACCTGAGGGAGGAAGAGAAATAAGTATACCTTTAAAGCAAATACCATAATCCAGAGCAACACATCTCAGAGTGAACACGCTCCCTGTTAATCAAACCAAAGACTGGTGGTGTCAGCACAAAGCTCTATCTGCTCTTAAAGGTGAGCTACAAGTGCCCACAATTTCATTACAATCTGTTCTCATTCAGAATGAACAAGTGCATATAAAATCAGAGCAACACCATAATATGTAGAGATCTATAAAGATCTCTTTTTATATATTTCAATGAATCCATTAATGTCCCGGAACAGTGATAGTATAAAATTAAGTCACATTTTGAAAATGAACATCTTGAATACACACTGAAAATTCAAACAAAGGTTGTAGTCTTCATCTATTAATTGAACTGTGCAAGAATAATGAACAAACCAGAAAATAGCATTACACACTACTTCACCTTCAAGGTATTAAATGTGTTTCACCCTAAGGAAGCAATTTACAAAAACAGGCCCATCATTCAACAACTTTGTGAATCAGTGCTTTCACAATTCTCACACTCACCACAAGGTCTCATCACACACACACACACACACACACACACACACACGCATTCCCCAGCCATCTCCCATCATCTCCAGGGTTACCAAGCTTGGCTCTTACCAAGGGAATGAATAAGGGGGTACAGGAGCAGTGAACAGTGTGGGGGCTACGTTTCTATGGTTACATGACCTTTAACCACACAACCCTATTTCTGGGGAGAGCAAAAATATGTCAGTGAGCTGTTTGTATGTTTACCTGGGTCTTTGTGTGTGTGGTCAGCTCTAAAATAACAGCAGCAACTGTCATTGAAGAAGCTGTTGTGTGTGCCTGAGTAGGTACTAAACACATTCTTAAGAATAGTGACTCTTAATCCAATTCCTTTAATGAAGAACCACAACTTTCCTCACTTTCTATTTCTAAATGTCTGTCCCCTTCTCTCTGATTGGCTGTATATGACGGGAACGCAAACTTGATTAGGAAGCCAAAAACACAGACCTCCTCTTTCTGCTGTGTCTATGTGCATGCACTTCTCACTCACCCACTTGTCAGGGATTGTTTACAAAACTGATAATACAGTCAAGGATACTATTTGTCGAGGGCAGACTCCCAACACATGCCACTCATCAATCTCAAATAGGGGCTCTTGGATTCTCTCACACACACACACACACACACACACACACACACACACACACACACACACACACACACACACACACACACACACACACGCTTCTTACAGGAATTGTAAAAACAGTAGGCCTACATTTGAACAGAATAGAATGGGACCATAACCCCATACATTTTATGATAAAGTTTAAAATAAAAACTCATATATAAAAACATAACTCTCGAAGAAAATTAAGAGATCAGTCCAAATTAGTATCTCTGCGTTTGGCAATGATTTCAATTCCACAGTCTGTTGAATTCCACCACATGTACAGCTCTTTGTATTTAATGAGATTCTGATTAGGTAATCAAAGCTTATTTAACAAGCAGTGTGAAAGACTGGTGGAGAACACCTCAAGATGCATGAACAAGCTGCAATCAAAATCTGAGATATTCCACCAAATACTGATTTCTTAACTAATCCTAAATTAAAACATTAGTACCATAATCCTTAGTCCTTAACACTGATCTTAGACTATTTCATTCTTTTTTGAACCATAACATTAGCCATTATACAACAAAGGCCAAACTGGAGTCAGTGTAAAGGAGCCACTTCTACCAACATCTTAACAGATCAAAGTATAAATCCTTTCATATGTGTAAAAACCAACCCTGGCATCACTGAGCCATTTCAAGAGGTGAGGGACAAGCTTCACAGAATTTACACTACACAGAATGTGCCTCTTCATCGGTAATGACATGATATCAGACAACAAATATGTTCCTTTTTGTCCCCTGCAATGTTGACAGGAGTCAGTCCAGAACAGGGCTGCACAAATAAGTATACAGTAATGAGCAGTGAAGATGATATCTTGCCACAACACAATGGCAATCCCAGTAAGCCCTGCCTTATCCATTGTGCGTAAAGAGAGGCCAAACCTTTATTTTCTATTCTGTAGAACGCTTAAAGAAATAAAATAAACTCCTTCCACACTCTTTATTCTTTGCTCTCGCATAGTGTTAATTTATAAAATAAAGGATACAACATAGACATATGATGATATTAATGCAAAATACCCTCTTGGAGCCCATGTGCCTTGCAGGGGTCCCAGTGCAAAAGAACCTGAATTTGTTTAAGTCACCCATCCACACATTCCATAAGGCGAAGAGAGATGAAGACCACCATCTTGCCTCAAGTTGACATGGGCACATTATGGGTTCTCGAGCAAAATGGCACCTGTTGGATTGCCAGTTTGTCACTGATGGCGTGAGTGAGTATTAACATACATGTATTGGGCAAAGTGCTTGGGGGGGGGGTCCCTTTAGTGGGCAGATTCATTTCCTCAGCCATACATTTTCAGTCTCATTTTAGTTCCATTTCTTCATCTTCACTGACTAATTTTTTTTTTTAAACTGTCACCTCAGTTCCCTTGTTCCAACTTTAGCTTTACCTGATAAAAAAAAACACCTCACATATCTGGACTTTCATTTGAATGCTTTTTATTCCAACTCGGTGCATGTGCTGAAGGTTCGTCTGTCCTGTCTCTTTCTTCTCAGTTGCAGACAATACAATATTTGCAGGTTTCTCCCAGGAGAAAGGCATGCTGGGATTCTAGTAAAGAGCTACACCAGATGTATGAAATGGCAGGAATGCCACACCCTTATTGTGTGTGTTCATGTTTCAAATGTGTAAGTAAAACTCTTTACAATGTCTCGTGTAATAAATCAGAATCCTGTAGAATGGATCTCGGGCTGAGCTGGTTCTGTTGGCCCTTCTTCGTTACCTAAACAGGTTGGAAAGATGACCATACAATTGTCACAGTCTGCAGGGGTAGTACACCATAAGCAACATAATTACATCAACTCCAAAATCAATACTAAACATTATTCAAATACATACATAAAATTCTTAAAGTTGAAATTAGGAATTGCTACAGGTTTGAAGGCCAGTTTTCAGTCTGGCAATAGCAAGACCCAAGATCTGCGGTGATGTTTTAATATTCAACTGTGTGCTCCATTTAAACTCAACCCCAAATTATCCCAGTGATTCCAGATTAGTTCTTTTTGTTTGGTACAATCAAAAAGAATTGTGCTACAGCATTAAACAGGTTTAGCCCCAGTATTTATAAATTGCTTCTTTGACACACTTACCATCGCTCGACCCAAGATAAATAGATGGTGCCCTGATAATGGAGGAAGACCCATGGATGGTGTCATCTGAACTGACTGACAGGTGACTTTTTTCTCACCATTGTGAGCAGTCTACACTGGTCTGCTTCAATCTCCTATGAAAATGAAAACAAGGAGTTAACCAGGATCTCACAAGTGCACAAAGCCATTCTTTTAAAACATAACATGAAAGTGCTAGCTAGCTGCAATGATAGTGTGTGTGTGTGTGTGTGTGTGTGTGTGTGTGTGTGTGTGTGTGTGTGTGTTTGAGAGAGAGTGAGTAATATATCCACTTTACCCTAAGCTGATGCAGGTTTTTCATCAGTCCCTCCATTCTTTGAAAGATTCCATCCACATTTTTTATCATGCGCTGCCGTATGCTTGCTCGTGATTGGCAGGGCCTCGTTTCATGCCTCAGCATCTCCAGGTGTGAACGGCCTTTTGGTGACTGGCAAGGCATCTCCTGCCCTTCTTGCTGTGAGGACAATGATGTCACTTTCTGCTTCTGACTGGCAGCCTCTAAAGGATCCAAGGATCCAAGGATCAACAGTCTTAGTGTCCTGACTGGCAGAACACAAAGGGTGCAAAAAAGTTGGTAAATATCTGAGCCTGCTAAAATTCTATTTATAAAAACACCACCACCACCAGAAATATACTGTTTAACTATCATAGTGCAACAATGACTGTGTAACGGAGTGTAACAAATTCTTACCATCTTGAAAAGCAGCATCAGCCACTTTAGCTTGTCCTCCCACATAACCCTGCCCACCAGTATGCATGTAGGCTTCTGATTGGTCAGTTGGGATAGTAGGTGTGAGAACATTTTCATCATCACTCTGTGAATCTCTCTCTATAGAACCAGACTCTTCTGTTAGGGAGCCATCTAGGGACCAAAGGCATCAGCCATAAGTACCAAAGAGAGCAAATCCTATGACATTGTATACAAACAAAAACAAACATGGGCTTACCTAGACGACCGACATGATTACCATGCAACCGTAGAACCGCAGACCTAGAGGAGATGTCAGGAGTCCAATCATTGTAAGTGCATCTTTGAAATTCTGCCTTCTCTTAACAGCATTACAGCAGCATTAGAAAACTTTAAAAATCCTGAGTACTTACGGAGCTGTTGATCCTTGCTCGGTGGCTTCAATGCCTCCAGAGGCCGAGGAGATGGTCTTTTCTAACAGGTTCTTCCATCTGTGGAAACATCGCTAAAGCCATCAGGTCCCAATTTCTACAACAGCACAATGTTGTTAAAATCATCTGAACATAAATGGCCTGACACCATAAATGTTATCACAAAACAGACACAGCAGTGCTGACTGGTTGACCTTGATGAGAAGATGGTGGGTCAGAGAGAGACAAAAAAACAAACTCACATGTTTTTCTCAGAGGAAGTCCCAGCCACCAGCTCGTATATCTGTCTCTCTGATGTACTGATCACATACAAGGCCTTGTTATCTGATAGAGAAAAGCAGGCTGTCAAACAATGTATTCAAACTAACCCAAATGCAATTTGTAACTGGCTTCTTAATTTTTTAAAAATAAAATAAAGACATAGTTATTCCAGACCCATTCATCTATTCTGTCTATTCACAGCTGTAAGAATAACTACAAATATACCTGTAGCCACAGATCTGACAAGAGATGAATCCAAGCGAACAACGGGGCAAAAGGGGGTTTTGAGGTCCGTGTTCCTACCCCAAACCCCACCCAGTGAGCGCGCAGGACATCGCAAGATCAAACGGTCACCTGAACCCCTTTGGAGTAGCACCAACAGGTCTGAGAGAAGCAGAGCATGAATGTCTGAAACACACACACACACACACACACACACACACACACAGAGTGAGAATGGACCTGTCAAGTAATCATTTGCAAGAGGAAAAACAAAAATGTGATTTGTTCAGCTGTGATGATCTCTTACCTATAGCTTTATCTTTACTAACTTTCCAAGTCAACGGTCCTTCGTGGATCATTTTCTTAGTGGTCAGGTCCAGATTCTACATAGAAAAAGAATATAGTTAATAATTCATACTCTGGATCAGGTGCTCCAAGACCAGAGAAGCTGTTTGGAAGGCAGATGGTGGATACATAGTAAGGCCGTACCTTGAACTGAGCAGCGACAGGACTGGCCTGCCTCTCCAGAGGGGACAAGTCTAGCCTGCGCTGATAACGGCTGAGCAGTCGCCGGTGCTCCGTCTCCCTGACGACCTCATTGACAGCTCGTAGTATCCCACGGCAGCACGCCTGTGCCCTCACCAATGTCTGCAGGTCTGGAGAACCAGCTGTTGTGGGGGCACATACTAGTGTTAATCCAGGAGAAAGGGTGTGTGTGCTTGCCTCCTTGGTAAACTGGTATGTGTGTGTATACTGAAGTGTTTTCATGGTTCAATACATTTTGTGTGAGTGTTTCTATACATGCCTTCTGTGTGTCTGATGATGTTATCCAGCAGCAAGGGGTATTTGGTGAGTCTCTGCATCTCAGACACTAGAAGGTCCTTTAATTGTAGTCGGCGGCAGTGAGGGCTGGCTTCACATTCCTAACACACACACACACACACACACACGAATGAGCCAAGGACATCTAAGTCCAAATGTGGATTCTGTTGACTGCAACACCAATTTATACCTAAAACAGCATCACTAGAAGTTATGTGCTGCAATAAAAGTCAAATATAAAAGACTGGATAGTCTCCAATTCAAAGTATGGGTCAACCAATTCACAACCCAGCCCACTAACAAATATGGCAGAAGCTCTAGTGTTTGTAGGTTTGTCCAAAGGCTTTATACCTCTAAAAAGTGTTACCTGTATAAGGTGCGCGAAACGCGGGTCTTTGCATTTATTTTTAATGAGCTCCAGTGCCTGACTCTGCTGACTGCACAGGTGAGACACCTGCTCCTGGAACTCCTCTCCTGCAGCGTCTTCAAACTATCACGCACACACACAAACACATGAGCTACTGACATATCAAGTAAAGCAACAAGTATATCCCACACTGCACAGAACAACCCCTTCATTTTAGACAGCACCAAAAGATGATGTGAACTAGAAAGGGAGTAACACTAGCCAGCTCTCACTCTAGACACCATGATGTCTCCGATGCCTTGAACTATAGAAGAGTCCCTCAGCCTCTTCATGGACTCACACAGATTCGCTGAAACACAAATGCAACACCACAAAACAGAATCTGTTTAAGCGAGCCAGTGTATATGTGGTTTGTTAGAAAGTTGTGTCAGTGGGCAACAGAACTCTACTTGTGTCATGAAGGCCACCGCAGAAACAACATGTACAGCCTCCAGTCCATACCTGCTCACAGTCATGGCATGGTGCCGATAGCTGATATTGTTCTGTCATTAAATTCTCAGTTTGGGTGGGTTTTACACTTCTTTAATCTTGATTATGATTTAGACACCAAGTAGGCTTCAGAAATTTAGGTTTGAAAACACACTAAGACAAATGGAGCAGATTTACACGCACACACACACGCTCGCACACAGAGAGACTGACCATGAAGACTGTAGACCTGGGGCAGGTTGGGGAAGATACAGGAAAGTTCTTCGACGGTCAAAAGGTTCCTCATCTTCTGGAAGAACACCTGATCGAGAACCCTGAGAGTCCGCAAGTGAGATGCTTCCGTTGTGAACAGCTCTGAGGAAGAGGATATAGCAAAGTCACTACAATTTCTTACAAACGTTACACAATTCAGAATTCCACATTTTCATGAGTCAGGATAGAATTATCATATGTGCATAATAAATAGAATACTGTATGTTCAAAAGATTTAGTAGCTATTTAGTTTAAGTTAGATCAGTAAATAATTGTTTTCATTTTACATGTTAACTGTGTACTGGGAGTTGTCTTTTATAGTCAGTTGCTGTGCACCACATTTGCTGTTTTACCATATATGACAGCCTGCCGTTCGATCTCCCGGGAGCCGAGAGAGGCGAGTGTGTGCGGCTCCACTGTCTCCTGCCAGTTCTGACAGTGGACCGTGTCCTCTTCCAAAGGAGGTGCATCAGGCAACAACGCCAGTGGTGTATCCACACTCCTACAGGAAGGGAAGGAGGCATGGGGAAAGAGAGAAAGAGAGACAGAGCTTCAGCAGCAACTTACTAAGATAAATCAAGGTGACGGATATGGATGTTAAAGAACTGGACGGCAGGTGTGCATGTGTGCTCATTAGCATCAGACTAATGAGGTGTATATAGTTATAATTACATCTCAGTCATGCTCATGGATCTCTGCGTCCTGGTGCAAGGCGGTGACATACCTGTCCAGAGTAGATGCTGGAGGCCAGACATTCATGGCTCAGGAACCTCAGCAGCTCTTCCACTAGTGTGTCTACTGAAATATCTTGAATGTTGGATGATCTCTTTAGTGTTCGTTTCAGTATCTGTTCATTCAGCTGAAGAACACCTTTTCTGAACGGGTTATCAGACGCAACAATGGTCCTTAAAAATTCCACATTACCTATTATGATGTAATAAACCGAGGTGTGAGAGCTGCAGTAGTGATCTAAGCCAGTTAGCTAGCTAGCTATGTTCTTGTCCAGACACTTTAATGCCTCATGGCTGGTGCAATGACACAATATTCAACATTTCCCTCTGATTCTACTTTTAATTATGTGACATTAGCTAAGCAACTATAAAGCTACTCTTGTCCAAAAATGCCAGTGTCGTTAGACGTATCAAAACGTATCAAACATAGCTTTAGCTAGGCTAGCTAATCAGACCTTCTATGAAACAATCACAACTTAGTAAATTCATAGTTGTTAATCACAGTAAAGTGTTTTTTCTTTTTGTTGTTTAAAAAGAGTTACCTTGTTACCTTGCTAGCTAACAGTTAGCTAGTAACAATGCCTTCAAAAGTAGTTCTCCACTGATACAAGATACCTAAGAGAAGTTTGGCTCGGAATGTGACTGATTGAAAAACAAAAATACATCACAAATAGCGTTATGCAATAATACCTAAAGTGCATGCATCAAATACAAACAGTCCCCAATGCAAACCTCTTTTACAAGGCAGCTATTTAGCATCTGCTACTTCTGCAAAACAAACCCAGTCTTGCATGTTAGTGTTAGCTATCCAGCTAGCTAGGCATTGCTCCAGGACAGGTTTTAGTATAGCCAAAATAATTTGATTGCCTGTTAATTTTTTTAAAAAGTTGATGTAGAGATGTGACATTTTACTAAGCGTGCCCTGATAAAAAGCTAATAAAATAGCTAAGGGCCAGATTCTGTTATATCATTAGTTAGTGTCATGTCCGTTGATGCAGGAAAGAAGAGACAGGAAACAGTGCGTTACCCTGTGGCCTTTTATTAATGCAGAGCTCTTGAGATGTCACTTCACAACACAGTGCGAGTGAGATCTAAAGCATAACTTTGCAACAGACAGACATATTTCTCTCGCCTTGTGCCACTTCTGCTTTTGTGTTTTTCCATCTCAGCCGTCACCTCTGTTTGACCGTCTCGTACACATGTCTTCTTGCATAATCACACATATGCACGTCTAGGGCATTTCCTGTTATGTCTGGACATACAGTAATTATTTTATTTATTCAAGCATTAGTCCTATTCCATTCTGCACATTATTCTCTACTAGTGTAAGCTTAGCATTCATTTAATTTCTGAAACTCCACAATTCCCCCTTTTGATCTCTACAAAGAGATCACCAATCACACTCCTTTATTCTGGCATCTCCTGTCTCTACGTCCCTTTCCCCCTGTATCAGTGGCATCATCGTGGTACCCTCATGCACATCTTTCCTTTCTATCATAGGTGAGATTAGTCTAACCATTAACGCCCTAATACATGAAATACAGCAGCACCCGCATGTCACAGCAATTCCTGTGAATGTGGCTAATGAAACCATCAATGACACAATTAAGTCTTTCCACTGACCGAACCGGCTCTCCATTCAGGATTCCAACTGGTTGTTTATGCCTGAATTCTCATGCATTTCCTCTGATAGGGTCTTCAAACCATCCAATGCTCTACTAACTGACCCATCCGGAGCGGTATTATTAGCAATGAATGTACAACACACATCCTCAAGCATAGCGCAGACACCCCCCTTTTCCGCCAACAACATGTCTAATGCCATACGATTTTGCACCGCCATCAGTGAGGTTGGTCCCAGCTGATCTCTAAGTCCTTCCACTGCATCCCTAGTCAGGTTGGCTAGCCTGAGGACATTATAATGTACATAGTTAATCCGATCCACATTTTTATTTGGAGTAATGGGGAATAATGCAGAAAGTATCGGAATATTCTCAAATCCCCCTGCTATCTGGTCTGCTAACTTATATCTGTCCGGAACTCCGTGAGGTATTCCTATTGCATCTATGTATGTGGGGGTATTCCTTGTTAAATCAAAATGGTATGCCTCTCGCTACTGTCTTGCTGCATCAGTTACCGGGTCCCTGTGTAGTTTTTTGCCTATCAGTAATAAAGGAGCTGCTAACCTGACCATGGCGCATGTCCCCTCCGAGTTCTCTGGCATGTTAACAACCAAAGTCATCCTTCCACAATAATCATACAATCCTGCTCGTGCCCATGAACCCACAGACTCGTTCCCAGTGACCGTGCCGTTACACCATTCCGCCGGGATGTGCCCCAAGCGTACTTGAGGTGTGCTTGAACTTCTAACGAAGCACGTGTAGTTCCCCTCCCCCTTTTCGGGTGAAAATAGTCCTGTCCTGGTTCTGTTACTGATGGGGGGGAAAATAACGCTCAAAGTGTCACAATTCTTAGGGTTTCTTTCCTTAGTCAGGCCAATCATGCACGCATAACCCTTGGGGTCTTTTTGTGGGAATAGGGGTGCCGGGGTGGTTATAAGTCTGGGTCTTGCGGCTGCACATGCTACACATCCACCAATCTCTACCCCCATTCTTCTTCAACGTCTTGTTGTTAATGTTTTAATCCTTTCCTACTGCCATGCTATTATTTAACCCAAGCATGACCAAACTGTAAATGGAAACACACAACACAATACACCAACAAATAATCAAACAACACAATTGTCCAGAAGTCATCACTGGTGTTCTGTTCTTCTTACGTCGGGGTCTAAGGGTGGACTACCTTGACCCTTTTGCTCCCGGGGATTATTCTGCCCCTTCCGGGTCAGGTGAGTTAGGTGATGTTTCAGCAAGGTCCCTCGCTGTCTCTTGCAGACTCCTCTGCGGTGACTCTGCGGCGGCGCACTGGCTCAGATGAAACCACGTTTCCCCTTTACCCTTCAGGCGTACGGCGTGGATGGTTCTTTCTGTCACCTGGAATGGACCTGTCCACCTCGGCTCACTCCATTTTCTCTTGATGACTCTCAGCAGCCCCCAGTCCGTAACGGGTATCGTCTGGGTTTGTCTGCTCCCCGTCCGGTCCCCCTCCTGCGTGGAGAAAGCTGAAACGATACTTTGCAATTCATTAAAGTATGATGTGTGTGTGAGATGTTTTTCTTTTCTCATTTATTGTTAAGGGTCCCTGGGGTCCTGGAAATCCTCAACCTGTCTGCAATTCAAAAGGGGTAAAACCAGTTGTTGCATTTACTGAACATCTAATTTGCATTAATGCCAAAGGTAAGGCATCAACCCAATTTAATTTTGTCTGTGCACAGATTTTGGCCACTTTGTTTTTCGCATTTAGATTCATCCTTTCCACCTTACCTTGAGACTGAGGATGATACACTGCCCCAAATGAATGTTTCAGACCCAGCATTTTCTCTAACTCCTGCAAATTGCGTGCTGTAAAATGAGTGCCATTATCTGATCTCACCTTTCTCTGAAACCCATGGTGAGGAATGTACTGGTTCACCAGGAACTTTACCACTGAAGCACTGTCTTCCCGTTTTGTTGGCCACGCTTCCGGCCACCCTGTGTAGTTGTCTACGCACATCAATTCGTACGTGTATCCCTGTGCTGAGTCCACCATGTCTGTGTAGTCAATTACTATCTCTTCCCCTGGTGTTAATGACAACGGATACTTACCGGGTGCCACCTTAATTGTAGGTTTGGGATTGTACTGTTGACATACTCTACATGTCCCCTGCACTCTATGATAGCTACTCTTTCTGGTCCCTGCAAGGCCTTTGCCAGCTCCCTCATTTCTGCCTCATGTTTAATTGGTTTGTTTCCCGCTGTCCTAAACCCTGCTCTCATCCATTGTCTTAGCTCCACATGTGCTGCCCCTACCGTGTAAGCAGAGTCAGTATAAATATTCACTTCCTTGCCCTTTGCTAACTTCAAGGCCTCCACTACTGCCATTACCTCAGCTCGCTGTGCTGATTGCTAACCTTTCAGCCTTTCTGCTTTCACCGTCCAAAATTCATCTACTTCTCCCTGTGTTTCTGCCACCACTGCATACCCTGCTTTTATATCCCCATCTGGTCCTCTAAATCCACACCCATCAGTGAACATGTTCCCTGCTCCTGGAATTGGTTCTCCTTCTAGGTCTGGTCTCACCTTCTCCTGCTTTTTGACTTCCTGTTCGCACTGATGAGGCTCTCCTCCTCCCATCATGTCTGCCATGTTGATTCCTTCATGTGTGTACGTGATGTGTGGTGCTTCCAAAATTTTGCTGATCCTCTGTTGCCTTAGTGCTGTCAAGGTGAAGGCTTGTGAGTTCACGTATGCTATTACACTGTGTGTGGTTAGTACCGTGATTGGATGTCCCATTACCAGATGCGTTGTTTTCTGTATGGCTTTAGCCACTCCTGCTGCATGTTGGGTGTCTTTTTTCCATGTTGTCAAGCTGTGTGCTCACATGCATGAGTACTTGTCTCTCTCCCCCTTTTCTTAGCTCACAATCTGATTTAAGTTTTCCAGTGAAAAATACAATCCTTGCTGTCGCGTAGGAGCCCAAACCAGGCGAAACTCTCTCTCCTGGGGGCTACGTGTCGACATACAAGCCGACAGCAGGGCCCAAACTTCGGGAATTAAACCTTAACAAGCTTGCCTGTCTAGCTAACTCAACCAGCGAGTCCTTCGGGTCCTTCTCATGATCCGACCCCAAGTCTGACTCTAGGGTGACGTTACGGCACTCCCCTCGCTCGCCATACTCCACATATCCCTCTGTAAGGTCCATGTAGGACTCTGCGGATTCCACCTCCAAGTACCTGTCCTCATAAATAGGTAGGTCTCCGTAGTACCCAGCAGGTCCCTGCTCTGTTGTGATCCCATGGAGCGAAGACAGGATGAGTGATGGCCTCACCCTGGTACAGGAAAAGTCCGCGGTGTCCGACTCCGAGGACTGGAAATATACCAGTTATACCAGTCATTATGGTCAGACGTAATCCCGTGTGACTCCTCCACCTCTGCCCCCAGACCACGCTCTTCTGCAGCAGGAGTCAGGAGGGTACCCAAAAGCACGGAGGGATTGCAGGCACTATTTGGGGAAGTGCGTCTTTTCCCCTTCTTCCCCTTCTTCTTGCCCTTCCCAGGCATCCTTCTTTGGTTGGTGTTTCTGTGATGATTCGAGGCTAACAGTATGTGGAGTAGGGGCACGTTCAAACACACATTTTTATTTAACACAGACGACACATCTAACACTGCACACCTCACTAAACACCGTTCAAACACCAACAACACGTACTACAACACAAGAGACATATATACACACACACGAGGATTACACATAATACAGAACAGGTGGACGACACAAAAGGGCGCGGCGACATGGACGAACACACACACGTACACACCAAGACGTTTGAGGAGGGGCGGGGCTGCAACGTGACATAACCAAATCTAATAAGGCACCCTATGCATAGTTTTTTTTCTTTCTTTAATCACTGTTGTCATCTTTTAAAGGTTAAACAACATTAATAATTTTTACACCATTTAATTGATTAGCTACAAAACAATATACCTGCAAGTGCATCAGTGACGTCAAAGTGAACAGGAACTTCTAGACCTCCAGTGGAGCACCAGTACCAGCCAGCATCAGTCTTCTTCAGTCCAGTCATCAACACCGTGAAGGTGCCTTTCCCATCATCACTGATCTGCACTGCTGAATTCTGGGATGTGTTGGTCCTCCCCACTGTGTAGCAGGTCCAGTCTATAGATCTGCACCACTTCTTCGCCTCTTTCTTATATGCAGCGCTGTAGAGACACTGGACACTGACGCTGCTCCCCTCCTCTCCACTCACTCTGCTCTTGGTCACAGACACAGCAGGAGCTGGAAACAAAGAAAGGCACTTTTGTATGAATATGTATGGATGAAATATATGCAATATGAGAAATGTCACTAAACTGAATATTCAATATTCATAAAGAATTTGTAATACCTGATTTCACAGTGATATATAGCTGTGTTTTGACATCTGGTTGAAATATTCCTGAAATCTCCACTGCACACCAATATGCTCCAGTGTTTCTCTCCTGTAGATCCCTCACAGTGACAGTAAAGAGAGTCTGAGCTGGGTTATCAGTTACTGTCACTTTCTTGTTTGTATTGTTGGCATATGCCATAATCGTGCAGTAATTGAATGCTGTTACACGCTCACAGCACCAGTATTTCTTATGTTGTTTATATTTCAGATGTTGACAGATGCTCCACTCTGAAGAGTTAACTGCCTCTGTGACCAATTCCATTTCTCAGTGCCTGCATATACAACCCAGCACCACTGTTACTGGAACACAAGAATTCTTGTTTCTGCTAAGGAATTAAAAAATGCTACATATGAAAAAAAATAAAAAATAAACTAACAATGTATATATTGTAGTATTGCATAGAAAATAACTTACATCAAATGATGAAAACGAAAATGAAATGCCAATTCATGTTGAATAAAGTGAGAAGCTTATTTGAGAAGCCTCCTCACATCTCTTTAGTCTTGTTGCCACTGTGGTTGAAGCAATCCAAACAGTTCCTGTTTGCTAAGTTTAAAGTCATGCTGTCGCTGGGCACCCAGCAAGAGGGACAGGCCCACTGTAGTGGTTTGACACACTAATCAGTCCCATTAAATCATCTCAAATATTGAAATCACAATCTTTCATTTTTAACAAAGAAAGTAACATTAATGATTTGATCCCTGAAAGATTTAAATTACAGTCATTTGTTTGAGGATATTGGCAACAAGCACAATCTGAATGATATCAAGACAGACAACTTGGTGAGAATAAATGATAAATTTATTAATGCAACTACTCTAAATCACAAACAATAGCATAAACAATCTGGATATTTACAGAAAAACAAGCTAAAATATAGCGAGCATGTGTTTATGTGTGTGAGTGTGTAAAAGGAGAGGAGAGCGAATGCTTTCATGCAGGTCGGTACACGCTCGCGAGAGCGAGAAGGAGGCGGACATGCTATTGTGCCAGCAATAAAATGGTGCAGAATTTAAACAGCAATGTGACTGTATGTTAATGAGCTCAGCTGGCTTGTTCTCACGTGATGTTAGAACAAAGGGTAATGGCAGGTTTACTAACTGAACAATAAGGTCAATGTGTCTGTGCCTATTGAAGTGACATGATGATACCTATGTTTGCTAGTAAAAAGCAAGACATAGAGAGATTGTATGCAAAGAGGAAAAAGAACTTCCAGTCTGTACAAATATTACTTAAGATTATCCAAACAAAATGGTATGTACACCAAGCCCAAATACTTTCAAGAAAGTACTAGGATCTTGATTAAACTTTACTGTTTAATTCAAGCAGTGGCAGCTGTTACTTGAGTTACTTGAGTTATAATCAGAAGGTTGCTGGATCAAGCTCCACTGTTGGGCATCGGAGCAAGGCCCTCAATTGCTCAAGTTGTACTCAGTTGCTTTGGATAAAAGCATCAGCTAAATGTAACCTATATACTTTTGCCCAGATATGCCCGACTATAAACTATGCCCAGATGTAAAAGTCTCACATGTTGATGATTTTTGGTGATTATCTCAGTTGGTCATCCTCACTCAGTTTGTCTACAATTAGGAGGGAATTTCCACCCCTGGTTTCTTGTTGATAAAATGTGATGTCGTCAAGGTATGCTGGGAATATGAGTTCCATCCGCAGTTTAACAAGAGGGAACTGACCGCATTTGCAAGCTTGCTTGAAGAAATTTGGTGAACCTGTTGCTGTGGTAATGTTGATCAGATTTCTGTCTGTAAGCGTGTGTGTATGTGTTTCCTTTCTCTAGGTGTATCTCAGAATCCAGATCCGGTGCCAGGTTTCCTCACCTTTTCTGAACTTGACTCTGCTCTGTTCCTCCCCAGGTCTACCTGCCTGCTGGCCACTCCTGGCCACTCCTATATAAAGGCCCCTCCCGAAGGCAGAAGAGGAGGGAGGCAGTGGGGCTGTTGGAGGCAGTGAGGCAGCGGCGGCAGCGGGGGTGGCGGCAGTGGCAGCTAGTTCAGCAGTCGGTTTTGGCTTGTTTGTAATTGTATCATTTGTGTGTATGACCTTCTTTTCCCTGCTTGGACCTCAATTTTCTTTCGCTGGTGTGTGTCTTATTTATTGTTTTGGCCTGGGTCACTTCAGAAGAAATTGCACCAGTGTGTTTATTTGTAACTTCTGTATTATACAACAATACACTAAAAAGAGTCTACCATTTGTGCTTATGTTTCTTTCTGTTACTCTTTAACAGTTGCATGTTCCATTCCTTTAGCCGTTTATCATTCTTTTTCCTTGGTACGGTGCCATAGCCTAGACGGGGTGGTAACAAGACGTTAGTCTAGATTCCACCATCTCTTGGATCAATTAAATGGAGAAATATGATTCTCAGCTGTTTGCTGTTAACTGTCCACATGGTGCTGAGTGAAGAAAGTATCTGAGAGAGAGATGACAAAGCCCCTCTTTTAGGTCTAACCTTGATGGAGGAAAAACCAGGGAGAGAGTAAAGGTCTGTTGATCAGGGTATTTAAGACACCTGAATTCCACCTGCTTTTAGGCACACCCTCTTTCTTCCATTTGATGCAAGTTTGCTCAATGCGGTGATGATGGTGCTGCTATCTGCTGGATTGGCATGGTACCTAAATTTCCCCCCTTGGTCTTCAGGCTGGGGCTGATGTCATAGTCCTGAAGAGCACAAACGGTTATCCATGCAGTCCAGGTTTACTGTAATATCCACTTGCAGGTGATCAATTCCACAAGTCAACTTGTCCATCCGGTTCATAGTGTAATCCTTGAGATGTCCTGACATCATGATTACATATGTGCAGCTCTTTGGTAGTAACCAAGGCTGATTAACCAAACTACCTAAAGCAATGTAAGTGTACTATTGTAAGTCTTAGATTTTCACTTGATTTTAAAATGATGATACAAAGAAAACAAACTGGGTATCACAAATCATTGACAGGATTAAACGGCCTTTTGTTAGAAAGGAGGAAGTACACCAGGCCTGAGAAAAGAGGACATTAGCAAGTGTTAGCATTAGCTTGTGTAGCTGGAGTAAACCCATCATCAGTGTTTAAGATGCTAGATTAAAGGAATGACATTATGTGAAGTAATGTCCCTCCAGAAAGTTGTCCCTTGTGAGATGTAGGAAGATGTGCAATTACAAGGGTTGGTTGAGCCCAGTAAATTTTACTAGGTATGGTGGTTTCGAATACAATTGTCAAACATGGTGTCTCAATCTAAGTCTACCCTGTGATAGACAAGCATTTAAAATTGTACCAAATTACAATTTCTAATGTGGCTATTTGAGGATCTGGATTTCTTATATGCTACTGAAGATTATAAATAGGGTTATTCAATCTATACCAAATTTGCACCATGGAGGAAGCAGAATTGCTTACCTACATTCTATACACATTTGAGATATCTTATATGGATATGGCAAAAAACAGTTTTAATAGTTTTGTAAGAGAGTGCTGGAATGCCTTGCAGGATTCCACCAATATCCTGCCCCTGCTGTGCAGCTAACAAAGATGATAAAGGGTAGAAACCGAAAGGTATGAGAAGGGATGAAAAGTAGTAATGAAGTTTGGAAAGTAATGTCGTTCCTAAATACCCAGTCAGTTAGTTTTAAAGTTAAACATTCAAACATAACATGAAGAGTCAGCCTTCAGAATTAGTTAAAGAGAATAGCTGGTCCCATCCTTTATTGCCGGTTAACCTTAACAAGCATTATTGAGGCACCCTTCGTGAAGGTCTAACTGTCAAACAGAGAACCCATATTTTTATACACTTTTCAGAAGTGGTTATGTATTCACCCCACCTTCCTTTACATATTAGTGTTTGCATTCACCACCATTACATCTGAACCACACAGTAGTCAATATATGCAAACTGCTATTCAATACCCACACCAGTTGGAAGCCATTACCACTACATTCCAAGAGAAGATTTGTATTAGCCTTGTCCTAAAGAAGATTGTTTTTCTATATGGTCCTGAGCCTGGTGGAGAGTTCATATATCTTACCCTGAGGTCCACCAAAAGCCTACGCAGGATCCTTTACTGAAGCCTGAAGCCCTGTATGCAAGTCATTCTGAAAGGACACAGAATCTCTAAACTCCCTTATGTTTTATGTTATTAATCTGTCCAATGCACTGTTAGGCCTCTTTTCCCTGTAAACACGCATGTTATTACCTCAGTAATAACAGGGACCACCTCTTGTAAAGAATTTATTGCATTTGAAAGTATGGAAATGTGGTCAAAGGTGATGCTAGAAACATCTCCCTTTAAAGGTTAGAAAAGGATATGGAAAGGTGGCTACATGCTTAAAAGCTAAAATGTTACATGTAACTAAACTGTGAGAGATGCCTTTATAAAGAACAGTGTGTGAATCTACAGGGGATGCAGTGGCTGATGTGATCGTGCGTCTGCTATGATAGCGAGGCGAGGTTATTATATTGTGGCTTGTATGTAGTTCAAATGAAATTAAGGAATGGTCTGAGATGGCATCCGACTGGGGTAGTCTGACTATGTTCTCCGTGTCCACCGTATGTCAATAGTAAGTCAAGCGCATGTCCATCAGAGTGTGTGGGTTCTCTTATACATTGGATGAAACCAATTGATTCTGATATACAGCTAAAGGCCAATCTCAAAGGGTCTTGGGCATTATCAAGGTGAATATTGAAATCACAAAAAATAATGGCTCTTTCTACAAAAGTGACTAGATTAGAAAGGAAATCTGAAAATTCCTTAATAAATTCTGAGTAGGGCCGTGGTGGCCTATAGATACCAAATAGTGAAACAGGCTGGGTGGGCTTCATATCGCTGGCTACATCATTCATTTTAGAAAAAAAAACAAAATTTCCCCTTTTTTCCTCAATTATCCTGTTATCTTCAATTCCCTGCTCTAGAGCGATTACTCACGTAATACTAGTCAGAGTTTTAGGGTGCCCCAAAAGGGTGCATTAGGTGCATTAAAGTTACTAATAAAGACATCAGAATATTCCCTGTCTTTCAAGTAGAAAATAAATCAGAATACCACAGAAATGTATTTGCTATTAAGTAACCTAGAGCCTTAAAGATTATTTTGGACTTCAGTGGACGTAAGAACAATAGCAGGTAAATAAACTTTATTTATTTATTTATTCCTTAATATGGCATTCTCTAAAATGATGTAAATACATTGAAAATATGCAGTACAAGTGCAGTAAAATAATTCAATGTTGTACTTCTTCTTCTTCAAAGCAGAGCATTGGGTACTTAATACAGTAATGTAAATAATGTGATACAAAAAGTTAATGAAGTACAAATTCATGAAACTCATGCTGCTAGTATGTTAAAAGTTATAAATGTAAATGACAATTAATTATTCATACTGTTGTTGGTGGGGAATTCAGTAGATTGACTGATTTAAACTACTCCCAAAGTATTTGCATAACCTGAAACACACATTCGAGTCATGTGGTTTGGCCTGCCACGTTCAGTGGGAGGGCTGTGTTTGCAACCACACCTGCACCTTGTTCGTCTCAATGTATATAAACCCGTGTTAAAGTGTACAGGGTGTTGGTCATTGTCGGTGTAATGTCTGAATGTAACGTGTTTATGTTAGATGTATTCTTGTGTATTATGTTTGTTTAACTTCATTTGTTTCAGGTCCATGTTTATTGTTTCTAATACGTGAGTGCCGCTGTCATTTATGTTAATAAATGTTCGTCCCAGTCGGTGGAGTCTGTGCGTCCTGCCCCTCGCCCTACGGCACTCGGGCTGCCACACGTAATCACAGTGCATTATTTCTTTATTATATTAAACTTTTGTACTGGTGTTAAAGCAGTCCAAATATTATACATTGATTCATATACTAAGTACTAAAAGTGTTATACATTGATTGATGTACTATACATCAACTTTTTTATGGCTACTAAATAAAGGTACAACACTGAGCCTGATAAGTATAAACATTTTAAACAGCTTTTTATCATTTAGGTTTTTTTTTTCCTTTTGTGCAAGTCTAAATTAGTCCACTGGGACAATGACACACAAACACTAACACCAACACATCAATGGTCCCTCAATTTAGAGTATTTTTTATTTGAAATGGAGCCCAACTGAGCATGACAACACTGGGATGGAGCAGCGGGTAGGAGAGCCTCATCTTCAGCGTTGCTTGGAGGTGCTCTCCATGGAAGTGATGGCCCAGGGGTGGAAGAATGCCATTCTGGTGGAGAAGGCGGGGTGCCAATGAGACAGGTGTGTCATGCCTGCAGAAGACACTGTCAGAGGCAGATAAGCAGAAGGACAAGGTGAAGTAACATAGCTCAAGGTCCCTACTTAACTGCACCATTTAGAAAGCATGCATAACTTAAAGATAGTTGTGAAAGCCTGAAGGTCTACAACAGGCAGTAATGAACTTTTCTAAACTGGATTTATGGGTTTTACATTGCGCAGAGGCTGAACGATTTTTAATTTCGACCTTTTGACAGTGTGTTTACAGTATTTACTTACTGTAGCCCAGTCCTTGAATGAAGTATTTCAAGGCTTCTGCCAGCTTGCCAGGCTATAAGGTAAGAACAGGACACAATAGATTACACAGTGCATCACTCAGTTTGAATGCAAGAGCATTATTTTAATGGGTAACGACAGACCTGATCAAGCTGTGGTAGACCTCCACAGTCAGCCATCTTCATGAGGGACAACATGAAGGACAATGTTATTCACCACAAGTTCATCACAACGTTCATGATTTATAAGCCCCCAGTGACATATAATGACTTCTGCATTTATAATGAGAGTCAAATAAAAAAAGCAAAACATAACATTTTAAGTATTGCTTTGCTGAGGTTTGAAGGTCACTAACTTTGAGGAGGGTTGTCTTTGAGGGATTCATTTTGGAATTGCAGTCAACCTACGACAGAAAACACAAACATTTGCACGCAGGCTCCCAGGTACATATAGAAGTTTGATTTGAATGCTGGGTTGGATTTTGAATGTTGTTTTTAAACTTCTGCATGTAAAACAAGCTGTACATACCACAGCATCCACCACAGGAGAGTCATCTCCTACCACCAGAAGAGTGTGACACCTACAGCAACAAAACCTTTCAGCCATGTGGTGGCACAGGGGCATTTTACATCAAAAAATAACATGGAATAAGGATAAAAGAGAAACAGTTTCTCACTTACTTTAGAGTCTTTCTACCCAGAGAAGTTCTCTTAATGTTCAGTTTACTTCGGCTGAAAATTGATCAGATCTAATAAGACTGGGAGCTGTTCATATGACAAACAAGTCTAGAAGCAGAGAGCTCAGAAGATTCCATAGAATGCAGATGTCAGTCATACCTGTTGTAGGACTTCATAAAATGCAGAAGGTTGGTCTGGTTAATCCTTTTGCTGATGTTGTGATGGAAGGTCTTTACAAATTCTGCCTTCTTCTTAATCTCCTCCTGCCACGGTGCCATAAAGGAGTCAGTCCAAGACGCAATCAGTCACAAAACATCAAAACTTGATGTGAATATGAATTTAAATGTCTCTTCCTCTATATGCACAGTCTGCACAGGCACTCGAGACAGAAATGTATAATAAAAAGAATATGTAAAAAAAAAAAAAAAACATTGTTGACCTTTTGATGGACAATAATGTAGGCATCTGGTTCTTTAGTTACGAAAAGGACACAGTCTAAATTCAGGACAGCTCATTTGGAACACTCATCTTTAGTAATAAGGCATTTAACTTTTAAATATTCTAGTTCAGTGTTTAGTGACCCAGTCCACAGTACACATGAAATGGCCCACATGTTTATTCTAACCCAGCCCAGTACACCTGTACCAGGTGTTCATTTTCCTAATGGCTTGGTTTAGGAGCTAGGATGATGTTGTCAGGAGCTGGGATAGAGGGAAAATGTGGGATGTCAGATGTATCACAAGGACTGGGTTGACAAGTACTGCTCAATAATACATACAATATACATTTCATTTTAGGCGTTATTTCGTACCTGACCGAACAGGTGGGAGATGACAACACTGGGGGGACCAAGGGCCCAGCTGGAAATCTGTGGAAAGTGTGGGTTGATCTTTAGTGGCTGGAGTACACATAAGCTTTGATCAAATACATTACTTTATTAAAAGAGGCTTGACACTTTTCTAAGGATCCCAAAAGAATAAAAATATAGGGTCGATTGTCACCATATGATTGGCATGAAAGGTTAACTGGAAACTGCAGAAAACTAAGAGTAATATGCTGAGAACTATTTGTTATCACATTGAAAGTTATATGGATTCAGTGAACAGCCAAGACACAGGGAACAAGACGGTTTAAATACATGAATTAATAAGAGTTAAACAAGACAGGTGCAAATAATAAGGAGCAAAGAAAATGAAACTAAGCAACGGAACCACAACAAGGAAGTAAAGCAAAACAAAAGACATGAGACAGGGAAACCATAGACATGGACGCTAGGTGGGACCAGCTAAACGACATAATTGTAGAGATACAGGGATCGTGATGTTTAAGCAGGGTGTTAACAGAATGATAATTACTATTGCATTAGACTGTGATACCTTGGATGCTGCCCGGTCTGCCCAGCCCTCTGCCTGAGCATTAATGTTCATCAGGACAAGGCCCTCAACCAAGTCTGGGTACTTCAACTGCAAGACATTTATGCATGAGCAGTCAAAGGGAGATAAACCTTCAGGGCAAAATTACTTACTATATGTCAAACTGTTGTAGTTAAATGAGCAATTAAGAGTCTCCATATTTGGCATTCTTGCACTTTACATTGCACTTAGAAAAAGGTTTGTTTACATGTGCAAGCAGAGGAACAATAGTGAAGTGTCAGTATTCTGGAGAGTTGATGTCTAGCTAGCTTGACAGTGTAATGATTAGGATTATGCTGCAAGTATCAACACTTTGTTACAAAGCAAGAATTTCACCAAGGAGTAATCCTTGTTTGATCATTGTGTTAAAATCTATTGGGAAGAAAGACAGTGCTACAACTCACAGCGAACCGTGTGAGGATGTTTGCTCCTGCTCCAACACCCATTCCAATAACACTCTTAATTCTGTGGAGAGAAAAAAATGTACATAACTTTAAACCATTAAAGCGCAAGGTTTCAGATTAGAACAAGGATTGACAGTTTAATCTCAGAGTAAATGGCTAATCTGGTTCACTCACTTAAAATGCTTGAGCACAATTGGGAGGGTCTCGGAGAGCTTGTCCATTGAGGGATATGTGAATCTACAGGAAAAAATTGCCCTGAGTGAGTTATAATTCTAAGGGACGCCACTGATTCTTCAGGATTTGAACCTGCTAAACCTAGCTATGATGTACTGGGAGCCACAGCCATCAATGTAGCATATGAACGCTAAGAAAAAAGTTCATGAAAGAAACCCTGGTGCATGACAAGCCGGTGCCAGCTAGACATGCTGACAGTCAGGGCCTCCAGATGTTAGTTTAGGTGGGCACCAACACCATGGCATAGAGTCGTCCTGTCTGACTGCCAGGAAGGAGTGGTCTGAGGGCAGACGGAGGGCTATGGAGTAGGTTCTGATAAATATACATTCTGGAAAAAATTGTATGGGGTAGCTGAAGGTCACATTTTAGATTAGATTTAACCTTGGAATGTCTTTCAGCCCCTGAAAGAACATTGTGGCATATGGTGCACTCACGCTCACCCTGCAGGGAAGGTGCTGGCACCCTCATGTTGCCCAGGAGCGTTGACCTGACACACGGCAAAGTGTCGCATGATTTCCTGCATGTCCTCATCATAGAAAAGAACGTCGAAGCAAGTTTTGTCTGCAGACATGCATTCCAGGGTCATTACAACACAATAAATGACGCTTATGCTAAGTTTTAGACTTTAGAGCAATCAGCTACGTGCCACAAGCAACAGTATCAGAGTCTTACGGTTCATTCCGATGTCATGGTAGGTGAGGATGACCGGTCGGTTATCCCTGGGGATACCTGCCATGGTGCAGCATACAGTGCCAAAGGGGGTCTCCACATTGTCCTCCTATAAGACCCAGGTGGAGTATAAAGGTCTAGGTCTAGATGTATAAGAAAAACCTCTAAAAAGAGGTCTGATTCCACTGCAGTGGTTTTGTGTGTCAGGACATTACTCTGTCACACTTAGAACTACTTCTGTGGAATGAGCCTCTTATCATGAGGAATGTCAATCATTTATTTATTATTTATCATTAACCAAGTTAATTTGTTTACAAAAGATCATGTTTGACTCAGAAGACACATGACAGTGCTTGAAAACATGCTTTATGGGTAAAAGCTTTAGCCTATTGAAACATCTGTGAAAAGGTAGTGCTACTTACCACAACTTGACCTCAAAATGCCCCCTTAAAATCCTTCAGACAAAACACAGAGAAAAATAGATTTTGGAGTGGTAACATTTCATTCTGGATGTGAAAAGATCCATCCCATAGACTTTATTCTATTAACAGTACTCAATGTCTGAAAATACAGCCTTATCTTACCGGACACAACGGGTCCATACAAAAGGCATCATCAGATGTTTCTTCATCATCCTCCAATAGAGGGTTATAGAGGGCCTGGGGGTTAAGAAGCAAAAATTCTCAGTACAAAGTTAGATAAAACTTGGTTGTAAGGTAGTATTAAACAAGTATTCTCTTTTTAAAACATTTGCCCAACCTACCCTTTTTGCCATTATCCCAAAAGTTGACGAGCAAATATTCCTCGCTAAATCGATTCCCTGTCTGAATACCGTCTGCATTGCTGGTGCCACTGTAAGGGTCGTTTCCTTTTGGTCACAGAGATTCAGTACAGACTTATTTGGATATTAGGCTGTGCAGTTCCAATTTAGAATATTTGCAGCTCTCCTGTAATAGTAATATTATGACATCACTAAAATACTTTTGAGCAGTTTAATGACAGATTCCCTAAAATCTATATGACAAGAACACCATGCCACTTTTTAATGCTTGATGAAGTATGTTTTGGATGTTACAGCTGTTTTTCTGACAGACCTTCTCTGTTTGAAATGCATCAAAATGATCCCTAAGAGACTAAACATTCCACTGTACCTTGTTCTGTAAAATTCAGTAGTAATCCACCACCTATGGTTAGGTTTAATTCACCCTATTGTCTCCCAACCTTTGAACTGCTGAAGTGTGTCAAGTGAAATAACATATAGATGCTTGCGCTCACCTTTAAAATAGATGTAGTGATGTCATAGCCATTGTGACGTCATAGACATTGTGATGTTACTACAGGGTTGCGCTGACATTTTGGTCATTGGGAAAATAAGTCAAAAGTTTAAAAAATATGTGAAATCCCTATTTTTAGCGGCAGCTGAGTACGTAGCTGAAAGATGGGTACAGTTATATAGACATTTATTACAGTTTTCCAATACAACACGAAGTCCCTCCATGCAGGCACTACATGGGTTTTTGATAAAGATCAAGACATTAACTGTAATACAGAGAGAGGTCGGTAGAGTAGGCAAAACTGTCATCAAGTAAAATTACTGTTACTTTAAAATAATAACTACTGAAGTAGAAGTAAAAGTAGTCATTTAAATGATTACTTAAGTAAAAGTAAGAAAGTATCTGTTACAAGAATACTCAAGTAGCAAGTTACTTCACTGGAACTCATTTAATAGCAGTTTAATGCCATTGAACTGTGTCAAATCAATGTGCCCTATTACCATTGAATTTTTACTATTACAACAGTAATGTAAATAATGTGATACAAAAAGTTAATGAAGTACAAATTCATGAAACTCATGCTGCTAGTATGTTAAAAGTTATAAATGTAAATGACAATTAATTATTCATACTGTTGTTGGTGGGGAATTCAGTAGATTGACTGATTTAAACTACTCCCAAAGTATTTGCATAACCTGAAACACACATTCGAGTCATGTGGTTTGGCCTGCCACGTTCAGTGGGAGGGCTGTGTTTGCAACCACACCTGCACCTTGTTCGTCTCAATGTATATAAACCCGTGCTAAAGTGTACAGGGTGTTGGTCATTGTCGGTGTAATGTCTGAATGTAACGTGTTTATGTTAGATGTATTCTTGTGTATTATGTTTGTTTAACTTCATTTGTTTCAGGTCCATGTTTATTGTTTCTAATACGTGAGTGCCGCTGTCATTTATGTTAATAAATGTTCGTCCCAGTCGGTGGAGTCTGTGCGTCCTGCCCCTCGCCCTACGGCACTCGGGCCGCCACACGTAATCACAGTGCATTATTTCTTTATTATATTAAACTTTTGTACTGGTGTTAAAACAGTCCAAATATTATACATTGATTCATATACTAAGTACTAAAAGTGTTATACATTGATTGATGTACTATACATCAACTTTTTTATGGCTACTAAATAAAGGTACAACACTGAGCCTGATAAGTATAAACATTTTAAACAGCTTTTTATCATTTAGGTTTTTTTTTTTTCCTTTTGTGCAAGTCTAAATTAGTCCACTGGGACAATGACACACAAACACTAACACCAACACATCAATGGTCCCTCAATTTAGAGTATTTTTTATTTGAAATGGAGCCGAACTGAGCATGACAACACTGGGATGGAGCAGCGGGTAGGAGAGCCTCATCTTCAGCGTTGCTTGGAGGTGCTCTCCATAGAAGTGATGGCCCAGGGGTGGAAGAATGCCATTCTGGTGGAGAAGGCGGGGTGCCAATGAGACAGGTGTGTCATGCCTGCAGAAGACACTGTCAGAGGCAGATAAGCAGAAGGACAAGGTGAAGTAACATAGCTCAAGGTCCCTACTTAACTGCACCATTTAGAAAGCATGCATAACATAAAGATAGTTGTGAAAGCCTGAAGGTCTACAACAGGCAGTAATGAACTTTTCTAAACTGGATTTATGGGTTTTACATTGCGCAGAGGCTGAACGATTTTTAATTTCGACCTTTTGACAGTGTGTTTACAGTATTTACTTACTGTAGCCCAGTCCTTGAATGAAGTATTTCAAGGCTTCTGCCAGCTTGCCAGGCTATAAGGTAAGAACAGGACACAATAGATTACACAGTGCATCACTCAGTTTGAATGCAAGAGCATTATTTTAATGGGTAACGACAGACCTGATCAAGCTGTGGTAGACCTCCACAGTCAGCCATCTTCATGAGGGACAACATGAAGGACAATGTTATTCACCACAAGTTCATCACAACGTTCATGATTTATAAGCCCCCAGTGACATATAATGACTTCTGCATTTATAATGAGAGTCAAATAAAAAAAGCAAAACATAACATTTTAAGTATTGCTTTGCTGAGGTTTGAAGGTCACTAACTTTGAGGAGGGTTGTCTTTGAGGGATTCATTTTGGAATTGCAGTCAACCTACGACAGAAAACACAAACATTTGCACGCAGGCTCCCAGGTACATATAGAAGTTTGATTTGAATGCTGGGTTGGATTTTGAATGTTGTTTTTAAACTTCTGCATGTAAAACAAGCTGTACATACCACAGCATCCACCACAGGAGAGTCATCTCCTACCACCAGAAGAGTGTGACACCTACAGCAACAAAACCTTTCAGCCATGTGGTGGCACAGGGGCATTTTACATCAAAAAATAACATGGAATAAGGATAAAAGAGAAACAGTTTCTCACTTACTTTAGAGTCTTTCTACCCAGAGAAGTTCTCTTAATGTTCAGTTTACTTCGGCTGAAAATTGATCAGATCTAATAAGACTGGGAGCTGTTCATATGACAAACAAGTCTAGAAGCAGAGAGCTCAGAAGATTCCATAGAATGCAGATGTCAGTCATACCTGTTGTAGGACTTCATAAAATGCAGAAGGTTGGTCTGGTTAATCCTTTTGCTGATGTTGTGATGGAAGGTCTTTACAAATTCTGCCTTCTTCTTAATCTCCTCCTGCCACGGTGCCATAAAGGAGTCAGTCCAAGACGCAATCAGTCACAAAACATCAAAACTTGATGTGAATATGAAATTAAATGTCTCTTCCTCTATATGCACAGTCTGCACAGGCACTCGAGACAGAAATGTATAATAAAAAGAATATGTAAAAAAAAAAAAACATTGTTGACCTTTTGATGGACAATAATGTAGGCATCTGGTTCTTTAGTTACGAAAAGGACACAGTCTAAATTCAGGACAGCTCATTTGGAACACTCATCTTTAGTAATAAGGCATTTAACTTTTAAATATTCTAGTTCAGTGTTTAGTGACCCAGTCCACAGTACACATGAAATGGCCCACATGTTTATTCTAACCCAGCCCAGTACACCTGTACCAGGTGTTCATTTTCCTAATGGCTTGGTTTAGGAGCTAGGATGATGTTGTCAGGAGCTGGGATAGAGGGAAAATGTGGGATGTCAGATGTATCACAAGGACTGGGTTGACAAGTACTGCTCAATAATACATACAATATACATTTCATTTTAGGCGTTATTTCGTACCTGACCGAACAGGTGGGAGATGACAACACTGGGGGGACCAAGGGCCCAGCTGGAAATCTGTGGAAAGTGTGGGTTGATCTTTAGTGGCTGGAGTACACATAAGCTTTGATCAAATACATTACTTTATTAAAAGAGGCTTGACACTTTTCTAAGGATCCCAAAAGAATAAAAATATAGGGTCGATTGTCACCATATGATTGGCATGAAAGGTTAACTGGAAACTGCAGAAAACTAAGAGTAATATGCTGAGAACTATTTGTTATCACATTGAAAGTTATATGGATTCAGTGAACAGCCAAGACACAGGGAACAAGACGGTTTAAATACATGAAGTAATAAGACTTAAACAAGACAGGTGCAAATAATAAGGAGCAAAGAAAATGAAACTAAGCAACGGAACCACAACAAGGAAGTAAAGCAAAACAAAAGACATGAGACAGGGAAACCATAGACATGGACGCTAGGTGGGACCAGCTAAACGACATAATTGTAGAGATACAGGGATCGTGATGTTTAAGCAGGGTGTTAACAGAATGATAATTACTATTGCATTAGACTGTGATACCTTGGATGCTGCCCGGTCTGCCCAGCCCTCTGCCTGAGCATTAATGTTCATCAGGACAAGGCCCTCAACCAAGTCTGGGTACTTCAACTGCAAGACATTTATGCATGAGCAGTCAAAGGGAGATAAACCTTCAGGGCAAAATTACTTACTATATGTCAAACTGTTGTAGTTAAATGAGCAATTAAGAGTCTCCATATTTGGCATTCTTGCACTTTACATTGCACTTAGAAAAAGGTTTGTTTACATGTGCAAGCAGAGGAACAATAGTGAAGTGTCAGTATTCTGGAGAGTTGATGTCTAGCTAGCTTGACAGCGTAATGATTAGGATTATGCTGCAAGTATCAACACTTTGTTACAAAGCAAGAATTTCACCAAGGAGTAATCCTTGTTTGATCATTGTGTTAAAATCTATTGGGAAGAAAGACAGTGCTACAACTCACAGCGAACCGTGTGAGGATGTTTGCTCCTGCTCCAACACCCATTCCAATAACACTCTTAATTCTGTGGAGAGAAAAAAATGTACATAACTTTAAACCATTAAAGCGCAAGGTTTCAGATTAGAACAAGGATTGACAGTTTAATCTCAGAGTAAATGGCTAATCTGGTTCACTCACTTAAAATGCTTGAGCACAATTGGGAGGGTCTCGGAGAGCTTGTCCATTGAGGGATATGTGAATCTACAGGAAAAAATTGCCCTGAGTGAGTTATAATTCTAAGGGACGCCACTGATTCTTCAGGATTTGAACCTGCTAAACCTAGCTATGATGTACTGGGAGCCACAGCCATCAATGTAGCATATGAACGCTAAGAAAAAAGTTCATGAAAGAAACCCTGGTGCATGACAAGCCGGTGCCAGCTAGACATGCTGACAGTCAGGGCCTCCAGATGTTAGTTTAGGTGGGCACCAACACCATGGCATAGAGTCGTCCTGTCTGACTGCCAGGAAGGAGTGGTCTGAGGGCAGACGGAGGGCTATGGAGTAGGTTCTGATAAATATACATTCTGGAAAAAATTGTATGGGGTAGCTGAAGGTCACATTTTAGATTAGATTTAACCTTGGAATGTCTTTCAGCCCCTGAAAGAACATTGTGGCATATGGTGCACTCACGCTCACCCTGCAGGGAAGGTGCTGGCACCCTCATGTTGCCCAGGAGCGTTGACCTGACACACGGCAAAGTGTCGCATGATTTCCTGCATGTCCTCATCATAGAAAAGAACGTCGAAGCAAGTTTTGTCTGCAGACATGCATTCCAGGGTCATTACAACACAATAAATGACGCTTATGCTAAGTTTTAGACTTTAGAGCAATCAGCTACGTGCCACAAGCAACAGTATCAGAGTCTTACGGTTCATTCCGATGTCATGGTAGGTGAGGATGACCGGTCGGTTATCCCTGGGGATACCTGCCATGGTGCAGCATACAGTGCCAAAGGGGGTCTCCACATTGTCCTCCTATAAGACCCAGGTGGAGTATAAAGGTCTAGGTCTAGATGTATAAGAAAAACCTCTAAAAAGAGGTCTGATTCCACTGCAGTGGTTTTGTGTGTCAGGACATTACTCTGTCACACTTAGAACTACTTCTGTGGAATGAGCCTCTTATCATGAGGAATGTCAATCATTTATTTATTATTTATCATTAACCAAGTTAATTTGTTTACAAAAGATCATGTTTGACTCAGAAGACACATGACAGTGCTTGAAAACATGCTTTATGGGTAAAAGCTTTAGCCTATTGAAACATCTGTGAAAAGGTAGTGCTACTTACCACAACTTGACCCCAAAATGCCCCCTTAAAATCCTTCAGACAAAACACAGAGAAAAATAGATTTTGGAGTGGTAACATTTCATTCTGGATGTGAAAAGATCCATCCCATAGACTTTATTCTATTAACAGTACTCAATGTCTGAAAATACAGCCTTATCTTACCGGACACAACGGGTCCATACAAAAGGCATCATCAGATGTTTCTTCATCATCCTCCAATAGAGGGTTATAGAGGGCCTGGGGGTTAAGAAGCAAAAATTCTCAGTACAAAGTTAGATAAAACTTGGTTGTAAGGTAGTATTAAACAAGTATTCTCTTTTTAAAACATTTGCCCAACCTACCCTTTTTGCCATTATCCCAAAAGTTGACGAGCAAATATTCCTCGCTAAATCGATTCCCTGTCTGAATACCGTCTGCATTGCTGGTGCCACTGTAAGGGTCGTTTCCTTTTGGTCACAGAGATTCAGTACAGACTTATTTGGATATTAGGCTGTGCAGTTCCAATTTAGAATATTTGCAGCTCTCCTGTAATAGTAATATTATGACATCACTAAAATACTTTTGAGCAGTTTAATGACAGATTCCCTAAAATCTATATGACAAGAACACCATGCCACTTTTTAATGCTTGATGAAGTATGTTTTGGATGTTACAGCTGTTTTTCTGACAGACCTTCTCTGTTTGAAATGCATCAAAATGATCCCTAAGAGACTAAACATTCCACTGTACCTTGTTCTGTAAAATTCAGTAGTAATCCACCACCTATGGTTAGGTTTAATTCACCCTATTGTCTCCCAACCTTTGAACTGCTGAAGTGTGTCAAGTGAAATAACATATAGATGCTTGCGCTCACCTTTAAAATAGATGTAGTGATGTCATAGCCATTGTGACGTCATAGACATTGTGATGTTACTACAGGGTTGCGCTGACATTTTGGTCATTGGGAAAATAAGTCAAAAGTTTAAAAAATATGTGAAATCCCTATTTTTAGCGGCAGCTGAGTACGTAGCTGAAAGATGGGTACAGTTATATAGACATTTATTACAGTTTTCCAATACAACACGAAGTCCCTCCATGCAGGCACTACATGGGTTTTTGATAAAGATCAAGACATTAACTGTAATACAGAGAGAGGTCGGTAGAGTAGGCAAAACTGTCATCAAGTAAAATTACTGTTACTTTAAAATAATAACTACTGAAGTAGAAGTAAAAGTAGTCATTTAAATTATTACTTAAGTAAAAGTAAGAAAGTATCTGTTACAAGAATACTCAAGTAGCAAGTTACTTCACTGGAACTCATTTAATAGCAGTTTAATGCCATTGAACTGTGTCAAATCAATGTGCCCTATTACCATTGAATTTTTACTATTACTATTACAACAGTAATGTAAATAATGTGATACAAATAGTTAATGAAGTACAAATTCATGAAACTCACATGCTACTAGTATGTTAAAAGTTATAAATGTAAATGACAATTAATTATTCATACTGTTGTTGGTGGGGAATTCAGTAGATTGACTGATTTAAACAACTCCCAAAGTATTTGCATAACCTGAAACACACATTATGAAGACTTCCATTAAAATTAAATTTATTTCAAGATTAGACTAGGAATGGAAAGAAGTACAATGTAAGAAAGAATTAAATAGGTCCTCTGAAAAAGCTGAAATTGTCAGTCATGTAAAGCTTTTACAAGATGAAGCATAATGTCATGGAATGTTAGCCTCCCCCGAGTCATGTGGTTTGGCCTGCCACGTTCAGTGGGAGGGCTGTGTTTGTAACCACACCTGCACCTTGTTCGTCTCAATGTATATAAACCCGTGTTAAAGTGTACAGGGTGTTGGTCATTGTCGGTGTAATGTCTGAATGTAACGTGTTTATGTTAGATGTATTCTTGTGTATTATGTTTGTTTAACTTCATTTGTTTCAGGTCCATGTTTATTGTTTCTAATACATGAGTGCCGCTGTCATTTATGTTAATAAATGTTCGTCCCAGTCAGTGGAGTCTGTGCGTCCTGCCCCTCGCCCTACGGCACTCGTGCCGCCACACGTAATCACAGTGCATTATTTCTTTATTATATTAAACTTTTGTACTGGTGTTAAAGCAGTCCAAATATTATACATTGATTCATATACTAAGTACTAAAAGTGTTATACATTGATTGATGTACTATACATATATGAACTGTTTTCTGTATCCTTATGTCTATAAATTAAAAGAATTAAAACATTTAAATGATAAATAAATTACAATAAATGTATAAATGTTCACAAATAAGAAACTACATTGGTCTGCACTTTTCTCCACAGATTCAAGGAACTCATGAAAGTTGGAAGCTATAGAAACACATAATACAGAATTATAGACTGACTGATGTGTGAGCAGAAAGATCACTGTGATGTTCTCATATCTAAAGCACTCAAAGCATTGATGTTATGTAAATGAACTGTGATCTGATTGGTTTAAGGAAATAGATTCACCTACTTTGAAGTTCAAGTTTTTATCAAAAGGTTAGAACTGGTTGACTATACTTTGTCTGTTCTGCAACAGGAAATTTAAACATTTATATCCGAAGTATTACGCGATAGAAATCAGTTCAAGACTACCCGTTATTGACCGCTAGATGGGGGAAGATACGAAGAAATAAATGAGTCCAGATCCTCCTGCCCGACTTTACGGTGAGACTCTGCTTTTACGTCATTAAAACGCTAAAGAAAAAAGGCCGCCATATTGTAGTTCCATAACGTGAAAAGGTGTCATTTTGTATGCCAAAGAATGAATAAACACCATGCCATGCCTTGAAGACGACGAAATTGCAATCAATTTAGCTAGCCATAAGAATAAGAATAGCTGTTTGATTTACATAATCACAAATATATTGCATGTACATACATCTACATTTCAGTCGATCAAAATGTTTCACGTACTTATAACCGCAACTTTATGTTACAGCGGTCATATCAGATATTTACCAATATAAAACGCAACAGGTGTCGTGTTCTGTAATAGAACATTTTAACATTTATATCCATATTACACTGCATAAATCAATTCAAGACTGTAGAGTCGTCGTACCAAATGACGTAAACTCAATATAAACCGCTGACTTAATTTAATGAACAGTATTAAGATAATGAGTGAGTACAGCGAGTCTTGTCTTACTGATGCCTGTTCTAACTGAACATAGGCAGACTCCTGCATGCTGACTGGTCTAGTCACCAAACACCTGCAGCTATGGCAGCTCGTAGCAGGCAAACAGAACAGTCATTTATTCAAATGATCTACACTGACAACAGTTCTGGAATGTTACCCCTGCCATAGAATTAAAAAGATTCAAGTTCAGCAAATGTTAGCGCATTTGACAATGGGACAGAGACAGAGCAGGACGAAAATCCACCCTCTGCCGACTGAACAAGAGCGGCGGAGGATGAGCAATGACTGGCCCATTAGACCAATCTTGAAGCGGATAGATTTCTGGGCAGAACGTGACCAAAGCTGGAGGTTCCCTGCTCGAAGATCAGGCACTAGCAGGCAAACCGAGCATTGCACAGGCCATATTTGAAATTCCCACAATGCTTTTCTCACCGGGCGTATGTCGGGGCAATAACGTTGTCAGTTGGTCCTACCAGACAATTATCAGCATGACGAGAGCCTTTCATATCAATAAATTCTGACAACACTTTGAAAGTGATAAGCAGTGGTTAGCTCGAAAGTTATTCATAAACAAGCACGTTGAAAATTACGAAGCAAGAGACTTAGATCAGCTGTTGTCTCTATCGATGGTCTGAGTGAACCATGTGTTCTTAGCATGCAGGTATGGTCTAACGCCTTATGTGCTGAGTTGCTGTTTCCATATTTTAAAAATAGAACATTGTTAAACGGCATCTGTAATAGTTAAGGAAAGTGTGTTATAAGTATAAAGTGTTACAGTAAGTGTTTTGGCCCCTGACTGCCATTAGGACAAGCCAAGACAACCGCTCACTACGTTAGCTTATCTACTTGTTAAATCAGCCTGAAATTAAGATACAGATAAAAGTGTTGATTTTTATACTAAGATTTTAACAACTTGAGCCAAAGTATTCAGAATGTAAATGTTTGGTCTAGCAGGTATGGCCCACAACTGATGCAGAGAGTGCATGACATGGCAGAGGGGATTCATGTTGGCAAAATGCCCTCCTACGAATTAGTCCCAAATACTGAAGCAAAAAAGAGGCCGAATTCATCTGATGGAAGTAAGTCTAAAAGGGCTTCTTGATGATGTTACCCTGGTGACTTGCATTCTTTCCAGATGCTCAACAACCACTAAAAGTAGTGCATTGCTAAAAACTACTACTTGTGCTGGAGGTGTTGAAAATATGGTTTCCTTGTCATTGTCAGTTTGATTTTATAAGGTTCTACGTGGGCATCGATAGGAGCTGAAACTGTGCATGTGTTGCCCCTCTGAGGAGATGAGCCAATGAGGAAGATGCCCGTGTTGAAATTTGGCTCTAGACCACGCTTTGAGCTGGTGCACTTTGTCAGCGGTTGAAGTTGCAGCAGCATTGGCGGAGTGGGACGCAATGGGGAGAAGGAGAACGAGAAGGATCTCAGGAGTGAGAAGCTGAACAGCGGCAAGCAGCGGGAGGCTGGAGACAAAGCCTCTCCTCTCCCTTCTCTGACACAAACACAGTCACGTGTTATATACTCACATAATCCAAAATCCAGCATCTTTTATTTGCTGTTAGCTGGCAAAGAGTAATCAGTATAGTCAGATTCCTTTAATGTAAACACTTGGGAAAATTCCTGCCATGATATCACTTTGGACACAGGGAAAATCTGATAGTAAATATTCTGGCAGGGACAGGCCATGACGACTAAGGAAAGTTTATAATGAAGGTTAATTACACCATTCCATAAAATATAGATTCAGTTAAAATGATCAAACTTTTAAGTCATTCACTTTTATTTTTATGTAGTTAACCCTTTCTTACCGAATTAGTACAATGACAGGAGTTCATCAGAAACACTCTCAGTGGCATTTCTGCTTGAATTGGCTTGACTTAGAAATGGTTGGCTAGAAAATTCCTGCCATGAGATCACTTTGGACACAGGGAAGATATGATAGTAAATATTATGACAGGGTGAGGTCATGACTGCTTAGAAAAGTTTATAATGAAGGTCATGAAAGGTCAGTTTTGACTAATTGCAAAAAACGCCATGTAAACATTAGAATGGGAAAGTCAAGTGGTCTGAGCGAAGCGAACTGCGAACGAGGCATGGACCAGACTAACCAGGACCAATATTTTGAAAGGGATCAAAGGAGGATGACATCAAGAATAATTCTGATGATCAAGTGGTGCACAGTCAAGCAAATTGCAGCCAGATACAATGCTGTTGCTCCAACTAACATGTCTGAATGCACAGGTCATCACCTTAGCACATTTGGATGACCTGTTCAGATGATCTGTTCGAGTGTCATTGCTGTCTGAGGCAAACAGAACGGCAAGACTCCAGTGGGCAGAAGAGCAGAAAACTAAACAGTGGAACATCATCTTGTCAGATGTATCCAAAATTCTGTTGCACTATGATGATGGGAGGGTAAGAATTTGGCATAAGCAGCATGAATTAAAGAGTCCTTCCTGTCAGGTGTCAACAGTTCAAGCTGGTAGAGGTGGCATAAAGGTGTGAGGAATGTTTTCTTGGCACACCATGGGTCCTCTGAAATCAGTAGATGTTTGAACAGAAGGGCTTACCTATGTATTGCGACCGAGTGCATCCCTTCATGCAGCTGCTTAAACTATGGCAGAAGGACACTTTCAACAAGACAAGAAACCCTGCCGCAAGGGTTGTATAATCACGGATTTGTTCCAGTATCAAGACAGCAAATTTTCAATGTTTTCCTGGCCTTCACAGTCCCCAGATCTTAATCCTATAGAACATCCCTGGGTAAAGGTATAACAGGCAGTTTAGAACATGTCAGTCCCTCTATGTAATTTGAGAGAAAATATCCTATGAAGATTGGACCAAGATTCCTGCAGAGTATTTTCAGCATATAGTGGAAACTATGCCAGAAAGAATTGCTGCAGTTCTGGAGGCCAAAGAAGGTCCAACATGCTATTAAATGGGTGTACTTAAGCCAGATACACTGTGTCCTATAATAGGATGTTGCTGGAATGTATGTGGATGTTGTTGGAATGGCCGCAGAGTTGCAGCAGCAGTACAGGTAGTCTGTGATCCTTTCCCCGATCCGAGTGAGTTTGCCCTATTACACGGTGTCGAGTTATGATGTGAATGTTTAATTACACAGGATGGATTGTGGGCGACGGAACCGAACAGCCTTCAGGATTCAAATAGAGAAAGGTGAAACTTCTCCAGCCTTTGAGTTAATCACAGGACTATTGCATAGCAATTAGGGATAACAGAACAGCTTTCGGGGGTTTGGGTGGGGTGCCTTATCCGCCCCTTTAACAGAGTAGTCACAGTTCAAATTTCCCTTCTTCCATTGTTTACAAGGCATTATACATGTGGTTTATTTATAGTGCACAGAGTAATATGCAGCGAGTCTGGTCTGTCTGCTTTGGAAGAGAAACATTTGGCCAAAAGAGCAAGACACAGCCAGGAGGATGATTGGTAAGAGCACATCATAATATGCACCTTAAAGCTGTGCTCTACAGCTAGGTCCTGTTCCATGACTGCATATATAAATTTACTACTGACATTGCCATTTATATCTGGCCATTTACAGTGCACTCTTGCTCAATGCAGCACTTGAAGCTGATTTTCCATTGTGTAGTTATTATGTTCAAGAGATGTTTGACCCGGTCAGGTTGACACACTTTAGTGAGGGCAGAAGTATCCTAGAGGACACTACAGACAGTGACGAAGACATCTCAGAGCGCGAGGTGAGAGGTTGAGTTTTTTGTTACTCTTTCTACGACATACTTTTCATGCCAGGTACTATTGTCCAGTTCAGCCAAATTTAATTTACTGCCTTGTATTATCATATATAAATTGCTGAACATCTTATCACTCAGTTTCAAACATCCCCTCAGCTGTTTTAAGCCATTTCGGTTATTCAGAAGTACTGCTAAATGGATGTGGTGGGAAAATGAGAGCACATCAAACACAGACAGCTTTATGCACTGAGTAGTAAAGAGTAAAAGTTTATTGAGTTCTGTCCCCTGTATAACAGAGTAAGAGGACTGACCCGCAGTACGGTCCCCCTCCCCTTATACACAGAACAGAAGAAAGAGAAAAAAAGAAAAACGACTCCTACAGAGTATCTGCTAATTCATGTTTTGGTTAGCCTGAGCGCTGAAGGCTTCTTCTATCTCTATGGTTAGAACGGTATGTGAGCAGCTGGAGTCCCTGACTCACACGCTTATCTGCAGACTGTTATGCTGTGACTATAGAAACATAAAGCAAAGTAAAATAAAGCAAAGTAAATTTCCACAAAATGAAGCAAAGTAAATTTCCACAACATTTCCCCCTTTTATTCTATATCACACATTATCACACATTTATTCAGCAAATAGCACTACGATGTCTTCATGTGGATCACCGGCACCGCCCATCTTGGGGAGCGGAATGTCTTCACAGAGCTGGGGTTGGTCATTGGCATGACTGCTGAGCGCTGGCATGGTGAACACACTAGAAAGACGTCTGACACGCAATGACAAAAAAGGAGGTAAACACAGAAGAAGAAGAAGAATGGGTAGCAGAATGGGCAACGCTACAGCTGCTAGGTTCACTGCCCAACTGCCCAACCAGGCCGTCAGCCAGTCCCAGAATCCACCTGGAACTGTAGGCTGCGGAGTGAAGGCAGATAACACATGATTCATATAATCAGCAATATTAGCGCTGAGATCTGGAATGTAAAAACAGCAGGAAGTGTTAATCATTTTGCACACTCCTCCTTCCTTCATGGTTAGGAGATCTAATACCAATCTATGTTGAAGCACTGCTGCCCTTATCACTTGTTGTTCTATCTTTAAGGCACCTATTGCTGCTAAGGTGTCATTAACTACTTGCAGTAACTGATAAGCTAAGCCATTGATCTTTTGCAGGGCTGCTACTGTGCCACCGCCCAGGAAAAGGGACCAACCAATGGTTTCACCCGGAGTGGTCCATGGGTCCCTCAGAATTCTACCACAATAGTCTGTGCTGGTTATGTCTCTCCTCACCCTGTGCTGCTTGGCATGGGGAAGTGTATACACCTGTGTCCTTGGGCGCACTACAGCTGGATAACAACAACCAATCCGGTTCTGTGGCAATTCACCATAGGCCACCGAACCACAGACCCACATTACATTCCAATATCCCTGCAGGGTTGTCATGGAACAATTCCAGAGGGAACTGCTATTGGAGTCACTGCAAGTGCCGTTGCTGTGCACCTGCACATAGTCGACGCATCTGGACCAGCCTTCCGGCACCTGCTGCTTCATCTGCTATACAAATATCTCACCCTTACTAGCTGCCACATGCAGCATCATTTTCGGTGGTGCGGGGTTAGTGGGACTGGGACAGTTTGAGGTCTGGTTAATAACCTGGCACATAGAGATTGTCATATTCACTTCTCCTACGTCTGCGTTTTTCAGAGGGATTACAGTCCATGGAACACTGGTATGCTGGCACACCAGGCACTCTTGCTCGATATGTTGGGCATGCACAATGACTGACATACACGCTGTATTTTGCTGGCATTTAGCTGCTAATCGTTCTGCCTCAGTGGCGTTGGGACCCTGAAATGGTAACAAGTCTTCTGATAAGTGGTGGGATTCTTCATCCATGTTAATATGCAGTCTATGTTCTGACTGTGTTAGCTGTGTCTGATTTTCTCTATGTGGCAGTGCTACATGTGTCAGTGGCACACAAATGTCAGCCCCCACCCTTTCTATACAGCACAGATAGCTACCATTGGGATTGTTCCAGTTTCCTCGTAACTTTACCTGAATGGCATTTCCATCCCCGGGCGCACTGGCAATAGTAAGATTGACTGTTTAACTTCACTATCAGTTCTGATGTCCCATACATATTTTCTGTTTGCAGAATAATCATAAGAACCAGACGGAACCCTAATGATTTGACTCTGCTTTGTGGTGTTTTCTCTTAGGTGACCTGTAATTGTCTGCTGCACTGGCTTATTGAAGGCTTGATACCATGGGATTTGTTCCTTGTTAGAGGTGCTAAAATAGCCGTTGTTTAACCTGGTCCAATAAGCGGAGGAGGAGGTATCCCAGGTTATACGTTCGGATGTACTCAAGTGGACACTATGCCAGACCCCAAGTATCACAAGCACCAACACACCCATCTTATGGGTTTCTTGACGGTTCCGAGTGTCGAAAGGGTAGGCCTTGCCTTTAACACCCTACTCAACACAGTTCCAACTCAACCAGTACTTTAATATGCTGTCCACGATTCCCCCTTTGCTCACATGGCTACGCCCATGAGCAATTCTGATTAGGCCCTGCACGTATGATTTGGGTAGGCAAGGTTTGCCCGTAGGTGTGTGTGTCCAAGCACCATTGTACACTGTGCAGTCTAGTTATCTCCACCTGGTGCGCTCGGTGGCGGTAGCCCCTGACTGAATCTCCCGTAATGTGGCCTGCGGGGTAGCAGCGGTTTCCTGTATTGCTTGCACAGCGGTTTTAGTTGCAGCTGCCTTTGCTACTCTATCTGCAAAATTATTCCCCTTGCTGATTTGGTCTTCTGTAGTCTTGTGAGCTGCACACTTAACAACTGCAATTGTCTTTGGCAGCAAAATGGCTTCTAGCAAGATGGCGATGTCTAATATATTTACCCGAGCTTGTCAGGAATTGCCTATGTTTCCATATGGCTCCAAAATCATTAACAGTTTTGTCTGCAGCTAGTTTGCATGCTTCCGTCAGTGCTATTAGTTCAGCAGCCTGCGCTGAATAGGAGGATGGTAATACTTCTGTTTTAAGTATTTCATGATCTGTTACTACCGCGTATGCTTCCCAATTGACCCCTGTGTCGTCCCTGCTTGCTGACCCATCCACATAGAGGCATAGGTCTGGGTTACTTATGGCTTCTTCAAAGAGATCAACCCGCGGTATATATACTTCAGCTAAGATTGCTGTGCAGTCTTGTGGATCTCCATCCTCCTCCGTAGGAAGGAGTGTAGCTGGGTTCAGTGTTATACACCTTTTGACAGTTATATTAGGCATATCTAAGAGGGTGGTGTGGTATCTCAGCTACCACTGGGCTGAGAAGTGTGACACTCTTTGGTCCTGCAGTATTCGGTGTACTGCGTGTGGGACTAAAAGAGTAAGATGGGAGTATGCCACTATGGTTTAGGTAGCGAAATTATGGCTTGTGGTCGGTTTTGAGACAGCTTGTGTGTATTTCCCTTAATGATATGCCCCAAGAACGTCACTTCCTCCTTAAAATTCTGTAATTTTGCTCTACTAGGTCAGTTACATGTATGTTACATCTGAAATATTTCCATGAGCTTTTACGCAACATACTAAACAAAGGTTAGGAACAGGCTAAATCAAATCAGGCTAACTCTCAGCAGGTCAAAAGTACTTCAGACTGCAAACTATGATCTTGTATTTTATCAAATTTTATCATAATTGTAACGCAGGGAGGATTGGCAGGATACAAAAGAGGAGCCATGATGCATACAACGATGTTTATTTAGAGACATGGAAGACAACGTAGCAATAAGGCTATCGTGGGATCAAACACTGACAACGTTAACGTTTACACAAAGAACTTATATACGCAAACAATAACAACATAACGAAGGGCAGGCGTGAAACACAAGGGAGCGTGGCCACACGGATGAACACACACACACACACACACACAAGCAAACGCACACGGGGAGACGTTTGGGGGGAGGGGCCGTACCGTGACAAGAATATGTTCACACATGCTCTCTCTCTCTCTCTCTCTCTCTCTCTCTCTCTCTCTCTCTCTCTCTCTCTCTCTCTCTCTCTCCCCATCCTTTCAGCCTTTGGGTTTCAATAATACCCCCAGGGCAGACAGAGCCACTATTCAAGCAATGTAATATTCTGTAATATTCTGCTCTGGCTCCTCCTACCTCTGCAATGACATCCTCAGCTTTTATTTCAGTGGGTGTTGCATAGCCACTCATAAATATAAGTATGCCCCTGCCTGAGCTCCTGAAATTACTACAGCCTATTAAAAAAAAAACCTAATGAGTGAGCTTTTACGTAACATACTAAACAAAGGTTAAGAACAAGCTAAATCAAATCAGGCTAACTCTCAGCAGGTCAGAAGTACTTCAGACTGCAAACCATGACCTAGTATTTTGTCAAACATGTTTGTTATTACATTATCAGTGACTTAGCCTTGTTAAAGTAGATGAGGGCTTGTGGTCGTGAGAGAGTGACAATAAGCAGCAGCATAACCTTGTAGAGCAGCACCTGCTCCGAGTTACGCATACGCACCAACGGGTCCGTGCATCTCTGACTACAGGTGAACAAACCGGTACAGTGCGCTGGCGTAAGTGCCATTAACCACTCTAAACTGGAGTTTTCAGTGTATATACGTGGAGGAAGGACAAGTAGTTAAAGAGCATTTCGTCTCCACATGTGTTGTGGTTGCTGGCGGTACTGGTCAGCGCAGGGCACGTGTGTCAAAGCTGGACATACTCCTGTCCATTGATCTGGCAATGCAAAACAGAGAGACTGAGCTGCAACAGAGTTCCAGAGTTTTAACAAGAATTTTGACTTATTGACAACTCGCATATAAGAACAAAGTGAAAGATTTAAGATCATGCTTTTATGTTTCCAGAAGATTAACTCACCTGCCTTTCAGAGACGTGCAGAGCGGAACTTTCAAAAAGCTTATCAACGTGACGAGAATGCGAGGTTTAGGTTCATCTATAGTGTTACAGTAACAATGTGAAATATGGATATTGAGGTCAGCATCACTTAAGAGTGTATGTGTGAAACATCCTTGTCACCATAAATGTTGTGTTGTTACAAAATTAAGCAGTCCATCCAGTTTCATTTACCTGATTTATTAGCAGCCTGTGCCCACGGTCTGACTCAAGTATTTTTATTTTAATTTCCTCCATGTTGTTTATAATAGGCCTACAGTAAGAAATCCTTTTAAAGGTGATCGCCATTTCTCCCATTGTATACTGTTGAAGCATACGAGTTTTTATTCACTGAGAGATATGTCATTTATGGGGATTAGGTACAGCGCGTTTTATTCAGGACATTCACGACGATATATGGGCTAAATGGGATTGTAAAATAACTAGCTAGCTAGCCATGTATTTAGACAGAACCTGAATTGTGTTACATGGGGATTTTTATCCCATGTTTTTAAGGCTGCGTTATGTACAGCCTAGCATAAATAAATATGCAAGAATGCAGAGCACAAATAGTCCATAGTTTATTTTCCCTTCTATATAAGCCCGCAGGTTCATAGGTGACTAGCTTTTATAATTTCATTTGTAATTTGTGCATAATGGTGGAAACTTCAAAGAACAATATGGAAAAAAAGGAGGGTTGTTTACATAATTGCCCTTGAAAAAGTTTATAAGAATTAAACTCTTGTGTACCCCTCCGACATTCTCCGGAGGGTCCCTCAAAAGCATGTTTATATTTAAGTTGCAATAAAGGACGGGACCAGAAATTCTCTTCAACTAATTCTGATATCAAGTGGAAACAAGTTGTCAGGTTCTGGTCCGCACCGAACCAGGAACGCAGACACAGACACGTACACACATATCCGCACAAATCACCCACGACGACCACTGCTCGGTTCACAATCACACACTTATCAACCATCACGATCACCTGCTTCTAATTAACTCTCTCCCTATTTAAACCCCTCATGTACCATCCTCCAGTGTTTCCCATTTAACATACTGTGGACTAAAGCTGAGCCTGTCTTCATGAGCTTCCACACAGCTGTTTTTAAAACTTTTTGGCAGTGCTTTGTGTGACTAATATCCTGCCTTTTTATCCCTCACTCATGTCTTGTTCAGGTGTCAATATGTCACATAACTAAATTAGTGTTCTATTATTTTCTTAGTTTGTACAAGAAGTACAAATATGTAGCTATCTAACATTTATAATGTGTATTGTTTCTTATTTTGTTAACATTAAAATGTAAAACCAAGTGAAAACATTTAAATGTAAAAACAGGTTTGACACTGCTTTGGATCTAGTGAAAATACTAGAAGCTGTCAACACCATGACCTGAGCAGTCTGCATTTAACACAGAGAGAGCCAGAGACGATGTACGACAACAATCAAAGGTATTCAGATCTTAAGGGAATCCTTTTACTTAGTCTTCAATTATGCACTCCATAGATGTCATGAGGGACAGCCTCACAAGAAAGGAGGCCTGGTGCATGGCATGCAGTGGTGCCTATCATGCGAACACAGAGAGAGACAGAGACAAGGTAGCAGACAACAACCAATGGTGTTCAACTGCTGTCAGGTCTTTCTCAGTAAACTTCAGAGAATGAAGTACAGGGCAAGCACTTGAACATGCACATGTTCTTCCCTGGATACAGACACTTTGCTTCAAAGACAGTTGCCTCACAGGTTTGTTCCAAAATGACTTCCCTTGTCACTTATTCCCTTATGCAACAGGAATCGAAAAGAAAGGTGTGAGCAAGTACACCCTCCACTGACAAGCTCCTGTTGTTTAAGTGTAAATGGATTTTGTGACTTGAACAAGCTCCTTCTCTCATCCAATATAGAAATTGCTCACCGAACTACAATGAGTGAACAAGGTCTAATGAACTTGCTGTGAGAATGATCTCAGTAATTAACTCAAAAAGGATAGGCTCAGAAGTGATGATTTTTTTTTAAAGTAGGAAGGATTTTGATATTTCAAGCTTGCCAGCAGAACTAGCTAGCCTAACCTGGGGTGACAGCCAATGCACAGCATCACAGCTGGGGGAAACGGATGTGAAATGTCAATTTAATCGGCAAGGCTCAAGGCAACAGGGTCCTGTCCCTTGACTTAGGTTGATCTAGAGGTATTTCAAGAAACTTCTCAAGCGCACTTTAGTGGCAAAGAACAATATTTTCACTTGAACAGGGACCACAGATTAAAAGTCTGATGCTCTACTGACTGAGCTATTCAGGAGAGAAGCAATATCAGAAACATTACAAGTGCAATGTACATGTATGCAAAGAAAATTGAGTTCATGTGTATCGCATTAAGATGTCAATCTGCCTATGGAACATAACACCTCTTACGAGGCTCGATTTTTGCTCTCAAGCTGCTATGGTTTTGTCATGTTGTCTAAGAGAAGAGGCTTTGGTCGGTGGAGTGAGTCTTTGATAACTAAGATTGTAACTAAGATTGAAACTGCTCACCGCACTACATCGAGTACACAAGGTGTAATGAACTGGCTATGAGAATGATCTCAGTAAGTAACTCAAAAAGGATAGGCTCATCATGATGCATTAGCTAACAGTCGGCACGCATACACAAGTGTGAATGTTCAACATTCATTCAAGCATCTCGAGGTCACAGTCTGTAGTGTGTACAAAAGGAATCTAAAGAAAAGGTTTGAGCAAGTGCATCCTCCACTGATGAGATATAACTTTAGACTCTAATTGTAACATTAGAAAAAAGATGTACATACAGTCCATTTGTTTAAAATGTTCTTTGATGTGAAGCTCATATTATTTTGCCCCCACTTACTCAGAACTTGATTGTTGGAAGAATACAACAGGGGAACTTTCAGTTGTACTTCACATGACTGACACTGTGTAGACTTTAACTAATGTACAGTTGTGTAGCTTTAGAGTTGTGTACAATTAGAGCAAGTGACCTAAGCAACATGTATTGCATACACAGTTTGCCTTAACAAACCTATCACTTCAGAATATTTGTTATAGATACATGTAATGCTTCAGCATTGCTACTAGTTCTAATACACTCAAACTAGTGCACCAGAGTGGGTGACGGTAATGGTACTGTTAGAAGCAAACCTATATGACTGGGGTTGGGCTTCCACACACTGTCCCTTTCTCCCAATTCACAGAGCGGAAACGACTAGTTTTCAGCCTGTCATTTTTTTTTTTTTACACAACCAATTTCCAACCTCTATAGATATCGCTTGGAATTCAACAGGCACCTGTTGCTACTGCACCTTTAAGACGGATGTAAGATAAATGAGCTCCTTTATGATTGGCTGCCCTGTATTGTGCTTCATTCAAAAGGTACTCAGAGCTGAAATGCCTGAGGAAGGCAATTTAAGTGGGTGTGCTAAACCTCTATAGGCTGAATAGGCAGAGATAGGTAAATAAAGTGTTCTTGTGACATTAGAAATACAAATTTCAAAAGGGGCATTTTTGGCATCTTAACTGACATAGTTAAGAATTTTAACATTTAAAATATATATATTAAAAGGAGAATGTTACTTATTTCACTCTGACTGTAAAACAGTGCATATTGTGTTAAATGGGATTTCCATCCCATGTTTTTAAGGCTGCCTTATGTATAAATAAATATGCAAGAATGCAGAGCATGAATAGGTCGGTCTTCCATTCTGTATCACATACCTACCCTTGATAACACCGTGGTAACTGGAAAAAAAAACAACCCTTTTTACTCAGTTGTCACTACTTCCAATAGACTTCACGCTAATCTCATAGAAGTCCACCCCTTTCCATGTCCTCCGGAAACAGCACTTCCGTTGTGTTGTGACAGGATTTGTTCCTGAAGTTGTATGCGTTTTCTAAATTTGCACCGCATTTCTAAAGTGTGTTACCACTTTGATGAATATGCTTTGTGTATTTGCAGCACGATGGGTTTTCCAGGACACCGTAATTTATGCATGTTTAATTCCATCTTTTATTCATGTACTAAGCCCAACTCTATAGGCTAATATTTATAAAACCGAGATAACCATAGAAACGTCTTCATCTGTGCTTGATACTTTCACGGAAAAACGGAACTGCTGCTTGTCAAGCTTGTTTCATCAGGTTTTATATCATCGTCATGACGTGTTTGAATTGATCCCAGGCATATGCAGTCCTCATCAAAATCCATTCAAGTCCTAGGCTGTGAGTAAGGTAGCTAGCTATGTTCTCTCTCTGGTCACAGTTGGCAAATAAATTATGCATATAGATTGTGGGGAAAACACTTTAGCACGTGTCCTCCAAAGAAGTGTCTTAATATGAGTTATCTAGCTAGTTCCAATGTCAACTGTAATCATAACACTGGGTTTCTCTCTGTGCTCAGGTGTCTTATTCGCATGCCAGTAACATGTTAGCGATATTGCAGTAGTGTGAATTTTTATGTTGCCCGTGATGAAAGGTGACAGGAAACAAAAATCCAAACATTTTTTTTGTTCAGGTCTTTTTAACGGTCATAACCGACACATATTTATCTAACAAAAAAATCAGGTTCCTCTAAATGTGTGGAAGAACTACTGTGTATATTTTTGTTTCCAGTGGCCTGAGTACCTAAAATATGTCACCATTTTAGGAAGCAGGAAAGCAGGGCTGCTTACAAACATGACATTAGTAAATTATTTTTGGGATATTTTCATTTATGATTTTCCCCTTTTTGTTGTTTGTTTGCTTTTTTACTTTCATTTTTTGTAGGGACTGTGATATATATTTTGTTATTTGAATGCATAATATAGCTTTGGGGCTCCCACAGACACTTGTGTATATAAACATATTAGGGGAGATTTTTTCATTGATTTGTATATGTTTGTGAAGGAATGCACATAGTTCTCATGTTTGACCCACTTTAAAGATATTTTTTGACTTGTATCAGAAAGGAATACAAGCATTTATTCATATCAACATTTTCCTTGCAGCGTCATTTCAAAGATGATGCAACAGAATAGTTTTGCTTATCTATTCTGTACTTTGTTTATTGACAGGTAATTCCACCCTCAACTTTTTAGGGTGCCTCCCCATAATTGCTCAGCTCTTCTGTGAAATAAAAGCAGGATTGGTTTGTATATCACATTGGTGTAGGTCATTTTCACCTGTTATATGAAGAACATTCTAATGGCTTTGGGGGAGACAAACCAAATTAGTCCTTTATAATTGTAATTATATATTACTTTGATTCATTAGAAGTTTGTGATTATTCCTGTTATTCATCAACTTAGGTACCGTGATTTACTGGGGTAGGTCAAATTAAAAGATAATTGCCTGCTTATATTAGGTAAAGAAAGTTTTTTATGTCATAGTTTTCACTTACTATGATTGGGACAATACATCTTTTACATGAGGATGGATTTTATCAAAGCTTATATGGATCTGTATGCCATGCATAGGACGCTTATGCTTTATTTAGTTCACTAAATACAAGCAGTTCATTTTTGTTTTAAATGTTGATGTTCCACCTGCTCCATCAGACCCTCTGCTTTGACACTATGTCCACCTGATGTACATCAGTAAGCACAGCCTATAACAAGGTATGTCTTAGCCACTTGTAATCTTCTAAGCATTAACTTTCGCAACATTTTTATGACAATGTTAGTCTTTATAGTTTCCATAACTAGGTGCTTAACTGAAATCAGCTCCAGTGTTTCATGTTGATGTCTTTCATTTTTCATACATAGTCATGTATATATTTGTGACATGCTACATTTGTTACTGTTTTCACTTGAACAAGGAAAATCATACTCAAAACAGATATATGAGTGGACAGTCAGGGTGAAATAAGTAACATTCTCCTTTTAATGTTATATTTAAAAAAAATATTAAAGGTCTTAAGTATGTCAGTGTTTTAGTTAGTCTTTTGGCCAATGTTTTTTTTAAAAAGAGATAAGAAGATACCAGAACAAAATAGAAAAGCAAATAATAGAGGGAGATGGCATGGGATGGAGGGATGGAGGGATGATAAAAGACAGGGGTAGTAACGGATAATTTATTCTATTCTCTCAGCTATTCTCTTTAACTAATTCTGAAGTCTGTATCTTTATTTTCTATTTGAATGTTAACTTTACGACTAGCTGATTGGGGATTTAGGAACGACACTAGCGTTGATTTTGATTCTAGCCACAGTTCTAGTAATAAGCAGTGTTACAACTCTGCATGCAAAGTCACTGAACAGTTGACTGTTAATTCTGTAGTAAGCATAATGCAAAAAATACCTAGCATAAATAAATACGCAAGAATGCAGAGCACGAATAGTCGTTGCTTACAATCACTAGACAATCACTAGCAACTACATTTGCTAATCATTTTCTCTTTAAGGTTGGTATAAATTGAAAACTATTGCAGAGGTGACGTGTGATGTCATAATGCAGCCGCATCAATTATGCAATTATGATGTAGTCAAAGAACAGATTTTTCAAATGAACAATTTCTGTGAACCATTTTTAGTCTACAGATCACAGATAACGGTTACACTTGGATTTTCAAAACTAAATTTATTATGGGTCAGTCCGGTAGTTACGACTGCAATCCAAGACGCAAGGAACCTGTTCTTTCTGACAAGTATGAAAAGGAAAAGCATGGGATATTTGGTAAATATAGGAAAAAGAAGAACGAAAAGACACGAGCCCAGATCCCTGCCAGAATATTCACGCAGCTTGTGCTATTGTTCACTTGCTGTTGTCGGAAGGGTGTTAAGAGAAGGAACACTACCTCAGTGGATGACTTCTTTAAGGGTAAGTTCTGACCACAGCCACCACTTGGATGAACTGTGTGTGTGTGTGTGTGTGTCTGAGAGAGAGAGATCTACGTAGAAGTGTTCTAAGTATCTATACAACGCTAATAAGACATTTTCTGTTACTTTTTAAACAGATACTAGACCAAAGTATTTACTGAAGAATGACTTGCCTACTGAGAGAACTGAATCAGCCATGGTAAGTAAAGTAGAACCAAGACAAATGATTTAAAGCCATACTGAGGCAAGGGACAAAAGCCACAAAAAATGGAAAAATAGCTATGGTGAAGAAGTGATGCTAATTTAATGCTTGTACTTAAGTACACTGAAATGTCTTTGAATATAAATTACAAATGCATTTCAACAAATGTTGGAGAAATTAATTAAAAACACTAATGTCAATTTATTTAGAATATATTTAGGACACATACATTTAGCATATGCAATCTTTGTCAATTACAGGAAAAAAAAAATTGTTGGTGGGTTTTTTGTTTGTTTGTTTTACATTCTCCTTAATATAGAATTAACAGTCGACTGTTCGGTGACTTTGCATGCTGAGTTGTAACACTGATTATTAGTATAATTGTGGCTAGAATCAAAATCAACACTAGCTAAAATGACTGAATGCATTGGAATTTATTATTCCAATAGCACAATTTGAATGGGTCTACGGTACCTTAGTGTGTCAGGTCCTGTTATTTCTGTTGAACATTTGATATTTGGGGGCACATTTTTACATCATTAGGCCTGCAGGCTATGTGATAACGGCTATGCGATAAAAATTGTATTTGTTTCCTTTCCAGTCCAATACAAACTATAAATTCCAAATGCATTAAAATGTAATTAAAGTCATATTTCAATTTAATGTATTTAAATACTGTTCAACAATATTTCTACTTATATCTACAGGTGGAACTGAAGTCTTTCAAAAAGATAGAACCTCCAGATATGAATTTCAAGATGATGCTTCCTGAAAAGACTCCTTTGAATCAGATTTATGATCACAATGACTGGGATGAATGTATTGAGGACCCGGAAGCCATGTTTGCTAGAGTGAGAAAGTCTGCAGTGGAGCAGAGCAATCCTAACACTTGTTTTCCATAAATTCTCACAATGCTATGAACTATACATTTCAAGTAGATGTAATTAAATATTGCTTAACACTGTTTCTCTTCATAGCTGGAACTGAAACTGAATTCTTTCATAAAGATGCAATATGATTTCTGTGAACATGATATGGACCAACTGATTGAGGAGATGGAATCCACAGTTGTTAGAGTGAGAAAGTTTGCAATGCAGCAGAGCAATCCTAACACTTGTTTTCCATGAATACTAACAATGCAATTAAATATGCATTTCAAGTAGATGTAATTAAATATTGCTCAACACGGTTTTTGTGTCTGCAGGTATTAGACGCCGTACTTGCTAGGGAGGATATGGCTGCATAACCTCTGACGACAGCAATAAACAGCATTAAAAATACTCTGACATTTTTCAGTCTAATCTCTGCCTATGTTGTCTGCAACACAGTCAATTAAACCATGGATAGTAATTATATCTTTTTTTTTTTGTCTCACAAACATTCTGAATGTAACATTTCCTAGAGCTTTTAAGATACAATCACCATACTTGGCACCCACACTATTTTTTCCCTTGATGTCCACTTACATCTATGTGGCTTAATAATCACAATTCATTTTTACACAACCAATTTCCAACCTCTATAGATATCGCTCGGAATTCAACAGACACCTGTTGCTACTGCACCTTTAAGACGGATGTAAGATAAATGAGCTCCTTTATGATTGGCTGCCCTGTATTGTGCTTCATTCAAAAGGTACTCAGAGCTGAAATGCCTGAGAAAGGCAATTTAAGTGGGTGTGCTAAACCTCTATAGGCTGACTAGGCAGAGATAGGTCAATAAAGTGTTCTTGTGACATTAGAAATACAAATTTCAATATGGGGGCATTTTTGCAGCTAACTAAAACACTGACCTAGTTAAGAATTTTAACATTTAAAATAAATAAATATATAATATATATTAAAAGGTGAATGTTACTTATTTCACTCTGAATGTAAAACAGTCCATATTGTGTTAAATGGGATTTCCATCCCATGTTTTTAAGGCTGCCTTATGTATAAATAAATAAGCAAGAATGCAGAGCATGAATAGGTCAGTCTTCCATTCTGTATCACATACCTACCTTTGATAACACCGTGGTAACTGGAAAAAAAACAACCCTTTTTATTCAGTTGTCACTACTTCCAATAGACTTCACGCTAATCTCATAGAAGTCCACCCCTTTCCGTGTCCTCCGGAAACAGCAATTCCGTTGTGTTGTGACAGGATTTGTTCCTGAAGTTGTATGCGTTTTCTAAATTTGCACCGCATTTCTAAAGTGTGTTACCACTTTGATGAATATGCTTTGTGTATTTGCAGCACGATGGGTTTTCCAGGACACCGTAATTTATGCATGTTTAATTCCATCTTTTATTCACGTACTAAGCCCAACTCTATAGGCTAATATTTATAAAACCGAGATAACCATAGAAACGTCTTCATCTGTGCTTGATACTTTCACGGAAAAACGGAACTGCTGCTTGTCAAGCTTGTTTCATCAGGTTTTATATCATCGTCATGACGTGTTTGAATTGATCCCAGGCATATGCAGTCCTCATCAAAATCCATTCATGTCCTAGGCTGTGAGTAAGCTATGTTCTCTCTCTGGTCACAGTTGGCAAATAAATTGTGCATATAGATTGTGGGGAAAACACTTTAGCACGTGTTCTCCAAAGAAGTGTCTTAATATGAGCTATCTAGCTAGTTCCAATGTCAACTGTAATCATAACACTGGGTTTCTCTCTGTGCTCAGGTGTCTTATTCGCATGCCAGTAACATGTTAGCGATATTGCAGTAGTGTGAATTTTTATGTTGCCCGTGATGAAAGGTGACAGCGAATAAAAATCCAAACATTTTTTTTGTTCAGGTCTTTTTAACGGTCATAACCCACACATATTTATCTAACAAAAAAATCAGGTTCCCTAAACTATCCCACATGTCATACTGAAGGAAAAAAAATCACTTGTTGCTAAGAGATAGTAGAAGCACAGTAATCCGCTACCTGTAAAAATAACTGAACGTTACAACTCTGGCTTTGAATACATTCTTATGGATTCTATTTACAGTGTGGTTATACAATAAAATAAGTTGTACATTAAAATAATTGTAATTATTTACAGGTGCACACGTTTGCCAGAGCGCAAGACTAATTGCGTCTTAAAGTAACAATGCTTATAGATGTATGTCTAGAGAAATTAGGGCGCAAATGTAAATTTGTAGCCAGTTATCTATGATAAAACGTAACCTGTCATATTTGGAACATTTCTCCTTACCACAGGGCGAGACAGTGAGGATTTTAGGAAAAAACATTACGCTACCTGAATTTACCAAACTATACTGCGGAAGTTAAAGAATCTTAACGTTTGAAACGCTTACACACACACACACGTAAATAATATTTATTTTCAAGAGGGTGACAACGTATGAGAACTGAGAACTTGCATCAGTAATGACGAAATAATACATATTCATAACATCTAAGAGTCAAAACTCCGTTTTAAAACAAAACAATGAGGTGCGCTGTATCGCGAATATCAGTTAAAGGACCTGTAAAAACCATATTTGATATTTTACTTAATTCTCTAATCGAGTAGATCACAGATTCGAACAGGATGGGCTGTGTTTGCTCGTGTATGAAGGTATGTATGTTTTTTCCTACACTTTGGGAACGATTTTAAATACGATAATCTGAAAAGGATTAAGATTTATTGTGCATGTCACGGAACGCTTCCACTGGTCACGTGGTATGGCCCGCCGCGTGCACTGGGAGTTCTTCGTTGACTGTCTCGTGTGTAACCTTGCCTATGTTGTTCAGCACACACCTGCATCGGTTTACTCGTCATGTTTGTATGTATTTAAACCCTTGTTAGTGTGTGCCTTATTGTCAGTCGTTGATCATGTTCACGGTCACAGTTTGTGTTATACGTGAGTGCCGGTGTCTGTATCGTATGTTAATAATCGTTAATAAACGTCTCCGTGGAGCGAGTCTGTACGTCCTGTTCCTTGACCAGCGGCACTCGGGCCGTTACAGTGCGTAACTAATTAGCATTTTCCTGTAAAAAAAATAGCGCAAATGCAGATGATTAAAAAGTTTTGTTTTGTTTTTTTTAAATCAAAATGAGATTATTGTAAGAATACCGAGATATCGCTAAATCGCGATAATACTGCATATACAAATCAATACGTTTCTACAATGCTTTTCTACAGAAAAAGAAGAAGGAGAAAACGAATAGAAGTTGGTGGAGACACATAATCTCATCCTCCAAAGTGTCTGACTCCTGCGTGGCATTAGACGGTCACGCCGCGAATGTGACCACCTCCACTTCTTGCCCCTCTTCCTCTGAGGGGTCCCTGATCTTCAGTACTGCTTCTTCCTTTTCACCTGTGGACATATCCCACAATGCCTCTTCTACCCAGTCGTGCCTTCCTGGTCAAGCCTCCTCCTCCTCCTCATATGAGTCGCTCAGGACTACAGCAGTGATTGTTCCTGGTTAGAGCTCAGCAGATTTGATCATGTTGTTCAAATGCATAGTCTGTTTTTGGTTAAGGACATTTACTCCAAGTTTCTGTTCTCTATACAGAGGCTGCAGATAAAGATGTGGACTCCGTGCGCATTGAGAGGTGGGTACATTATCAAAATTCATCTTCGTGGCAGAGAAAAGTGTGGCATGGTGGTTACCCAATGGCACTGCCATTGTAACTTCCTTAGGGCATAAAACGAGAAAAAACATCATTGTATTTTTCATTCTTCACACCTTTATCTGTCTAAGGGTTGTTATGTGAACATTTTGTGCATAACTGGCCACTCTGTATTCATCTCTCCCTTCTTTTCTGTCTCTCAGGTTTCCGGCTGTTCTGATGCAGGCAGACACTCGTGTTCAGCCGCGGAATTTATTGCGACAGCTGCTGCACGTCCTCAGGAGTAAAAGGATGCGTCAGATTGGTCAGGGTGAGGGCCAAGGCCACACCCCCATCCATTCCGCTGTCGAACACCTCAACATTCGGCAGCTCGGGTAAAGACGAGAATACACACCGCGTTTTACTACACAGCCTATTAAGAGTAGATGATTTTACAGTTTACACAGGTGAAGCTCAGTCTTTTTCTCCTATACAAATACAAACATATTGTAATTAAATGAACAGTAAGTCATTTAGCAGTTCTTCTTCACATTATGAAACAGCCATTATACTGACATGTAGTGGCCTGGATGTTTCAGAGCTTCTGCACTAAATCTATTTTTAACATGGATGACCTGTTAGGTTTCCCAACATTGGGAACAGCTGCTATATGAACGCCACTCTGCAGTGCCTACTGAGTATCTCCTGCTTCTGGAGACCCATCAGAGCTCAGTCATCCTGCTTGACGGATCCTTCTAGTTGCCAGATGCTCAGGTACCCGTTCAGAACCAGAGGCTTCACATGGGTCTAAATGAACTGTTTAATCATGAGTGCTTAAGGAGGTGCTGTGATGCTCAGAGATATAAACCACTTGGTCTCCCTGTTGCTGTGTGTAGATGTTTTTCAGATCTGCAGCAGGCCCAACTCACCACTCGCAGCACAAAGCAGAAGGTGCAGCTCCTGGGAGCCCTGCTTGAGTGTGTTTCAGCCCGCTGCCCTGCATTCGAAGAGGACTATGAACAGGTCCAGCTAAATGGCCCCCTCAGCCATTCAGAACACATCAGAACCTCACGCAGTACCCTGCAGGAACTGCACACGGCCACCTTTGTTTTCTCACCGTGCTGCTGTTGAAGTCCAGGAGCAAATCCTCCTCTGATGTTCTCCTGTGCTGTCCTCCACAGGATGCTCATGAGTTCCTGATGCTCTGCTTACTGCAGCTGAAAGAGGAGGGAGAGAGACTCAGGGCCTCTTTCTTCTCTTACATCTGCCCTGTGGCAAACTTTGAGTTTCATATCAAGTCTGTGCTCACATGTACCAGGTAATTAGGTATCACTGTTGCATATCTCCTTTGTGTTAATGGACTGGTCTTAACCAGTCTTAACATGTTTGTTTAAAGTACATTTTCTCACCGAGAGTAGGCGCTTTCTCCGGACATCTCTGTTTAAAGTGTTCATGAAAGTTTCATAACATACATAACTTAAATATGAACATTTAAAATGCTCACAAGTTCAGCTTGTATTCATCACATAGCTTTCAAATCTCAGAGTGTGTGTGAGTTTGGGAAAACATAACAGACATGGACTGAGCATTCGAAATGTTTTCTGCTCTGATGCTTCACATTAGATAAGATGTTATCTACTTGTAAAACTGAGCAAATTAGCATGTGATAACTCACACACTGTATAAGGGATGCAGGAGATTATTTCTGTGCAAATGTTGTAACATTTCTGTTCTCCATTTTGTGAAAGCTGTGGAAAGCAGAGCTGCAGAGTGGATGTCTACAACCACCTCTCTGTAAATCTGAGCCCTGCTACGACCGACAGCCTACACACTTACTTTAAGGTTGGTCACCTCACACACCCTCTTTGGATAAGGCTTCATTACTGTGTTGTAAAGGAGAGAATACAGTTATGACATGCTACCATTTTGATTTTATCACTCTCAATGAAAGGGTCTCTTTCTTTTTTCAGCCAACACTACTGGAGCGTTTTTGTGAGTGTGAAGCAGGCTGCGAGGCAACTGAAGAGGTGGAGTTTTTCACACTGCCACGGTGAGTCTCGTCTGACGTAGATGACCTTAAAGAATGAGTTTTAAACCAGTCCAACACACACACCCTCCTCCACTCACACACACTTCCAGTCCTTAAGTCACTTTTCCTCTTGGAACAGTATTTTCGTCCTCCACCTTAAGCGGTTTGACATGCTGGGCCAAAAGCTCTCAGACGTGATGGACGTCCCGTCCGAGCTGGATCTCTCTGCCCTTCCTGGGGTGGCTTCTCTCAGGCAGCAGTCGAGGTGAGCTCGTACCATCAACCCGTGCCCACATACTTCTCTGTCCACCCATTCCCATTTAGCTACAAAATGCCGACTGAATGGCTTTGTGGTTTGTCCTCAGTGGAGCAGCGGGAACCCAGGACAAACCGCAAGAAATGCAAAATGATAAACTGGGGGAAAACTCCAGTCCCCAGCCAGGTAGAGTTGTGCCATTTTCTTACAGTGGAGTGATAATACGGCTGTGTATAAGTATCTGCCATAATGACTAAGTTCTTTTAACCCATCAGTAGTAAATGAGAGAGGAGAAGGACAGGGAGCTAGAGGACAGCAAGTAAGCCTACCGGTGAGGAGAGAGAGAGACCAAAAAGAAGAGAGATACAGGCTGAGAGAGACACAGAGACAGAATGAGAGAGAATGAAAGAGGCCTGTTAATACAGAGATGGCGTTCGATCCGTGATGCGTTTTCAGTTAATCGTATGAAAAAAAAGATGTATTTGTTTGTTGCAGGAATGTGCACCCACTGGCACCTACAGACTCCAGGCGGTGGTTTCTCATTTAGGTGACAGCATGGACCATGGTGAGTAATCTGACATTATTTATACACGTGCAGTAGAAACTATTAAATGACTAAGGACCACCGACTACTCCGACAGGCCACTATATCAGTGACACAGCTGAGGGAGAAGGACAGAGCTGGTTGTCATTCAGTGACTTAAAAGTATCAAGAAGCACTGAGCCAGCCATCCTAAAGAGCAGGACAAAAACAGCCTACCTGATTTTCTACGTGCACAGGTAGAATCTCACCTTTCAGACTTGGGAATGTAGGTACCTCAGTCTAGGAGCACTCTAACAGAAACAAGTTTTACAAGCTTTTATATGTAGGGAGTAAATTAGCCTTTACTGTGCCCTGGGACTGCAGGTCTCTTGTGCATGACAGGTGAGTGAGGCCTACTCCCAGCACCGGTGGGCAGGTGCTAACCTTCTTTCTCAGTCCTTTCACCCTTCCCTCTCTGCAAAAGAATTAAAAAAATTTTAACACATTAAAATGAGCCATTTTTTATTCTCCACAAAATAGTAAATGCCCCCTCTGGCGTTCTTGTTAAAACACTTTTTCCATATTTTTAACCCATAGATGTATAACATGAATAATACTGTACTTGTCAAGTCAACATATTTAGATGAGGTGTCCTAGTGTCAGTTATTGTCTTCTAATCGCTATTGGAGATGTACAAGTCCCCATTCTTTATCCCCAACATTGTTCATACTAAAAGATTAATTTCTTTTCCAAGTAGCACATGGCAGTGATTAAACACCTATTTACATGGACGTCACTTCCATCGCCACATATGAGAACACTACCAGGGTGCTTCACTGACGGAGGAAGAGCTTCAGTCCTTTTTGAGAAATAACCAACTTGTATTTTAATTTGCAGATGTTAGGAGTGAACCAGCATCTGTCTATAGTTCTTTTAATTGTGAGCACACATATTTAAACCCTTATTTTGTTGTTGTTTGTCAGTGTTTGACCCCATGTATGCTGCTTTGTTGTGTTTTAAGACTGCCTGTTATGTTCTAAGTAGTGTTAATGCTTAATGTTCTTCGTGTTTGGTTTTGTCTTGTTCTGTATGATAATAAACGTCTGTGGCATCTGAACCGCAGCTCATCTTTGCATCCGGCTTCACGTCACAGGAACACCGACCGTTGAAGGTTGCCTCGAGCCAAGGGAAAGAAGAAAAAGGGGAAACCCAACCCATGCAGGAGAATCCTCCATACTTGTGGGAACACTCCCTGTCTTCACATCGGGGGAGAGTATCTCTGGAGGATTTTGGGGGGGCCCTGGTGGTGGTCCAGGATCAGATGCTGCAGAGTCCTGCCTACCTTCACTGGATTACCGGGACCCGTACGATTACGACTACCAATATCCAGGGTCAGACTCTGCAGGGTCCTACTATCCCCCCACGGACTACCAGGAGGACTATGAGGATTACAGCAGGAGTGAGGAGTATGTTGACGTCGGCCTCAGGTCAGACACCGAATCCGACTGCTCTGAGGATCCATCAGTGGAGGTGGAGGAGGCCCGCCATGAGGATCCTTCCTGTGGTTTATAGACCGGGTCAGAGGACTCTGAAAGCGACGAGCCTCCGATGTTAGTGCTTAATGTTCTTCGTGTTTGGTTTCATTTTGTTTTGTGTGTTAATAAACATGTGTCTCATGTGAACCACGGCTCGTCTTTGCATCCTGCCTTGTCTCCCACGTCACAGAACAGCAATTCATCTACACTTCTCACAGATAAAGCTATCGCTAACGGCGAAGAATAAACATGTTGCAAAAAAGCAGTAAGAGCTAGTATGCAGAAACAGTGGTGTTAGCGCGAAACAGATTCAAAAACAGGAGTCTCCTTATGAAGGAAGGAGGTTCTTATGAACCTCTGTATTTTGACAGCAAGTATTGACCATGTGCCATTAAAACCATGCCAGGTATGGTATTAATCCACAAAATAGCACATCAAATCTAATTATTTGGCTAGTACAGGGTTATGCAATATTCCCTCAACTCAGCAAAATGCAACAGCTTGAATTACTTAACTGATTAATAATAATAAAAAATCTTTCCTGACTATAAAAATATAGCTGACCCATTCGAAAGATTAAACATCCAGTGAGTGTGTATCCTGGCATGTTAAGGTAAAAGGCATCTCCGACTGGAATACATTTAAGCGGTTTCGGGCGCCATCTGGTGGCGACTTGGAGTCCTTATCACGCTCTCATTTCTTTTGTATGGCGGGACAAGTGTTTTGTTATCCTACCTATCGAACAGTTCTACCTAGATTTAATGCACTTATGTACATTAGCATTAGTCCAGGCTTCTGGTGTTTATTTTGGATGCATATATTATAATTAGGCTACTGTGGACATTTGTATTTTGTATAGCTACAGCACCTGTACTTCACACACGTGTAGTAATCGGATCTAGAAAGTTGCCAGCCCTATTAAAATATTAGGTTTATAGTATAACAGTTTAATTAAACAGACAAAGTGTTAATCACAATCATTTGCATGATGATTAATCTTGAACCAAAAATCTCACCGGGTGCTGTAGTTCTCTTTCCAGACACACACCCAATAAAACTGTGCTTGATCATTTCTTATTGATAGCCACTGACTATAGGATCAATAGAATAGTACAACCAAATAACCTTTAATGTTTTGCTTTACTGTAATACAATTTAGAATTGCGATGTTACCCTTTTAAGAAGAACTGAACACATTGTGACAAGAGCAACTGGATGAAGCTTTATTGACATGCTGGTCAAGGACTCACATCCAATATGTTTAAAATACATTAATTGAGGCCAAGTGCAGCATAAAAAAATATTTTAACTTCACACAGAACCAAAACAATCAACATTAAAATATATAAAATATATAATGTATAAAAATATGGGTATTGTTTAAAAAAAAAACAAAAAAAACTAACCCTAACCCTAACCAAACCCTAATCCTAACCCTAAACCAGTAGCACAGACGTGTGTCCCAATTTGTCTGGGACAGCAAGAGAGAGGGAGAATGATAGATAGATAGATAGATAGATAGATAGATAGATAGATAGATAGATAGATAGATAGATAGATAGATAGATAGATAGATAGATAGATAGATAGATAGATAGATAGATAGATAGATAGATAGATAGATAGATAGATAGATAGATAGATAGAGAGAGAGAGAGAGAGAGAGAGCTACTTGAAAAGAAATGTGAGCTATGTCCTATTTTCCTTTCTTTACTGCAACACTGTCATGGGACCCAACGTTAAGTCCTTTCTTTGGTTCCACTTTCTCACTGTTCACTTTACTATGTTATGAGATGCTATGAAGCGAAAAATAAAACATGCCACGACTACTGTACGCATAATGAAGCACAAATAGAACATGAAAGTCCAAGCTAATGTGATCTTTGGCGTCATCTGCTGCTGCCTCTTGCCGTAGTTGTGACAAGTCACCACAAGAGGTCTCTGTTAAAGCGAACACAAAAACACAAGACAGGTCTTCTGTGCCCTACGCCCTTAATTCTACTTACTCTAGACACAAAAGCAAATGTTAGAAACCGGTTCAAAGTGACCAGTCCTTCAGGTTCAATCTTCTCCAAGTAACCCACTGCCATCCATCCTCTGTAGTCGGATCCGGGGAAGTCAAGAGACACTGACACCAAGGTAGTGAATCAAGAGCGCTCCACTTTATCGAGGAAAGCACAGAGTATATATGTGTCCTAAATCTACTATCTAAATATACAGGATGACGGGGAAAAGTGAGGCATGTTCTAAGGGTCTATGTAGAAAGGAAAGAAACAAGGTTAGTAAAGATTAGATGTTCTCTGCATGAACGAGCCACTAGCTGTTCCCGTGCCCGTCATGAGCCACTGCTGTCCTTAAAGAGAGACAGGGAGAGAGAGAAAGAGAAAGGGAGCGGTAAAGAAGACAAGAAGAGGGAGCGGATGACCTCGGGCGACCAGCTCGCGGTCAAACTGCCATGTCATGGCTGATAGGCAGAGACCTTGCGTTGAGTGCCTGAAGACAGAAAGGCTCCAGTATCTAACACGCCCCTCTTTGATTCCAAAGGAATCACATATCAGTATATAGACCTTTCTCATACGCAGGCACCAAGGCAACATTAGCATGATTAATCACGGAGGTAGAAATGAGAGTTATGAAAGAAGACAGGAGTGACAATAAACAGGGTCCACAAACAAGAATCAACACAATAATCAGGAGTATGGGAAAACATATGTTTATGAGCCAAGATCCCCAAGGGCCGACAAGCTCAGTTAACCAACTGAACCAAGAATCATCGGCGGGTGGAGGCTCAGCAATAGCGGTCTTCATGTGCAAAATGATGTCAGTAATGCTGTTATAGTAACTAGGGATGTCAAAGCAACACGTTTCATTAATGACCTTGCAGATGCCTCCCTCCTTTGCCAAGAGGAGATCTAGGGCTAGGCGGTTCTGCATGACAGCGGTACGGATCTTATTTACCTTATCATTGAGTAATGCCATGGCGTTTTCACTCCTATTGGCTAAATTAAGTACCTGCCATGCCAAACCGTTAATTTTATTAAGGGCTGCAGTAGTTCCTCCTCCCAGGAACAAACTCCCACCCGCGTTCATTCCAGGATTAGTCCATGAGTTGGCCAGTACATACCCACCATACCTATTAGGGGTGCCATTAATTACAGACCTTTTAGCTCTGTCAGATGTCAACTGCGAACATGTATATATGACCAGAGATGGGATAGTTAATGCTGGGGTACAACATCCTTTCCAGGGAAATTGATGACGGGTATGACTAACAATCAAAGTGGGTAGGCTGGAGTATTCCATCCTACCGCATACCCACATGATAGCTGCAGATATGCCAGTGCCCAGGATCGCAGGGCAAAGAGACGGTGTGCCTGTTATATTATTTATTGTGCATCTGCCCAGTCCCCGTGCCTAATGTCCATACCTCATTTATACACAGCGTGTGACCAAAAAATGGACAATCAGGCAAGCCTGCAGAACATAGACAGGTGCTACCGTTCACAGGTAATACTGCTAGGGTCATATTTCTGAAATGGGGGTAATACCATTTACTAATGCCAATGTCACAGTCTGTCCTGTGGTTTGGCCATGAACGACCAAACAAGGCCCATGCGGGGAGATTACCACTGGCAGCTGCTGCCTTAGATACATTTCGTATAAACCGTACTCCCATATTGATCTGACAGTCGGATGAATTATGATTAAGTGCTGCTGCCATAACATCATCTACCAGGACTGGTACCCAGGGTGTATGGAATGCTTGACAAACCAAACAGTCCTTCCCTGGCTCCACCTCTCCTACCGCTACCAGGGAGACCACACAAGCTAATTTACACTGTTGTTGATGACTCTGAAAGCCCACTATCCCCCATTTTGTACTTTTTGAGACTGAAAATAATGCCAATATTATCAAATGAATGGGGCCCATTATTCCTATAGTAAGGTTTTGCAAGAACCTTTCAGGAAAGGACCAAAGAGTCAGCAAAAGGATGTTAATAGGCAGAAAGGATATCTATCAAGTTATAATACCAATGCTAAAGTGTATTGACATACAGGGACAAGGAGTACTTCCTTGGTGTGTGGTGCAGCCAAGGGCCAGTCCCTCAGCATGAAATCATATAACAAATTTTGTACTATATGTGAATGTGTTTAGGTGCATTTTGCTTGTCGGACGCGTCAGCTACTGGTGATTTCTTCAGCCGGCTGGTGTGTATCCACTGTGCTGATCCCGATGTAAGCACAGCGGTTCGGGTCACTGCGATCACGGTTGTTGGGGGTCCATAACCAGCTTTACCAGCTTTCCAAGGGTTCAGTGATTTGACCAAAACAGTGTCACCTGGAATAAATGCATGAGTAGGCTTGTCTGCAGGAAGAGGGAGAGAGCAAGCGACATTACCATGCACACTGTTCAATTTCTCAATCAACATTTGGGTGTAGTCCACCAAGATCACGTCCATGTCACCTGAATGAGAAACACCTGGGTTACATCTGACCCATGGGATGGTAAATGGTCTACCAAAAGTTACATCAAACGGTGACAATTTATTGGTGGCACTGGGCGTCATTCTGATCTCACATAACACCGCTGGCAGTAGATGTATCCACTTCTTTCCTGTTTCTATCATAGCCTTTGTTAACCTTTCTTTCAAGGTATGTTTCATTCTCTCACCAATGCCAGATGACTGAGGATGATAAGGGATGTGAAATTTCCAGTCAATAGTTAGGTAGGTGCATAGTTTCTGAGTTACCTTGGAAATGAAACAGGGTCCCTAACCTGAATCTATTACCCAAGGCACACAGTACCTCCGTATTATCTCCTTGGCTAGGATTTTAACCTAAGAACAAGGAAATGCCTCAGTCCACTTGGAAAACCTGTCTACAATCACCAGCAGGTACTTCAACTGACTACAAGGTGGCATGTGCGTAGTCTATCTGTAGATACTGAAAGGGATATTCAGGAGCCGGCAAGGCATCATGTTTGGTTTGTGTTTTACCCTGGAGGCTTCTAGCACAGGTTAAAACACAAGCCAAACATGATCTAATGGCAAATGTACAATTTTGCAAAAGGTGCGGTATCAGAATTCTGTCTTGTATGTGAGATTTGTTTATAGATCTGGGAAATGTCAAAGTATATATATCCATACCATGCCTGTTCAAACACAGAAAATATGTGTAAATATAATAGATAAATGCATTTATTATAAGAATTTTAACAGAGTTCAGTACTTAGATTTTGCATTTCTGATGAGAGAATCATTATCAAATAAAACCAAGACGAACAGCTGGGAAAGAATCGTGAGGATCCCTGTTTTCTGTACACACTGTTTGCACAGAGCAGTGCGAGCCACTGCAATCGAGACTGGTTCTCCTTCTCCAGAAAGTTGATTATTTCAATGATCAGCAGCATATCATTTTCTAATTTAAGGCATATGTTTTGAACAGTTTGCATACTTTTAAGGCATGCACACTGGATTTGAAAATTAAGTGAACTGTCTTTGATGTAGTGTGAATGAGAAATAAAATGGATCATTAAGAATACATTGGTCAAGGAATGTGCACTGATGGAACCCACAGTCCCTCGCTCACCCTTGGCCAAAACGAGTCGAGGAAGAGCAAACCCATTCCTGGTTCGGTACGTCCACTTAACAGATAATTTAGTGGTTTTACTTTTTGGCTACTCTACCCACCTCTGTCTGTATTGCAGTTTGGGTTGTTTGTCTGTCTAAATGTCCGCTTAGCTACTATAGCTAGAGCTTTTCTAATTTTATGATGAACGGTCTGTCTGCTGTAGTTTTATATAGTTATGGAATGCATTGACGTTCCACCTGTTTTCTCACACAAGGCTTTATGTCAAGCATAAGCGACTGCTTTTCATGCTATTTAGATTTTGCTATTTTAAAGGTACAAGAAAAGTAATATAAGTGATTAAACCAAATTTCATCACCATACCCGCCCTTTCTCGTCTGCCCACACTTGGTGACGTATTTCGATGTCGTATGTACACGCTGCAGGTGCGTATAACGTTCCTAAGTGCGGGCAGTTTGAGACGAACAGCTCTACTTAGCAGAGAAGAGTCGGTCCACAGTAGCGCCCCTCTCTCTGCGTCTACCTCTGTTCACTCACTAGAGAGAATCTGCTTTTGATTTTGATTTTGAACAATTGAATTTGATAATTTTGACCATTAACACTTTGTGCGCTGTGTGAGTGAAAACAATGTATTCTGTGCTTTCTAACTTTCACAGCAGTTGTCGGTTATGTGTTGATTTTGTCAGATGCCGTCACGGTTATAAAATCATTTTAGCGGTGCCGAGCCGCAGGTTGAATATTTGGAAATGACTTGGATAACACGTAAGCTACGTAACACGTAACACGTAAGCTGTTAATGGGTGCGTTTCAGTCCCTGTCATTTTCGTCCCGTTGTGGAAACCAATATATGTAAAAGAATTACCAAAAAAAAGGACTTATTGCTTGAAGCAGTGAAGCGGAGATGGGTTTTATGTTATGAGCAAATTTTTTGGCCCTTAACTCAAAAGAGAGTTCCATTTTTTGATGATAATTTATTGTAACACCATGAAAGGTAGCAGCGACCCTTTTGGTCAGCTGCAACATATAAAATCAAGACATAACCTGTGCATACATATGGGTGTGCTTTCTGTGCCTTCTTGTTATGAGTAAAGTAACCTAAATAGTAAAGAAAACAGGGCTCTCAGCAGACATTAGTGTTTTCTGGAAATTTGCTTGCTACCTTACAGCTTGTTTTCTTAGAAAGAAACATTTGACGGTGGAGTATCAGTTTTTGAAATATGGGTTACCTCTTGAAAAGTAGAGTTTTAAAGTACCTTGTTAATGGCTATAAATGAACAGTTTAAATGCATAAAAAGAGCAGCTGACGTGTTGCTTGCCATATGGGCTAGTTATCTCACCTTCATACGTACTGCTAACCTGACTGGTTACTTATCTTAGTTTGCCTTCTGCAACAGTCACCATTTTGTGGGGTCAGATATTTGTTAGCTAATAAGTTACTTCCATATACCCACCAACACATTCTACAGGTCAACACATTCCTGCTGCCCCTTTTGTGTATGTGTCATGACTGTTTATTTAATGATGTTTAAGTTGTTTGTGACCTAATTATTAACCACTAATAAAATCAGTTTAAACCATTCATAAACTTTTTGTATTCAATGCAGTAAGATTTAGCCTTTGGAACTAATGGTTTAGGGATATGCATACCCAGCTGCTTGCCTGTTGAAATTTACCTGTAAAGGTGTGCTGCCATTCTGATTGCTTTCTTGCCTGTTTTCTGTCCTTCATGAGTGTTGGTCTGCATACTGACAGTCTTTCTGAACTGACTGCCATTCACATGTATAACTGTCTGCCTTCTGATCCTCAAGCCTGCCTGCTTACATGTTAGATTGCTGTCTGTCCACCAAACTGTAAAAATGATTTATGCTTTTGACTTCATATCGCCTTTTCAGAACAAAGTATTCCAGGAGAGTCCTAAGAAAACTTGGACCAGGACAAATGGAGAAACAGAAGCGTCTTTTTGGCAGGAAGATGTAAGGCCTTTGCACTACAATGTTAAAAAATCTTAGAATAACAATATGAATTTTAAATGATTCTTATTTATACAGCATATTCCTTATAGAACCCAAAATCTCAAGGTGCTTTACACTGAAATGAACGAACAGTATTCAGCAATAAAACATTGATCAAATAAAAGTTAAAAGTCACAAAATATAAATGTAGAAAATGAAATTAATTTAAACAGAATTTAAATTAACCCGGCTAAACAAGCTGAACAATTAGACTAAGCTAAACAAGCCACTCTTTAATCTGTATTAAACACCAATAGATACTATAAATACTTTCTGGACTATTCCAAAGTATCGGAACGATGAAACATGAAACAGATTAAACATGTTTCATCAGCCTTGTTATTTTAAAAGATTAGGAAGTAATGTTAAAGGAATTAGTCTTATTTTCCTTATAATGTGCTAAAGTAGAATAAAATCATTTTGATTGTATTGTGCAATTAACAAAATACAACATGGACCAGAGCTCTATCAGAGATTCATCCATTAAATAGAGAATAAGAATAACAATCTATAAACTTAGACACAAGCTCTCTCAAAATAATTTAACCATGGATTTTAGTTCAGGCTGTTGATGTTTGAAGAATGACAAACGAACATTTCCTTATATATTTTTGTTGTTTCCATAGTAAAATTCCTTCACCTCCAAAAGTCGCACGGGCTTCTTCAGTATTTAAAAAGGTGAGTTTACAATGGCCAAATTTGTTATTCATCAGAAAATCGAATTGTTGCTAAAAAGTGAGATGTCAGCACAGTTGTTATGTTATCCTGATATTTAATGTATTTTTATTCAACCTCCTCTATGGTTCTCAAAACAAGAGCAAGTTAAAAAGCACGAGACAAGACGACAAGAATAAACCTGTGAGGAATGACAGCAAAATGCTCCTTGATAGAGCCAAACAAATCATCCCAGACTTGGAGAAGCTGGATATTGCACCAATCTTGACCCATTTTGTGATGGATCTGACTCATGAGTATGCCATTTTTAAACCTTGTCTTCTTCTTCTTCTTCTTCTTCTTCTTCTTCTTCTTCTTCTTCTTCTTCTGCTTTTTCAATTTATCATTTTTATTTTTGGTATACTTTTGAATGTATGAGATTTTTAGAATAAATATTAATTATAGTTCTAAAGAATGCTTTTATTCACATTCTTTTAGGCAGTGGACATCTATCCGGAAAGCAATCCCTAGTCCAGTAAGTCATACTACATTGCTTACACATCAACATATTTTAAATGGGATTCATATTAATTCTAAACCAAACAACCAAAACCATTTTGGAGCCATTTTCAATGTTCGCCTTTCTATGTTATCTCTCCTTTCTTTCACAGGAGACAAAGGTCATGATCTCTCATATGGGTTCATTCATTGCCGACATTGTCAATGAAGTAACTGTGATGGGTCTTCTTTCATCTCTGGAAGAAATGTTAGATGTTGATCTAAGATCAGTGTTGCTTTCAAATTCCAAGAAGGAAACTGCAGATTTGCTGAATGCTTTCCGTACCAGATCTTGTGAGATAAATCATTCAGCTTCAGTCCACGTGAAGGAGGGGACAGCTCATATAGACTCTCTAAGCAGAGATGTTAGGACTGCAGTTATTGATACGCATCGCAGTTGCCTGGATGACCATGAGAGAGACCAAATTGTGATGAAATTCCACTCGACCATGGAAGATACAAATTCAGAAGCAATGAGTGAGCTTCTGATAGGAGATACTGAGAGTTTGACATCGTTATCCTCAGATGTCCATGACGATGGTACATCTAGACCTATAAGTACCATTCCTATAGCTGGCTCTCCGGTTTCGGATATGCTTCAGCGCTTTGATGATGAGATGGAGGAATTTGCTGAACTGTCGCAAGACATCAATCCCCACATAAAAGGAAGGACACATTTTTTGTCCCGTCATTTAATAAATCCTGACCTTGAAGGGGTCTCATCTTGTGAGCTCTGTGGTATGGTCATGCCAATCTACCTAGAGCAGGATGACTTGAAATCATCACAGGCATCATCAGAGCTATGCACAGATAGTATGAACACCTCCTCCGACGTCATGGCAAGCCAAGTTATGGAGTTGGTTGTCCCACCCTCTGTGAAGAAGGCTCAAGAGTCCCCCAGTGTACAAAATGACTGGTCTTCCCTGTTCAGCATCGATATACATAGCTCTCCATCACTACAGTCTGAGATGTCTGCTAGGTCACCATGTACTGAGCCTGCTCTGGACAATCAGAGCAAAACCATGAAAGCCCAGAAGGGGAGATTGCATTTCCTATTCCCCTTCAGTAAGGTCTCAAAGGACTTAAAGGTAAAACATTTGACTTATTTCTTATTTAGATTTTGTTACATTATTAATTTTTAAAGTAGTGCATATTTGAATTTCATTTCACACTGAATGTGTATATATCACTTTGCATAAATGACATAATTTGTTCTAAATTATATTCTGTTGCATTATTACTGGTTTGTATCTGTACTTTTAGTTATAAATTTACTTATGCTCTGATATTTTTCTACTAAATCATTGTTTTGTTTTTGTTAGAAACTCAAAAAGAAAAGCAAGGAGCACCCTAACACTGTAGCTGCTGCTGCAACTACAGGTAAGAACATATTGCTAGAAACACATATGACAATTTAGTTGTTAGACAGAATATCACAGTTATATCCATTTTTTAAAAATCAATCACTTTTTTGTCTTATGATAGGTAGTGAAGATGTTTCCCCCATCTCGTCACGTTTCACGAGGATGTTATCGTTCTTTACAAGGCAACGCTCAAATCATCAATAAAGCCTGAAACATCAATTTGCTGAAAATGTGCAAAAATGGCTGGTTTTTGATTACATTTACATTTACATTTACAGCATTTAGCAGATGCTCTTATCCAGAGCGACTTACAAAAGTGCTTTGTCCTTTACTCATAGAATATCTTAGTACAGTACAGTAGGTTAGAGTCCCACATACCAATGAACTAGAATACTGTAGAATACAGGGATCAATGCTGATACCTAGAAGTACAAAATACATAAGGTCTATCTTAAACAATGATAAGTGCAATAAACAATAAGTGCTAGAGTTTTTTAAACAACATAAACAATACCCTACAATAAGTACAAATTTAGTCAGTCAATATGGGAGCAGTGTCAGTTGTCCTTTAACTAGTCTGCAAATAGATGGGTCTTCAGTCTGCATTTGAAGACTGCAAAGGACTCTGCTGACTGGACAGCAAGTGGGAGTTCATTTCACCATCTTGGAGCCAGGACAGAAAATAGTCTCGATGCTTGTCGTCAATGAGAACCGAAGCAAGGAATTTCAAGCCGAGCCGTACTTGAGGTTCAAAGTGCTCAAGCAACGGATCGGGCTTTGACCATTGACTTCATGTATGAAGGGGATGATCCATTTTTGGCTTTTGTAGGCAAGCATCAAGGTTTTAAATCTGATGTGTGCAGCTACTGGGAGCCAGTGAAGGGAGTGCAGCAGTGGAGTAACGTGTAAACTTCGGAAGATTGAAGACCAGTCGTGCTGCTGCATTCTGGACAAGTTGTAGCGGGCCGATGGAAGACCAGCAAGTAGCGAGTTGCAGTAGTCTAGCTTTGAGATCACAAAAGACTACACAAGCACCTGGGTAGCGTCCTGCGAGAGATAGGGCAGAATCTTTCATATGTTACAAAGGAGAAATCTGCAAGACCGTGTTAGATTAGAGAAGAATGTCAAAGGCTGCTGAAAGGACTAGAAGAATCAAAACAGATGACTGTTTGGCAGCTTTACCAGCATGAAGTTTTTTCGTCACATGCTATGAGGGCCGTTTCTGTAGAATGTGCCGGTTTGTAGCCAGACCGATTGATCACTTTATGCAAGTGCATGTACAACCAATGTTTCAGGAACTTCTTACTTATTAGGTTTCATACCTCAAATGTTAATCAAAATGAAGATTTTGAGGAAAATAAGTTTAATATGTAACTTTTCTCCAAAATATACCCACCACTTTACTGGATATTATTGATCCTGATTTGTTCACAAACAGTAAATGTCATGCTTTACAGTACAAATCTTTGTAAATTTTGCAGATAATTAATCTCTTATTAGTATTCTTTAAGTCTTTGGTTTGGTCTTTTTTGGGGCATATTTTGTTTGAAATTGGATGTTTGACAAATCACATTATTTTTTTGTTACACATAAAAGGGTCTCTTTACATGAAGAAAAAAAAATTGAAAGTCATATAAGGGTTCTTTTGAAGAAAGATGTACCCATCTACCAGTACCCATCTATCAGCTACTTACTCGGCTGCTGCTAAAAATAGGGATTTCAAATATTTTTTGAACTATTGACTTATTTTCCCAATAACCAAAATGTCAGTGCAGCATTCTAGAAATGTCACAATGCATATGACATGACAACATCTTTGACGTCACTACAAGTATATAAAGGTGAGCGCAAGCATTTATATGTCATTTCACTTGACAGATTTCAGCAGTTATAAAGTTGGAAGACAATAGAGTGAATTAAACCTAATCATAGGTGAACTTTACTGAACAAGGTACGGTTGAATAAGTCAATTTTGTAATTACAGAAGGCTATTTTCCATCTAATTGTATGTGTATGTATCTGCGTTGGCGCATATAGGGGTTAATTGGCATTACTGATTTGTTAAAATTTTTAATTATTTTTTTTATCAACTTAGAGTTCATTTGATGACTTTATTGGCAAGAGATCAGCCTGCTGTTTAAAAAGGAGCTGTCCAAGGTGTAAGGTATCACTCAGGGTTCAAAAATATGTAAAATGACTAAAATGCATTTCTTTTCCAAATTCAAAGAGAAATTTCGCAATATTTCAAGAAACGGGTATTATTCCTCATCTTTGATTTAAGACTAGAATCAATGCTAAACATGCTTGCAATGCACTGAATTTGTTTTATGAGAATGTTTCAGTTTTCAAAGACGATTCAACGTCACGCCAGTGGATCATTGAAGGGTAAGGAATAGGCTTTATGCAAGTTCAGAGGACTGTCATTAAGAGTTTTATAGTGTTTTGAAATATATCCACTTGTGGGAACCACACACAGTAACTCTGTGCTAAAACTTTGACTATTCAAATAACATGATAGCCTTACCCTCACAAAGGTTTTTCCAGAACATGTGCATTGATAAGAATTGTTGATGATTTATGTCGTAGCCATGGCCGAGAGGACAATGGACTAGAAATCCATTGGGGTTTCCCTGTGCAGTTTTGAGTCCTGCTGACTATGTGAGTGTGCTCTACTGTTCATGATCTGTGAGTCTGCACTCAAAACTCACTTTGTCTGTGAGGGAATCCAAGCCATCTTCTCATTGTGACCTTCTACGTGCTGAGCTGTTTTATTTGGCCATCAAAGGTGTGGTGGAAAAATGAGAACACATCAAACACGGACAGCCGTATGCATTGAGTAGTAATAAGTTTATTGAGTTCTGTCCCCTGTATAACAGAGAAAGAGAACTGACTCACAGTACAAGTCCCTCTCCCCTTGTACACAGAGAAGAAAAGAAAGAAAAAACAGCTCCTACAACGTATCTGAACTTTATGTTTTGGTTAGCCTGAGCGCAGGTGGGGTCTTCTATCTCTACGGTTAGAACAGTCTTCTTCTAGCTCTCTTTGTAGAACAGCATGTTAGCCGCTGATGTCCTTGGCTCTCACGCCTAGGTACGGACTGTTATGCTGTGACTATAGAAACACAAAGCAAAGTAAAGCGAAGCAAAGTACATTTCCACAACAAAAGGTATGATAATTTCCATTATTAGAAATCCAATGGGGTTTCCCCACGCAGGTTTGAGTCCTGCTGACTATGTGAGTGTGCTCTACTGTTCATGATCTGTGAGTCTGCACACAAAACCCATTTTGCTATTTGTGAAGGAATCCAAGCCATCTTCTCATTGTGACCTTCCACGTGCTGAGCTGTCTTATTTGGCTATCAAAGGCATGATAATTTCAGGCTTTTTTTATGCCTTTGGCTATGCTGTGTTTCCACCATAGCTGGCTTTCTTACTTCACCCAAATGTTACGAAGAGGTGTATCTGTAATAGGTACCGAAAGACAACCCATTTCTGGCCCTGTAGTTCTTCCACCCTACAGAGCCTAGTTGCAAGCCAAATATAACTTGACTGTTACATTATAGCCAGTCCTTCGATATCATCTTTACATAGCCTTTGAAAAGAACACTCCTAAGGCCTGCACACTAGTGCTTTGACCTATCGACACCAAACTTGCTGGCTCTAATCTAAGCCTTGACCAGATGGTGCACGGAGATTTTCTTGGCGCTGCATCATTCGGCCTCAACGTGTTTAGCCTGTGAAATACACATTGGAAATGACAGGGCAAAATGCACTTAAAAAAAAAAAACCATGACCGTGAGGCTTGTGCATCAATGATTTCATTTAGCCACATGAAATTCAATGGCTTTAATCTAGGCCTTGGACAGAGGGAAGTCACCGACTTTTAAAGCGCTAGCTTTAATGTTGTTCCTAGGGCGACCCATTTATCTCTAGACATAGACATTGCTTTAAGGTGAGGGTTGCCATTGTAAATTCCTAAAAACATAACAAGCCAATTTTGGACCCAGAGAGTTTATTTCTAAACCCAAGGTAACACAAGTGTTAGAGTTAATGCACTCTTTCATTTATTTTAGAGTAAACAGTACAAAATGTATTCTCTGTGGGACACTGGATCACCAGGAAAGGACGTGGGCACCATTGCTTTGTCTGAAGCTGAACTTCACTTACCAAAATTAAACACAAACCTAAATGCTCTCACAGCAACCAGTGTTTCAAGGTCAAGGTGGGCTTTTGGGCCAGTTGAACATAGGAACTCTTGCACCCAAAGCTACTATCGCAAGCCTAGAATAACAAGCCTCTTAGTAGGGCAATCTAGTGCCATTTTTACTGGACATTCGTAAGAAGCAGAAGTCATTTATTTTGCTCATTTCATAAGGAGACAATGACGCATGGTGCAGTGCAACTATGTATCAGAAGTAAAGATGAAAGGCTCATCAACCAATTGAACCTGGGACCACTCACACCCTAAGCAAAAATCAGACACCTAGACCAACGAGCCCATTTCCTGCAGCTAGTTTTGTTAGTGTTTCGACTTTTGGCTCTTGTCCACATTCTGGTCAGTTGGTATTATTGATTTGTTACAATTTTCCTTTTATCAATTTAGAGTTCATTCAATGAATTTATTGGCAAGAGATCAGCATGCTGTTTAAAAAGGAGCTGTCCCAGAGAAAGGTCTCACTCATTTTGCAAAATATATACCATTTTCTTTTTTCCTTTTTTTTCCTGTTGAAATCGAAAGCTAATCAGACGCTGGTATAAAAATTTGACAACATAGCGCACTATGTAAATATGAGTAAATAGCATTGCTTATCCAAATTCAAAGACAAATTTTGCAATATTTCAAGAAACGGGTATTATTTCTCATCTTTGATTTAACACTAGAATCGATGCAAAACATGCTTGCAATGCACTGAATTTGTTTTGTGAGAATGTTTCAGTTTTCAAAGACAATTCAACATCACACCGGTGCATCATTGAAGGGTTGGAAAAGGCTTTATTCAAGTTCACAGGACTGTCATAAAGAGCTTTATAGTGTTTTGAAATATATCCACTTGTGGGAACCACACACAGTAACTCTGTGCTAAAATTCTGACTATTTAAATAACATGATAAACTTATGTGAGGGAAAGGCTTTTCCAGAACATGTGCATTAATAAGAATTGTTGATAACTCCTTCTTGATGTCCTCTTTCTCCAGGTACTCCTGCAGGTTAGCAATCTCTGCCAACCGCCTGAGGGCAGAAGAGACGTGGTGTGAAGCGTAGCCTGCTGTTAAAGGCTACAGATATAGTACATCTCTGAAGCTAACAGAGCTTATTATATGAAGCCTTATAGAGGTCATTTGGAATGATCTCTTTCTCTTAAGCATCTGAGGTGGTAAAGACGCTGACGAGCCTTCTTTGCCAGGCAGTTGGTGTGGCGGGACCAGGACAGGTCCTGCGAGATGTGAACTCCAAGGTACCTGAAACTGTCTACTCTCTCCACCGTGGTTCCATTGATCCTCACAGGTTGGTAGTGCCGCTCCTGCTTCTTGCTGCAGTCCACAATCAGCTCCTTTGTCTGGCTGATGTTAAGGAGGAGATTATTTTCCTGGCACCAGCTCTCCAGGTGTTTAATCTCCTCCAGGTAGGCCCTCTTGTCATATGGATGCAATCCTGGATCCTCCAACTTAGTAGTGAGTCTGGAGGGGATGAGGGTATTAAATGCTGAACTGTAGTTGACAAACAGCATTTTAACATAATTACCCCTCCCTTTGTCCAGGTGGGTCAGTGTGGTGTGGAGCAGATGTGCAATTGCATCATCAGTGGAGCGGTTGTGGCGGTATGCAAACTGCAGTGGATCCATGGAGGCTGGCAGTGAAGAGGTGATGAAGTCTCTGACTACCTTTTCAAAACACTTCATCACGACTGATGTGAGGGCAATGGGGTGGTAGTCATTGAGGCCAGAGGGTCGAGCTTTCTTTGGGACGTGGACGATGGTGGATCACTTGAAGCTGGATGGGACGATACCGAGCATCAGGGAGAGGTTGAAGATGTTAGTGAATACCGGGGCTAGCTGGTCTGCGCAGGCTTTGAGGACTCTACCGCCGCCTTCCTGGTATTCACCCTTTTAAATACTCTCCTCACGTCACTCTCCATGATGATGAGAGGGCGCTGGCTTATGGTGGGCTCTGCGCATGTTGGCTGCTCCGATAGCACCATTAGCGTTGTTAGCGCTAGCACTGTTAGCATTAGCACTGCTAGATGTAGCCTCGAAGCAAGCGAAGGACGTGTTTAGCTCATTCACCAGAGACTCATCTGCACTCATCAGTCCGCAGGGTGGGCTTCTGTAGTCCGTGATGGTCCATATTCCCTGCCACAGGGATCTAGAGCCACTCTGCTGGAACTATGTCTCTAGTTTCCTCCCATAGCGCCGCTTCACCTCCCTCACTGCCCTGCGCACTCTGTATGCCACAGACTTGTACTCCTCCATGTTCCCACTGATAATCCCCGCGTTGCAGGTGGCAGTGTGAGAGTTCAGAGCCTCGTGGATGGTTTTGTCCACCCAGGGCTTCAGGTTGGGAAACTTCTTGATAGTGGCTCTTGGAATCCCAATAAACCCTACTACTGCCTCCATAAATTCGCTGACATCATCATTGCTGCACTGAAACATGTCCCAGTCCGTGTCATCCAGAGCGTCCTGCAGAGTAGCCAGCAATTGGTCTGTCCAGCGTGTGACCTTCCTCTGAATTGGAGTTTCCCGTTTCAGCTCAGTACCGCTGAGTTCAGCCACGACTCGGTGAAGCAGAGGAGGTTGCAGTCCCGAATGTCCCTCTGGAACTTTATCCTGGCCCGGAGGTCGTCGAGCTTGTTGTCCAGAGACTGGACATTGGCTAGCAGGATGCTAGGTAAGGGAGCTTGGTGTGCCTGAGCCCTCAGCCTGTTCCTGACGGTGGCTCGTTTTCCTCGAGGCCTTTTCCTAATGTCGCGTCTTTTGTTCTCCTTCAGGATCTCCGTCGGCCATCTTGGGTCTGGGGTTAGAGACGGCTTGAGGTGAGTGCTATGTAGACTAAGAGAAATAAGAGCATCTCTGCTGTATGAGATGCGTATCGTGGTGAAGAAAGAAAGAAGGGCTTTATAGATGTCAGGAATAGCAGGAAGAACAAAAAGGGCAAAGAAGATAGCGAAAAGTGACAGGTGTGGATGGAGCAGTCGTGACTGCAGCCGACTTCGCTGGTGCCATCTTGAAATAAATATATATTGTACATACACGTTTACATCCTCATTTCAGTATAAGGCTCAACCTGTTTTGCTTTCTTAGGAAAGAGAAGTTACAGGGACCATGAACCAGGTTACAAGAAACAAGTGGAAACATCATTCACACAGATCAACAATAAAGACAAGGAGAAAACAGGGACTGTAGATCCTGCACTTCATGTTGAACACAGCCTCAGCCAGCTCTTTAACCAGGTTTCATAAAGCATTTGTGTTTTTTAAAAAAATCTGACTTATCTATTTGATTAATTTAATGATTTAAGTTTGTGCCCCCAACCTCTTCCTTCAACAAATGTTTTTAAAAAAGAAAAAAAAAAAAAGTTTCTCAAGAAAGGAAGACTTTGTAGTGTTCTTTAAGAGGATGTTCACCTTCTTTCAAAATCACCCTCTTCTAAAAATGACTGGGTGGTGTCTCAGCACCTCACGCAATTTTTACATAAGTGATTTGTGTGTTAAACCAAGTTCAACTAAAACTGCATTGCTCCTTCAGCCTCAATAGAATCACTACAGAGGAACCAACCAACTAAACAAAAACACTTCCCATACACCTTAAAGTGAACACCATTTAGGTAAACATGAGCCAGTTTTAAACAACCCTCAATTCAGAATGAGGACTTCCACACAGTTGTCAGTGTACTTCTCAGGTCCCATTTCAAATACAGTCTTATGAAGGTTCATGTGAAAATGTGAACTGTAAACAGTCAGAGTGAATTCTGCTGAACATGCACTAAACCCACACAGCTTTAGACCTCAAGCAGTTTGGACATCCTCATTCTAACTAGTGTAATTGTGGCATACAAGAAAAAGGGGGCCAAAAAACAAACCAAAAAGCCACCTCACTACAGAGTCCCCTGTTTGTCTAGTGTCCCCTTCAAATTTCACACAGCATTGTTTAACCAACAGAAACCAAGCAGACAGCAGTGTTGCCAACACATTTTAAGAAAGCAGGATTAAGAAAAACCAAGAATAGTTTCAGCATCATTTTGTTGAACAGCATTAGCCTGAGCCTAGTGCTTGACCATCCCACTGAACTGAGTAGGAGGCAGTTGGGGTTTACTGTGGTGGTAGTTGGAGTGACTAGGCAAGTCCTGAGTGAAGCTGTAGCTGCTAGAACCACTGGACACACTTGATGGGGAACCAGTGTAGGGTAACTGCATGTCAGAAGATTGTTGGTCCACATTAAAATCTACAGCAGATACTGGCTGTCTTCCACCTGCCTGCATCACAGCATTCTGTCCCCACCCACTAGAGTAGCTGCCAAGATGCCCTTTGGACAACCCATTCATGCTGGATGGGGTCTGACTTGCTGGGTTGTATTGGTTGAAGGTTACTGTGTGGGAGGCAGTTTGGGGAGGATTTGGGACCCCCTTCTGGGACTGGTCAGTGTGCAATGCAGTCTGGTGGCTCCAAGTTTGGCCCATGCTCCCAACCTGCGAAGGGGAGTCCCTACATGAGCTGCTGCTTTGAGCAGCATCATTGGATCGCTGGCTGGGGTAGGTCATGGCAGAACTTGTACCGGAACCCTGCAACTGGGCCTGGGCAGACTGGTGGCTTCCTGTCTGCCATGTACTCCCAACCTGAGAATGGAGGAACCTACAGGAGCTGCTTTTTTGTGGAGCATCACTGGCAGACTGTTGGCTACTAGATGTCACACCAGAACCAGCACTGGAGCCCTGCATTTGGGACTGGGCAGTCTGTAGTGCAGACTGTTGGCTAGTGGACTGCCACATACCTGTACCCAGCACAGGTCCAGTCTGTATTGAAGCATGATCATAACTAGAGGGCTGGGTTCCTACACTGTGGGTAAGCACAGGTGCATAATAACTGCTGCTTTTTTGCACATCACCAGCTGACTGCTGGTGGGTGGAGCTCAACCTCTGCATTTGAGACTGACCAGCTTGCTGTGCAGACTGCCAGCCAGTGTTCTGCCCTGTGCCTGCACCCTGGACTGGCAGAGGCCCATAGTAGCTGCTTTTTTGTGGAGCATCACTGGCAGACTGTTGGCTAGTAAAGACATTTGAACTCACACTGGAGCCCCGTGTCTGTGATGCAAATGGTTTGCTCGATGTCAGCCATCTACTTGCAGTCTGAGAAGGACCAGACCCACGACAGCTGCCATGTTACACTGCATTCTTGACAGGCTGTTGGCTAGTAGAGGTCAAGCCAGAATCCACACAGGAGCCCTGCATTTGGAACTGGGCAGGTTGCATTGCAGACTGCCAGCCAGTGGTCTGCCCTGTACCTGCACCCTGGGCTGGCAAAGGCCCATAGTAGCTGCTTTTTTGTGGCGCATCATTGGCAGACTGTTGGCTTGTAGAGGCAATAGAAGAACCAGCACTGGAGCCCTGCATCTGCAACTGGCTAGTCTGCCCTCTCCATGTCTGCCATCCATTTGCAAACCGAAAAGGAACAGCCCCGCGAGAGCTGCCATGTTGTTCAGTATCCTTGACGGGCTGTCGGCTAGTAGAGGTTACACCAGAACTCCCACTGGCACTTTGGCTAGCTAAGAGTCTGGATTTCAGCTGTGTGTAGCTTTGAGATTGAGGGGAAGGAACACGAGAAGGTTGGACCTTCTTTGAAGGATGGTATGTTGGGTGGCCTGAGGATGGAGCCCTGTAGTCTCCCTGATGGGTAGGAGCAGATTGAACAGACACAGTGTGCATTGTTGAACCATTATACTGAATTGGGAAACCTTGAGCACTGGATATAGAGTCCAAGCTGCCAGCAGACCCCTGATGCCAGACACCTTGTTGAAACAGACCACTAGAAGTCTGGGGGGTGCCAAAGACACGATTAGCACTCTGCCCCTGAAACTGAATTTCACCATTACCAGAAGAATCCTGCAGTTGAGCTTTGGCTACAAGTCCAGGGAATTGCTGGCCACCTTGGAACACAGACTGGTAATACCCAGCAGAGCCACTTGCAGTCTGTGCACTTGAATCCATTTGACTTCTGGAACCGCTCCTTAAACATCCACCCGCAGTCTGACTGGGTTCCAGGCCTTGCTGAGGGAACACAGAGCTACTTTGCTTAGATGCAACACTGGAAGGAGAGCCCTCCATCTTGGTCAGATAAGGTAGGTAGTCAACTTATTGGGGCTGAGCCACAGAAGCTGATGTTGCTACACCATACCAATGTGGTGCAGATTTGTTCCACACTTGAAGGGGATGAACAGAGCAGAGATTGCTTAAATTCCTGAATATAGACACAAAGCATCACCATTTGTGGTTTGATCTGAACAGTTTCTTACCACCAAGCCCCTCTGCATCCCTCAGCTGAAATATGACAAGGAGTAACCAGAGCCTACAAGACAAAAAGGCATTTAAACATGAAAATCAACTCTCTTAAACACATACAAGGTAACGCCATAACATAAGCACAGGATATGACTACCTTCTGCTCCACCACATTGTACTGCTAGATATGGGAAACCCCAATACCCAGTTTCATACACCAACCCTTCCCCCTGGGAGAAGCACAGGCAGACACAAGTTCCAGTTTGTCTGCATTCCTTTTAAGCCTCTCATTAAAGTTAGCTCATAAGAATCACCTGTTCAAACTCTTTTCAGCAATTATCTAACCAATTAAAGGAACCTACGAGTGAGTACCAAGAGCTAGAAATGATAATGGGCTGATATTAAGCATAACAGTAATATTGCGGTAGTACCAGAGGCTGCATTAATTGTACAGGCCTTAATGTTCACTTCTGGTTTGTTTGTTTCCTTCTCACATGGGTGGAATTGAGTTTGGCTGTTTGTTTGTTGAGCATTTGAATCCATCAAATATCCATGTTTCACTTTATTTTTGTTTAGAAATATTTTGGAGCCATTGTTATTCCTTTCATACATCTAGTCTTGATGAAGGTTAGATGTAGGCTGGAGTTGTGAGGAATACAAAATTATCTTTCAGACACAGAATTATGATCAAAATTATAACAACATGAAGGTTGTTTCTCAAAACGTCCTAACATCCTTTTCAGATAAAATTTTATTTTTCCTTTCCATGAAAATGTATTACATTGATCTTATTAATGTCAGATGGACATGCTTAAACAGAGACACTGCATGGACGTGTCTCTTCACTTTAAACAGAGATAAACATGTAGAAGTGTTCTGTATATTTTACAGGACCTGATAGAGATCTGGTGGGGGAGGGATGTACTGTACAGTTCTGGGTTTGTGGTGGTCCATGCAGAATCCAACAACGCTCACCGTCATATCCAACTAACAATGCTTTGATATTTAGTTATATATATTAGAAATCCCACATGAAGTCTAATGCGTCAGTCATTGTAGTGATGCATGTGAACATGTAGAGTAGCAGTTTTAATGTATTGTATGCTCATATAATATCCTGTGTAGCTGTACCTGTTTATGATAAATGGCTTTATTGGTGTTACTTTTAAAAAGTGAAAGATTCTCATTAGTCAGCTTTCATTCACAGCAAGGCATGCACAAGAGGAAGAGTGGCAATAACATATTCAGAAAAAAAAAAAATTTCACCGTGAGAAAATGAATACTAGTCAGATACAAATGTTGAAGAGAGTCCTCAGTCTTTCCTGACAACTACCAATCAGATAAATCACCAATAATCCATTCCTCATTGTTTACTGCTGTTTTTCATGGTCATGCTTTCATTCAAAGGAGAGTGTATGAGGATACCGGTAGGTGAAGGAGAGAGATAGAGCCCATAATGCCATTACACTCGTCTCATCCTGCTGTACACACTCATATAGGCTTCATAGATGCACCGAGAGGCTGTCACTTGTTGACTAAAATATATTTTTCCTGTCCAATCTGGTTCATTGAGAGTAAAAAGGAGGGTATGAAGCCACTAAACAGGACAGGGACAAGTGACAATTTAAGAGATGCCTTAGATGATAATGGACTTTAAAAAATTAATAAAATCTCCACACATCATTAAGAATAGTAAAGTACTCCCCAGCATGTGGAGGTGTGGTCATTCAAACAAATACATAACTAAAAAGAAAGGAGAGAAGCACCAGAGGAGGGGGGAGACGGTGGGAGAGCAGAGACAACTGGGAAGGAGATTAGTAGACAGAACGAGAAGAGAGGGGGCTGGAGAGAAGTGGAGAGGTTAAAGTGAGAAGAGGTCCTTGATGCACACCCAAATGTACTTGTACATCACTTCCTAAACCTTGGTCACAATATCTGGACTCGTCTTCATACAAATGCATAGATTTCTGAGCATTAGTATACTTTGCCCCTCAATTCTCTTATGAGGGAGTGAATTCCCTGTGACCTGTTCAGTTTATGATTATGGCCTTGCTCTGCATGGCAAGTTTTAAAATTATGCTGAGTGGCAATACAGCATCAGATGAGGGAACACTGGTGAAGAGTGAAGAGTAGAGAAAGAAAAGAGACAAGGCATTTGTACACTGCACAAGAGAATTTCATTTCAATACAACTAAATAACCGAGTAATTACAGAACAGTCACCCAGTAGCATTAGATCTGATTTACACTTCAGGTAAAAGGACAGATTCTCATGGTACAATGCAGTACAACGTGGCCAACATTAGTGCAGGCAGCAGGTCACGTAGTCTACAGTTTGTTACATGGAGACGTGTATTCTGTAACGGCCACATCACCTACAGGAGAGAATAAAGGAAAACAGGTTCTTATTCATGCTACACAGGAGGACATTATAGCACATTTAGTGTAATTATAATTCAGTTCATATGATCTTGTTCCTTAATTACATATTGAAGAGTGACGTGAAATAAGGTTGGTCATTTCTACTTCCAAAAATGACTCATGTAACAGCTGTCCCAACCCTCATCTTCCATTATGGAATCTGAGGATAATGGGACTGGTTCTTACTGGGCTGGTAGTAGTCGTAGATCTTCAGCTGGCTTCAGGTTCTGCACCACTATATCCTGCTGGATAACCAGAGTGTAGGTCTTGGTCTCTCCCTTCTTCAGCTCGGGGAAGGGAGACAGCTGCCTCACCATACAAAATCACGTAGACCATTGTTAATGTTTGTCCCAACATACAACACACTGTTCATCTTGCAAGCAAGTTGATCTGAAACTGTTGAACTAGTGAAAGCCTGTTCTTACCCCGTTCAAGTACATGACGACGTTTCTCTCCGTTTGATCCACATGCTTTACAGTGGCATTCTCCTGTAGACAGATTATTTATAAGCAGACCAGCTAATGCATGATGGGTATTTTCAGTGAGGTCAAAGTTACCGCTATAGAGCCAGATACTGGTATCAGTGACCCCTCAACCAGACTGAACCCAGACAGCAGCTTGACCTCAATGACCACCATGTCCGTCTCAGTCCTGTTATCATTATACCCGAAAGACAAATTAAAGCAAAGTCAAAGGGTTACATGGGCAAAGCCATTCTTTCCTCTTGTTCTCTAGTAGAGCTCAGCTGACAGTCACAGTGACCCCCACAGACAGGTTTGGGGTACTGCAGTTTGATGTTGTGTTGAATGAGATACTGAAGGAGGAGAAGTCATTGGGAGGAGGGATGTTGTAGTGCTGGGTGAACTGGAAGAGAAATATTAGTAGCATACAGGATCCCTAGAGTCATTTACACACCCAAGAAACTATTCAAAATGGTCTTCAAGCATATCCACACCAAGGTGCCCCATGATCAGCACAGGAAGTGGCACCAGACTAACCTGCACAAACACAAAGCCTTGGCCTGATGCCCTGACATTGTAAACCCCAGTCACTTCCTGCAGCTGGATCTGCTGGTACAGTAGTCTGTTGTTCCGGTACACCATGAACTGGGTCTTCAAGCCGTGCGGCGACGTCACAGTCACCGCAATGGTGTCTGTTGTACTGTAGGTTGCAGTGCTATATTTTGCCAGAGCCTGAAGAGCCACTACAGTGGGCAGAGAAAAGGATTAAAAACAGAGATACAATATTGAGTGGGTTTTAAGAACAGGAGCTGACCCTGCTCCTATACTGACCAAATTGGTACTTATTGTAGGGTATTGTTTTACACTGATGTTGTCTAACAAACAATAAGGACTAGAGCTTGAGATAGACATTTTGTATTTTGTACTTCTAGGCATCAGCATTGACCCCTGTACATTATTTGAGTTCATTGGTATCTTGGTCCAACCTACTGTACTGGCTAGGATGTATTCTATGAGGAAATGAAAGCACATTTACCTGACACTTTTATCCAAAGCAACTTACAATTATGACTGAGCACAACTTGAGCAATTGAGAATTAAGGGCCTTGCTCAGGGGCCCAACAGTGGCAGGGTTTGAACCCAGACTCTAACAAATATCAAGTACCTTAACCAGTGATCTACCACTGCCATGAGCGCATTTGCAAGTTGCTCTGGATAAGAGAATCTGGATGGAAAGAGAAGGAAGGGAGAGAGAGAAGGATAGAAAGTGATGGTCCGAGAGGTGGAGGGGGGTGACTGATGTCCGATGTTATGGTGGTACGGGTGAAGATCAGGTCCAGAACATTGGCCACTTTGTGAGTCGGAGGAGAGTGGTTGAGAGTGAGGTCAAATGCTGTCAACAGTGGAAGGATGCAGGAGGAATGTAGCTTGTCTGATGGATACACACACACACACACACACACACACACACACACACACAAACACACCAAACGAACACAGGACGCAACACTTGAAAAAATATGCTTTTTTCTCTTATGGTTAGTGTTTTTCAGTAATACTCACATGAATGCTTTATTGTCCAAGACAGGAGACATTATGCACTGTCTGCATTGAAAAACCTTTAAATATAATTTATTTGAATATCAGTTGTCCTTCAGTCTGGCAATGGTCATTTTCATGTGTCTTACTTGTCCATTTTATGCTTATTCATATCCCCCAAAAGTCTGTTTAGACAAGCGGTAACTTTAAGCTCTTTCGTGGTGCTCTGTGGTATCTTTACGCACCCCATGTCTTGTCTTAAACTGGTTGTTTTTCCAGAGCCATTAGTTTGATGCTTTATCATGGACGTTGAGCCAAAGCCATCATTTAGGCCCAGCCGACAATTATCTGTCCAAAACGGTATCTGGAAAGAGAGTCTAGCTAACTGGAAGATGTCCACTCTCTTGAAGAAAAATCATGGACAACAAGAAGATGGAAACAGACGGCGGAAAAGAAATCATATATATATATATATATATATATATATATATATATATATATATATATATATATATACACATATACATAAAAGGAATCATATACATGTACATATACATAAAAGGAATCACATACATATACATAGTATACATATACACATACACATCATACACATATACATATATCTGCTTATATACACGCAGTGCCCCCCCAAAAAAATCCAACAACTCTACACCAGTTAGATGAAGGAAAACAACACAAGCATTAAGTAAGTATCCATGACAAATCATTGTGTGGGCAACGAATGGAGCGAAACGTGTTTCCTAGTTGTCTCTGGTTTTGTGATTGTTAATAAATTAATAGCAGCAGACTTCCAGGCCCAAGAGGTCACAAAGTCATGCCCAGCAAAGAAGCTCTAGGGCTAGGCACACTTCAGGCCATTTGACACCTTAATAAATTGAAAAACCAGACTTCCAGGCCCAAGAGGACACACAAGCATGCCCAGCAAAGTAGCTTTAAACCTGGGCACACTTCATGCAGTTTGACCCTTTAAATAATACTACAAGCAGACTTCTAGGCCCAAGAGGTCACACAATCATGCTCAGCAAAGAAACTCTATGCCTGGGCACATTTCAGACCATTTGACCCCTTCTGTCATTCAAAGCACCAGACTTCCAGGCCTCTAAATCACAACCATATGCCCAGCAAAGTGGCTTTAAACTTGAGCAAACCTCAGACCATTTGACGCTTTAAATCATTCAAAGCACCAGACTTCCAGGCCCAAGAGGTCATACAGTCATGCCCAGCAAAGTTGCTTTAAACCTGGCCACTCTTCAGGCCATTTGACCCTTTAAATGATTCAAAGCACCGGACTTCCAGGCCCAAGAGGTCACACAGTCCTGCCCAGCAAAGTACCTTTAAACCTGGGCACAAATCAGACCCTTTCTGTCATTCAAAGCACCAGACCTCCAGGCCTCTAACTCACAAGCACATGACCAGCGAAGCACCCCCTTGTCCAGCCACACTATACCACCTTACCCCTCCTGGAACAACCACACCTCCAGGGCACCATACGCCCATCACTCATTCCCACCAAACTGCACCCTCACCTGGCCACGCCACACCCTGTCTCCTCGTTTACCCTCCAGGTATGCACACCTCCACAAACCTGGCGCACCAGCCGAACCTTTTGGGCCCAGACTTAAGCACCCCTCCTCATACTAAACCCTTTACACCTGCCCCTCTCGAGCTCCAGGCCACTGGTGCATTTCCAAAGAGTCCGGCCACTGCTTCATTTTGGGTTCTGGCAGGTATAGGGTAACTTGGAGGAGATCAAACCTGAAGGACTGGTCACTTTAAACCAGTTTCTAATAGTCCCCTTGGTTGTGATAGGTTGTGGATCAGTGTGTATTCTGGATCAGCAGGCCTGGGACAAAATAGTTTTTAAACAGCGAGTTTTAGTTTTTTAAAGACTGCGTGGTAAGTATTCGTTTAAGACTAATAACTTTTATTTACTTTAATCACTTGATTATTTCACAATTAAAGAATTTTTTTTTCTAAATATAAAATATATGGGGGGAGCGGTCGGGGTGGTGTGTGTGGGGGGGGCGTGATTGACCGCTGTCAAATCAATCAATCAAATTAAGCAATAAATCTTTTTGACCATTAGTATATACTATCTCTCTCTCTTATACACAGTCATACACGCACGCACTCATATACACACACACACACACACACACACACACACACACACTCATACACACACACACTCACACTGTTTTTGTATCGGAATAGTTGCTGAAGTCAAATTTCACACACATATATGCACTTCTTTTGCACTCTTGCACATCATTCCTACTTGCTACTAGAGTACTGTACTATATCAGCACTGTACTCTGAATTGTTCTGGCTGCTACAAGTGACTGCTATGTTCAGTATAGCGTGTCACTGACTCCTATGCACAACCCATTTTACGTATTCCCAATACTGCGTACTGGTAAAAATAAATGCACTGTCTGTTCTTTGTGTATTGGTCCTGTCCTGTATTTATTTATTGTATGACATTATTGCACTGTATTGTATTGTTTGCACTCGTGTAGAGTGCTGTCTGTTGCACTTGTTTTGTTTTATGTTGGATCCATGGTCCGGGAGGAATATTGTTTCGTTTTTGCTGTGTACTTGTACATATCTGAAATGACAATAAAAGCCTTTTGAACTTTGAACTTGAACTAATTGGTGGGAACATTTTTATCACACTAATTTCACCTGAGCACTTGGTCTGCATATTTCTAAATGAAAAGAAAAAGTTCTTACAAACAATAGAAAGCACACACCTAATTTTTCATATATAAAGTGGCTTCTCCTACTACTAATTCAGTAGTACTTTACTTGCACAGCTGAAGGACCTCAAATACCTTTCATTACTCAAAGACAAAACATTAGAGAATATTCAAGGGAAACAGACAATGTTTAAATATGACTACTCAATTTTTTAAACATCTATGTGCAAATGATTTATTTCAAAGCTTAAGGTTTTGATCACACCATCAAAATCAGGAGTGAAAGACAAGTCAGAGAAAATGTGTATTTGACGATATGCTATTTATTTTGGGAAATTCATTGTGGGAGAACATTCTGGCCTGAGGGCTTGTAATTGCCAGCGTGAAAGGGTCCAAGCATCTCTCTCACTTTGGGTGAGGCGTCCTTGTGCAGGTAGTGATGGGGCTTTTTGCCACTGTTGTCACGTATGTTGCAGTTGGCACCATGATCACACACCAGAACACTCAGGACCGATTCATGGCAGTGAAAAGCAGCGATGTGTAGTGGGGTGTAGCCGTCGTAGCTCTTGGTGTTTACGTCAACCCCTGGCCCACCTTGCCGTGATAGAAGAAGGATCTTGCTCATCATTTCGCTGTTTCCTTGTTTAGCAGCCCAGTGAAGTGCTGTGAAAACAGACATGAAGTTTCTCCTCTCTGCCAGCATGATGTCCTGGAGCAGAAGCTGGCAGATTTGATCCTGCTGTCCTGCTGGACACTTCACAAGCCAGTCGTGCTCTCTTGGACCTAGGGGGAAGAAGGCTGACTGCTTTGCACCCAAACCTGGTTTGGTGTCTTTGTTGATGTTTTTCAGGGCTGGTGAAGCAGGTGCCATAGAGTGACTCTGCTTGGTCATGGCTGATCTGTACAGGTCATATCCATCGTTCATTTCAATCAGACATTCTATCGCAGTCCTTTCAGTCCGTTCACGGACCATCTTAAAATCTACCAGAGAAAGTAACATTACTGCTGGATATATATGAAACACATATTGTATGTATTACATACAGCCTGACAAGAATCTACAAACTTGTAAAAAATTAATAATGCCCTAATATTTCAAGCGCTGTTGCATATTTTAAATGAGTTTTAGTCATTGCTGATCAGAGGATAAAAGCATTTTCAATAAGTCAGTTTTTGTCCCTTATTGCAAAGATGATTTAGTTTACTGTGTTTTTTATACATGTGGTTTAAATTCATCCATTTAGAAAGGCAAGGCCAAAAAGCAGAAAAAAAAAAAAATCAAACATCCATACCAACTGTAGGAGGTTTTTTCCGATCTATCTTCGTTTTCTTTAGATGCCACTTCTGCTTTCTGCTATTGGTTTGCTTTATTAGTTCTCTCCTGGATCCCACCTCCTTTGTATCTACATTCTCATTCTCTATGCCTCCAGCACACCAGCTCCAGAAATGCCTCATTTTTCCATCTGTCCTCTTCAGTGCCCTTCCAAAGACTGATCTGTAAAGGCATTGTGCATGGAACTCCCCGCGTGTGTGACATGCCCAGCAAAGTAGCTCTGGGCCTGTGCACACCATGCAGTTTGACCCTATAAATGAAACTAGAAACAGAGTTCCAGGCCCAAGAGGTCACCCAATCATGCCAAACAAAGCAGCTCTGGGCCTGGGCACACTTCATCACATTTGACCCTTTAAATAACCAATGCTCCAGACTTCCGGGCTCAAGAGGTCACACAGTCATGCCCAATAAAGTAGCTTTGAGCCTGGGCACACTTCATCACATTTGACACTTTAAATAATACTACTACCAGATATTTTATTTACAGAGCAGCTCCTCATTGGTTCAGCTCAGAAGCTTCTTTTTGATGTCCTCTTTCTCCAGGTACTCCTGCAGAATTTGTACATAAGATTATTATGAGATTATTTATAATCAAACGACTACACTATACAATCACATCTTCCTTTTATTTACATATTATACAGATATTTACAGATATTTATATTTTACTTACAGAGCAGCTCCTCATTGGTTTGGCTCAGAAGCTTCTTTTCAATGTCCTCTTTCTCCAGGTACCTCTGCAGTTTAGGCATCTCATCTGCCAACCGACGTGGTGTGAAGCTTAGCCTGCTGTTAAAGGCTACAGATATAGTACATCTGTGAGGTTAAAAGCGCTTATTATATGAAGCCTTATAGAGGTCATTTGGAATGATCTCTTTCAATCAACCCTAATGTAACCCTTAAAAACTTTCATGAACTCATTTGAATAACACTACCATAGCCCTTAAGAACTTTCCTAAAATTTTTTAGGATGTTCTGAACAGATTATCTCTTAAAGGTTAAATCCCTTAAAGGTCTTAGTCCTGCTCATCCCACATGCTGATGTGTCAGTGAAACAGTGCATAGGTGTAGAGACCTGGACTTGGCGGCATGCAGGCCTATCCTCGCAGTCTGGTGCTATTCTGTTGCTAGAGAACCTGAACATCCTTCTCCAACAGTATGTTCTTCTGGGCCTGATGACAACGCACACACACACATGCACACGCACACACACGGGCACAAATACAGACATACAGATACTATTTAATTTCTTCACATCTGTAGATACACTAGCATAAGTTGATATATACGTTTATGAGTATGATTATGAGCTGATTTCAACTTGACACGTACAGAGTACATAATATACATAGAGTGCGCATAGTTTTACCAGATTGAGTGCTACAGATTCTTGTGATGAAAGGTAACAAACCCAACGAAATGATGAAAACAAGTACTGGGTTAATCCCTTAAAGGTTTAAAGGAGTCTCCCTTAAATGTCTTAGTCCTGCTCATACCACATGCTGATGTGTGAGTGAAACAGTGCAGAGGTGTAGAGGCCTGGACTTGGCGACATGCAGGTCTTTCCTCACAATTAGTGCTGCATTCTGATGCAGGAGAACCAGAACATGCTACTCCACACACACACGCGCACGCGCACACGCGCACGCGCACACGCACACGCGCACGCGCACACGCACACGCACACGCACACACACACATGCATCATCACTACAGCCAGTACAATGGAAAGGTGGGAATGTGTACTGAATGTGTACTGCTGCTATAAGTGAAAGGTGGAGGTACTGGTGGATGTGTACTGACACTATAAGGGATCTCTACCTGCAGTGACAGTCTGAGCTTCTCAAGTTCTTCCTCCAGAGATTTCGTCTCCTGTTCACAGGCCATTTTCATATCTGCCAGAGCAAGTATCATTACTGCTGGATATATATAGAACACAGATTGTATATACTGCATAATTACTACTGGATATATAAAATATACTATATATAGTACTATACATATATTAGTATCACTTTTATTGGAGCCTAAAGGCTAACATTCATTATTAGTTATGTTAGTATTATTGCATCTCCATAGTACTTACTCTTGATGGACCTGTTATGCTCCTCCTCCTCCTCCTGCAGTTTCTGCAGGAGCTCTGTCTCCTCCTGCTGCTCGTGTTTCAGCATCTTCTGAAGTACCTGGAGCTCCTTCTGCTTCTGCAACCTCAAATCCTTCAGCTGCTCCAACAAACTGTTCTCCAACTCCTGCTTCTCACGCCGCAAACACTCCAATCGGGCCACAGGCCCCACTACTGACACAGAACCACACACACACACACACACACACACACACACACACACACACACACACACACACACACACACAGAGAGACAAACAGAAACAGAGACAGACATATGAAATTAGAAAATGATATAGTGTAGAATTAGATTGATGTTATTCAGGGACCTCATTTATAAATCTTTGTGGATTCCAAAGTGAAAGTGTGTGTATTCTGCACAAATAACAGGAAATGGCATATACCCCCAAAAAAATGAGATTTCTAAAGCCTCGAGTATGAATTATTGGGAGATAGAGGCGACAATGCAACGCTAAAGACAAAAAAGGAATTTTAACCGCAGTTATGAGTGGAAGCACCAGCAACCGCAGGTGTGAGTGGCATTATATTTACATTTACCTTCCACATCCTTTGTGTCTGTATATTCGTCCTCGATGCGTCAAGTACACCATCTCCAGAAACGCCTAATTTTTTCTCTGTCCTCTTCAGTGTCTTTCCACAGACTGATTTGTAAAGGTGTTCATGGGATTCCCCTCACATGTGACATCAGGCCACAGGACATATGGGGTTCTAAAGTTCCAAGAGTGTAGATGAGTCGTTTTTCTTTGAATTTCCTAATTTCATTGCTGCCATAGCAGCAACTGGCAATGCAAACAGATGTGTCATTAATGCAGTGACTCTACCTCAACCTGGATTGATTAACCATGTACGGCTCACCGGAGACTGTGATACATATAACATCCCAAAGTGTACTTCATTCTGAGCAAAATCTAACTAGCCTCATTACTGCTGAACTATGAGGGGCCATTTAGGGAGAAACCAGGGAAACACTACTTGTACATACATATGAAACATTTTCACATAAATAGCCTACTACTTACATTTGTGTATAATAATTTGAACTTGCATATACACGCACTTGCCCACTCAATCCCTGGTGCGTAAACATAGAGTTGCACTATGCTTATGTTGGTATGGGGGTGTCTGTGTGTATATAACAATTTTCTGTGCGCCCGGAAGTCATTTCATTGTAACTTCAAGGCAGATATTTAACATGTGTACAGTGCGTATAATAGACAGAGGAAGACTGTTGAACTATTAATATTACGACAGTTATTGACATTTGTGTAATAAGTAGTGCTTCTCTTAATGACAAATGTAACTGTTTTCCCATATAGAATTGTGTGCTTTATATTGTTTGGAAGAACTTTTTCTTCTCATTTAGAAATATGTTCACTAAGTGCTCAGATTGTCTTATTATTTATTATGCTCAGTCTCAGCATTTTTGGCAGATTTCACCACGTTATTACGAACGTGGATACGTTATCTTATAATTATAAGCAGTGTGAGATGTGAAGCTAAGCGAATCACATGTGCAGAATTTCTAACAATAGCCTGTTTTGTATAGCCTGGCTAACTGACCAATCAGTGAAATTAAATGTGGCTGCTGAGCTTGTTGCAGCTGGGTCAATTTAATTTGATTTAATTGTGTTTAATTTTAAACTCAGCTGCGTGCCATGAGACACAAGTTAATCTGAGCATTTTTTTTTTTGTTCTAGCTGCAAGCTAACGCCGATTTAACCTAGCCATGTTTTAGTTATCTTGAAATAATTGAGGTGCATCGCTAGAGGGTGCTGTTCACTTTTTTCTATTTTCTTTTTGTATTATTGATCAGGAAAAAACTTTAAAATAGATGAGGTGGACGTTTTCTAAGTATGATATGGAATTTGAGTATATGAGTGAATGTTACTATGTAAATGTGTAAGAATTTGTGGATAAGATTATTATGAGATTATTTATAATCAAACGACTACATTATACAACCACATCTTCCTTTTATTTACATATTATACAGATATTTTATTTACAGAGCAGCTCCTCATTGGTTCAGCTCAGAAGCTTCTTTTTGATGTCCTCTTTCTCCAGGTACTCCTGCAGAATTTGTAGATAAGATTATTATGAGATTATTTATAATCAAACGACTACACTATACAACCACATCTTCCTTTTATTTACATATTATACAGATATTTACAGATATTTATATTTTACGTACAGAGCAGCTCCTCATTGTTTGGCTCAGAAGCTTCTTTTCAATGTCCTCTTTCTCCAGGTACTCCTGCAGTTTAGGCATCTCATCTGCCAACCGCCTGAGGGCAGAAGAGACGTGGTGTGAAGTTTAGCCTGCTCTTAAAGGCTACAGATATAGTACATCTATGAGGCTAAAAGCAATTATTATATGAAACCTTATAGAGGTCATTTGGAATGATCTCTTTCGATCAACCCTAATGTAACCCTTACAAACTTTCATGAACTCATTTGAATAACACTACCATAGCCCTTAAGAACTTTCCTAATTTTTTTTAGGATGTTCTGAACAGATTATCTCTTAAAGGTTAAATCCCTCAAAGGTCTTAGTCCTGCTCATCCCACATGCTGATGTGTGAGTGAAAAAGTGCAGAGGTGTAGAGACCTGGACTTGGCGGCATGCAGGTCTTTCCTGGCAATTAGTGCTGCATTCTGCTGCAGGAGAACCAGAACATGCTTCCACATCCAGTATAATTTACTCGTTATTCTTTTTATGAGCCTATACACACACACACACACACACACACACTATATATATATATATATATATATATATATATATATATATATATATATATATATATATATATATAGATATATATATAGATATATAGATATATAAAACATATTTATATTTTTCATATTGGCTTTTACTTTGTTTAAAAAAGGAGGGAAGATAGGTTAAAAAATAAAATATTGTGCAGTGACCATAACTCTATTAACATGCTCACTCAGAGTTAACACAGATCACCACACGGGAGTGATGTCCGCGTTGAAATACCTTTAAATATAATTTACTTGAATATCAGTTGTCCTTCACTCTGGCAATGGTCATTTTCATGTGTCTTACTTGTCCGTTTTATGCTTATTCATATCCCCCAAAAGTCTGTTTAGACAAGCGGTACGTTTAAGCTCTTTCGTGGTGCTCTGTGGTATCTTTACGCACCGCATGTCTTGTCTTAAACTGGTTGTTTTTCCACAGCTTTATCGTGGACGTTGAGCCAAAGCCATCATTTAGGGCCAGCCGACTTTTATCTGTCTAAAACGGTATCTGGAGAGAGAGTCTAGCTAACTGGAAGATGTCCACTCTTGAAGAAAAATCATGGACAACAAGAAGATGGAAACAGACGGCGGAAAAGAAATCATATCTGCTTATATACACGCAGTGTCCCCGATAAAAAAAAATGTCAACGTGAAACAAGTAGTTAAATGCAATAATTCAGATGGGCAGAGATGAACACCACCACTGGAGAAACATCAGGGTCGCGGCTGACAGAAACTCTACACCAGTTAAATTAATAAAAACAACAAAAGTATTAAGTAAGTAACGATGTCAAATCACTGTTAGAAATGTAACTGTTCGGGCAACCAATGGAGCGCAATGAGTTTCCTAGTTGTACCTGGTTTTGTGATCGCTAATGGCGAACGTTTGCTGCTAGCTAGCTATTGCTATTAGCTCGCTAGTTAGCTCTATATTAGCTAGCAAACGTCAATCTATACCATCAAACCTATACGTTTAAGCAACACCACATAAGTAGCCATCTATATCACTATAAATGGCACCTTTCCAAAGAATGAAACAAAGTAGCTAATTAATCTTCGCTTTCTTGTTAATAGCGACATAATTGTATGGAAATACAGTTTCAGTAGCTAGTTGGCGCTATAGCTTGCTAGCTACGAAGCCGCCGTCTTAGGATGTCAAACCCAGACTTGCTAGTGGGATGCTTTTTCCAGCATGACGGAGCACCATGTCACAAGGCCAAAATGATGATAACCAAGTGGCTCGGTGAACAAAACATTGACATTTTTGGTCCATGGTCAGGAACCTCCCCAGATCTCAATCCCATTGAGAACCTGTGGTCTCTCCTCAAAAGATGGTAGAAAAAGAAAAAACTGATCAACTCCAAGCACTGATTAGGCAAGATTGGGTTGCCATCAGTTAAGACTTTGCCCAGAAGATGATATCCAGCATGCCAAGATGAATTGCAGAAGGGTCAACATTGTAAATATTAAGTCTGCTTAAACTGGATGTATTTGTCAATAAAAAGTAAAAAAATATTATGAAATTACTTCACTATGCCATATAAACATCTGACAAAAGGATCTAAAAACTTGTAAAACCCAAAATTTGTCAATCTCAAAACCTTTGGCCACAATTGTACACACACACACACACACACACACACACACACACACACGCTTAGCGTATGTTTGTATAATGCACAGTAACGGACCTCAATCACACACGCTACAGTTTTTACCAGTGAAGGATATGCAAAATGTCTGCTATTGTCAAGACTGCAGAATTTACCAACCATAACAGGATCTGCAGTTCCCAGATGTGAAGTAATGGATGTAACTTCATCCCCAAAGTAACACTTCCAGATGAATCTTTCTCCTCTTTTCTGCATTTGTAGGTGGGTGGGTTTGATAGTGCTGATCACTTGCAGAGTGTAGAGGCCTGTGACCCCATGACCAACATGTGGAGAGACATCCCCATGGTGCTAAACCCACAAAGCAACTATGGCATGGAGGTGGCAACACATTCTCTCACCAACACACACTCACTCACAGAGGCGGTGATGATGATGATTGCGGCAGTATTTTGTGAAGTAATACAGTCTCACAAAAAGGACTATGCAGGTGTCTGCACAATAAAGGAAGACTACAGTCTTCCCCGTTTCACCAAAGACAGTGGTTACACTGTCACACTTAAAATACACTACAGTTAACACTTTTAATAGAGGTTTAATTGAGGACAAACCTGGAGAGACCTGTAGCTCATCTGAGTGCAGGTAGTGTTGGATTCTCTCTTGGTTGGGTTTGATTAGCTTGACTAATGATTTAAATGAACTGAAAAGCAACTTAAAAAGTCTTTACGTTTTTTATATACCAGCTGTTCTTAGTGACACATACTCAGATCACATTTGTGGTCTGAAATTTCTGTAAGTGTTTTGTTATTTTGATCATTAGTCATTTTCATAAAAAACATGCTCTAAAACACAATATTTTTATCTGGATTTTGGCAGAAATGTTGCTAGTAGTTTATAGAATAAAACACATCTGCTCAGCCTGGTCAAACATATACCCATCAATTGTAAAATTAGAGAAACTGATAATTTTGTAGTGGTCTTATTTTTTTTCCCAGAGGTGTGTGTGTGCGCGTGTGCGCGTGTGTGCGTGTGTGTGTGTGCGTGCGTGCGTGTGCGTGTGTGTGTGTGTGTGTGTGTGTGTGTGTGTGTGTGTGTGTGTGTGTGTGTGTTATAATACACCAGCAACATTTAAACTACCATGGTCTTTCCTTGTGTTTCCCTTCTTTCTACATTCACTTTTGTTGTCTGGTTTTCTCATCACTCTTTTACAGCTTTGCTGCCTAGTCAAGGCCGTAACAGTGGTCTGATGATCTAAGTCACAGTGTGCCCGAGAGACATGAGATGCTTCAAGTGCTTGAGGCCTGTGGTTCGGGAGCCGTTGCCGTGGACATTTAAAGGGTAACGGTCCAACTATTATTTGAATTTTTCTGTAGTCCTTCGTTCATTATTTTCATGAAGGATGCATCCTGGATTGAAAGAGCCATCTTATTATTCTCTTTGGTCCTCTTAAACACAAGCTTCTGTACATTGAGGTTTACACCTCTTGTGGTGTTGAGAAAAGAGAGGTCAGGCAAGTCACCTTCAGCCTTGGCTGACTGTAGTTCCAGTAGCAGATCACTCAACTTTGTTAATTTAGAAAAAAGGCATCAGTGCAATCGAACATAGCATCTTCTATTGCTTCTGCTGAGCCATAAGATTGTTTCAGTCTGTTCCATATCATAGCCAGTCCTGCTTCTGGATGATTGATGTGTATTGCTCTTATCTGTTCAACATGGTCTGCTGACTCTTTGCCTAACCACTTGAGAAGACAATCCATCTCCTCATTTGGCGGTAGAGTTAAACCACTTTTAAACCGCTGGTAGCAGTCTGAAAGGAATCTTTCCAGGCTCTGTAGTTCTGAGGTTTGTCATTAAATTGAAGTAAACCTGTAGCCACAAGCTAACAATGAGTAAGATATCTCAAAGTCATTCACGTCTGTGTTGCTATCATGGGTGTTTGAAAACATAGGATTGAATGAGGGAGTAGGATGCCATTTTGGGGCATGAAATATTGCATTGGCAGGGCATAGTTGTTCTCAAACCTAACTCCATGTGGTTCATGGACTTATCCATCTTCACCAAGAAAAGGGTGCTGTGAGTTAAAATGGGAAGTAGTGTTGATTTGAAATTGGCTTTAGGTTTGAAAGCTGAGGGTGGAAACCTGTTGCTAGAGGTTGTTTCTGGTTTTGCTGAAACACCATCCTTTCTTAAATGGAGTTCTGTCGCTTGTGCTATTGCATGCTCTATCACATACTGTTCAGTACGTTGTGTGGTTTTCAAGGAAACAGAATTTAAGCTTAACTTGCAAGTAAGCTTCTAGCGTTTCTGCTTCAGCAATGCTTCTGTTCTTGCCTTGGCTGTAGAAGTTCTGTTATCTGTACGTGTACGATACACAAGTTGACAGGCAGAGAAACGTTCTGCTGACAGCAAAACTGAAAAAGATCAGTTCTTGTCCACAGGTTTACTGACGTCATGAGGAAAGGTGAAATTAAACCCATCAAGACAATCAGCAACACACCCGGCACAACTCGTACCGAAATACACAATGCACCAAATTTCACAGAGAATTGTTATCCACAAAATAATCTGTGATTACAAATAACAATAAAATAAGACATACATACTTGCAACACTTTCAAATGGCATGCAGACAACTGAACTCGCACAGATACAATGAACTATAACTCCTTGTTCTTTCGCTCTCCAATAGCTATACACATCAATCGACTCACTGCTACTGACATCGTGTGCTTCTTAATTACAAGTAACCACAAAAAATGGAAGTTTCTAAACTCAGGACAGAACAGTGTTGCTTTTCAGTGAGTTAAGCTACAGTGTAAGTAAGTGCGTGTATATGCAAGTTTAAATTATTATACACAAATGTAAGTAGTAGGCTATTTATGTGAAAATGTTTCATATTTCACATTCACAAGCATTTTTTCATGACCAGTTTAAATTTTCATGGATTTTTATCAGCTTCGATTTCATCATTTAGAATTTGCTAGTTCCTCCACTCATGTGCCTGAAATGTTACTAAACCGTGTTGTAAATTAGATTCATTCCTGTTTGAGGAATTCTGGCTTGTGTTTATTGTCTGTGGGCAGAAAGGCTTTCCTAGATGCCATTTGGCAAAATGTTCCAAGATTTCTAAGAAATTATTGAACTTCCCTAAAAAAAAACACACACAAAACAAATAAGTAAGCTGAGAGAACTAAAACGAAAGCTATAAATACAACTTGACAGTTTTCAGCAGCAGGCGAATTTGTACGGTTACTGAGCTGCCAGCTAGCTAGCTACTGACTGTTAAAAGTGCTTCCGGTAGCTAGCTAGCTAGCTAGGTAGCTTGGTAATGGCTTTGCACTGTTAACCGTGCAGCCGGTAACTAGCTGTATCTACTGGTTTAAATGCTTGCGGTTTAAATGCTTCGTAGACATTTGATTGTATGGTTTACTGAGCTGATAGCTAGCTAGCTAGGGTTACTGAGCTGAAAGCTAGCTAGCTACTTTACTGGGTATGATTCTGTGACCTCCTGGGCTTGGAGGTCTGTTTCTAGTTTTGGTTAAAGGATCAAACTGCATGGTCTGCCCAGGCCCAGAGCTCCTTTGCTGGGCATGACTATGTGACCTGGTGGGCCTGGAAGTCTGGTTGTAGTATGATTTAAAGGGTCAAATGGTCTCCATTGTGGGTCCAGGTTTAAGGCTACTTTGCTGGGCATGTGATTTAGAGAGCGTTGGAAGTCTGGATCCTGTATTATTTAAAGGCTCAAATCACAAGAAAGTGTGCCCAGGGACGAAGCCACTTTGCCCTGCGTGGTCGATGTGACACAGTGGGCCTGGAAGTATGGTTCCCCCCCCCCCCCCCATCTATCCATTCACTTGAAGGGGGTCAAAGTGCCCGAATTGTGCCCAGGCACGGAGCTAGGTCGCCGGTCATCAGCACGTGCGCACTTCGACCCTTGAAAACGTGAGCCCCAGGGGCCGCGCGGCATCGAATGTGCACGGCCTTCGAGCTACCGACTGGCCACGAGAGCTGGACACATCGGGTACGGAAGCCTTTCCGTCACGTGCTCGTTTTCCACGCCTTCGGCGCAGGTAGCCTGCGAATTTAAAACCGACGCGCATTTTATTCTTTTCCCCTTTTATCCTTTCATACCTCTCCGCTACCTTGGAGAAGAGAGACGCACGCGGGTAAATAAAATATAAATATCTGTAAATGTCTGTATAATATGTAAATAAAAGGAAGAAGTGGTTGTATAGTGTAGTCGTTTGATTATAAATAATCTCATAATAATTTTATCCACAAATTCTCTATTTTATCGTTTTTTCCTGATCAATAATACAAAAAAAAACTAAAACAGGGCTAGGTTAAGTCGGCGTTAGAACAAAAAATGCTCAGATTAACTTGTGTCTCATGGCACGCAGCTGAGTTTAAAATTAAACACAATGAAATCAAATTAAATTGACCCAGCTGCAACAGGCTCAGCAACCACATTTAATTTCACTGATTGGTCAGTTAGCCAGGCTATACAAAACAGGCTATTGTTAGAAATTCTGCACATGTGCTTCGCTTAGCTTCACATCTCACACTGCTTATAATTATAAGATAACGTATCCACGTTCGTAATAACGTGGTGAAATCTGCCAAAAAAGGTGAGACTCAGCATAAGAAATAATAAGACAATCTGAGCACTTAGTCCACATGTTTCTAAATGAGAAGAAAAAGTTCCTCCAAACAATATAAAGCACACAATTCTATATGGGAAAACGGTTACATTTGTCATTAAGAGAAGCACTACTCATTACACAAATGTCAATAACCGTCCTAATATTAATAGTTGAACAGTCTTCCTCTGTCTATTATACGCACTGTACACATGTTAAATATCTGCCTTGAAATTACAATGAAATGACTTCCGGGCGCACTGAAAATTGTTATATACACACAGACACCCCCATACCAACATAAGCATAGTGCAACTCTTTGTTTACGCACCAGAGATTGAGTGGGCAAGTGCGTGTATATGCAAGTTTAAATTATTATACACAAATGTAAGTAGTAGGCTATTTATGTGAAAATGTTTCATATGTATGTACAAGTAGTGTTTCCCTGATTTCTCCCTAAATGGCCCCTCATAGTTCAGCAGTAATGAGGCTAGTTAGATTTTGCTCAGAATGAAGTACACTTTGGGATGTTATACGTATCACAGTCTCCCGTGAGCCGTACATGGTTGATCAATCCAGGTTGAGGTAGAGTCACTGCATTAATGACACGTCTGTTTGCATTGCCAGTTGTTGCTATGGCAGCAATGAAATTAGGAAATTCAAAGAAAAACAACTCATCTACACTCTTGGAACTTTAGAACCCCATATGTCCTGTGGCCTGATGTCACATGTGAGGGGAATCCCATGAACACCTTTACAGATCAGTCTGTGGAAAGACACTGAAGAGGACAGAGAAAAAATTAGGCGTTTCTGGAGATGGTGTGCTGGACGCATCGAGGACGAATACACAGACACAAAGGATGTGGAGGGTAAATGTAAATATAATGCCACTCACTCCTGCGGTTGCTGGTGCTGCCATTCATACCTGTGGTTAAAATTCCTTTTTTGTCACTAGCGCTGCATTGTCGCCTCTATCTCCCAATAATTCATACTCGAGGCTTTAGAAATCTAATTTTTTTGGGGGGTATATGCCATTTCCTGTTATTTGTGCAGAATACACACACTTTCACTTTGGAATCCACAAAGTTTTATAAATGAGGTCCCTGAATAACATCAATCTATTTCTACACTATATGGCTTGCTAATTTCATATGTCTGTGTGTCTTTCTGTTTGTCTCTCTGTGTGTGTGTGTGTGTGTGTGTGTTTGTGTGTGTGTGTGTTATACCAGCCCATAGAGGAGGACATGAGTCTGAAAGTGGCGCTGGAGATGAGGAACCAGGAGAGCAAAGATCAGCACGATCTTTTGGTAAAACTATATACTCTGTATGTAGTACCTGGTTTAACACTATATCCTCTGTATATATACTATATACTGTGTATGTAGTACCTGCTTTAACACTATACCCTCAGCTTACTCTAGTCTGCAGATGTAAAGAAATTAAACAGAATGTGTATATGTGTGCACCTGTATGTGTCTGGTTGTAGTATTATTTAAAGGGTCAAACTGCGTGAAGTGTGCCCAGGCCCAGAGCTGCTTTTGGTGGGCATGATTCTGTGACCTCTTGGGCCTTGAAATGTGGTGCTTGGAATGATTTAAAGAGTGAAACGGTCTGAAGTGTGCCCACGTTTAAAGCAACCTTGCTGGGCATGACTGTGTGACCTCTTGTGCCTGGAAGTCTGGTTGTAGTATTATTTAAAGGGTCAAACTGCATGAAGTGTGCCCAGGCCCAGAGCTACTTTGCTGGGCATGACTGCGTGACCTCTCGGGCCTTGAAATGTGGTGCTTTGAACGATTTAAAGAGTGAAACGGTCTGAAGTGTGCCCACGTTTAAAGCAACCTTGCTGGGCATGACTGTGTGACCTCTTGTGCCTGGAAGTCTGGTTGTAGTATTATTTAAAGGGTCAAACTGCATGAAGTGTGCCAGGCCCAGTGCTACTTTGCTGGGCATGACTGTGTGACCTCTTGTGCCTGGAAGTCTGGTTGTAGTATTATTTAAAGGGTCAAACTGCATGAAGTGTGCCCAGGCCCAGAGCTACTTTGCTGGGCATGACTGTGTGACCTCTTGTGCCTGGAAGTCTGGTTGTAGTATTATTTAAAGGGTCAAACTGCATGAAGTGTGCCCAGGCCCAGAGCTACTTTGCTGGGCATGACTGTGTGAACTCTTGTGCCTGGAAGTCTGGTTGTAGTATTATTTAAAGGGTCAAACTGCATGAAGTGTGCCCAGGCCCAGAGCTACTTTGCTGGGCATGATTCTGTGACCTCTTGGGCCTTGAAATGTGGTGCTTTGAACGATTTAAAGAGTGAAACGGTCTGAAGTGTGCCCACGTTTAAAGCAACCTTGCTGGGTATGACTGTGTGACCTCTTGTGCCTGGAAGTCTGGTTGTAGTATTATTTAAAGGGCCAAACTGTGCCCTGTAAACCGCACTGTGCCCTTCTGCGAAGAGCAAAGATGGTAAGGAAATCTCACAATTAATATCGTGTTATGTCATTAGCTTGGCAAATGTCACATCCGGGTCACCCCAACACCATCTCAGCCTGCAGATGGCGTAAGTTTACACGACGGATTCTTTTATTCTCTTCAACGACAAAACTCAGGTCTATACACCAAAAATATGGCTGATTAAAATGCACGTAAATTAAATTTAGAGTCAATAAAATGCATATGAATTGACGTTTTGACTGATAAGTAGTTTTATTTGACTCAAGTTTAATCAACTTATCTTTCAACTTTATCCATTTTTATTACTTGCCTTATTTATCGTTTATTTGACGTTTGCGGGCGCAACGTTCTGATTGACATTTTTGCCTCGAGAGGTAGAAGTAACGAAAATTGCTTGGGTTAAACGATTGATTAATTAATGAATGTTATTGGATAAACAAGGCAACTAAAACAGTTACTAATATTAAGTGATAAGAGTCCGGTAACAAAAATGGCTTGAGTTAAACGTTAAATGACGTGACACAAAGTTACTCAAATTATTTAATTATATACCACTGTAGTTTTTAGTTTACATGCATTTGTTGTTTACACCCTCATAGAAACTCCCTTCGTCATGAATGATAAAACTTGATATTTGATTTTTTAAAATGTATCAAATCAAGACTGTTTTAATCCTTTCTTTTCCAGATAACTATCACTTATATTTTCAATTCACAAGCATTTTTTCATGACCAGTTTAAATTTTCATGGATTTTTATCAGCTTCGATTTCATCATTTAGAATTTGCTAGTTCCTCCACTCATGTGCCTGAAATGTTACTAAACCGTGTTGTAAATTAGTAGATTCATTCATGTTTGAGGAATTCTGGCTTGTGTTTATTGTCTGTGGGCAGAAAGGCTTTCCTAGAAGTCAACTGGCAAAATGTTCCAAGATTTCTAAGAAATTATTGAACTTCCCTAAAAAACAAAACAAAAAAAACAACAACAAATAAGTAAGCTGAGAGAACTAAAACGAAAGCTATAAATACAACTTGACAGTTTTCAGCAGCATGCGAATTTGTACGGTTACTGAGCTGCTAGCTAGCTAGCTAGCTACCGGCTGCACTGTTAACCGTGCTTCCGGTGGCTACATAGCTAGCTAGCTACTTTACTGGGTATGATTCTGTGACCCCCTGGGCTTGGAGGTGTGTTTCTAGTTTTGGTTAAAGGGTCAAACTGCATGGTCTGCCCAGGCCCATAGTGACTTTGCTGGGCATGACTCTGTGACCTCTTGGGTTTGGAAGTCTGGTTATAGTATTATTTAAAGGCACAAAATGCATGAAGTGTGCCCTGGCCCAGCACTATTTTGCTGGGCATGACTGTGTGACCTCTTGGGCCAGGAAGTCTGTTTCTAGTTTTATTTAAACGGTCAAACTGCGTGAAGTGTGCCCTGGCCCAGCACTACTTTGCTGGGCATGACTGTGTGACCTCTTGGGCCAGGAAGTCTGTTTCTAGTTTTATTTAAACGGTCAAACTGCGTGAAGTGTGCCTAGGCCCAGAGCTACTTTGCTGGGCATGACTGTGTGACCTCTTGGGCCTGGAAGTCTGGTTGTAGTATTATTTAAAGGGTCAAACTGCGTGAAGTGTGCTCAGGCCCAGAGCTACTTTGCTGGGCATGACTGTGTGACCTCTTGTGCCTGGAAGTCTGGTTGTAGTATTATTTAAACGGTCAAATGTGATGGTGTGCCCAGGCCCAGAGCTCCTTTGCTGGGCATGACTGTGTGACCTGGTGGGCCTGGAAGTCTGGTTGTAGTATGATTTAACAGGTCAAATGGTCTCCATTGTGTGTCCAGGTTTAAGGCTACTTTGCTGGGCATGTGATTTAGAGAGCATTGGAAGTCTGGATCCTGTATTATTTAAAGGCTCAAATCACAAGAAAGTGTGCCCAGGGACGAAGCCACTTTGCCCTGCATGGTTGATGTGACACGGTGGGCCTGGAAGTATGTTTTTTCCCATCTATCCATTCACTTGAAGGGGGTCAAAGTGCCCGAATTGTGCCCAGGCACGGAGCTAGGTTGCCGGTCGTCAGCACGTGCGCACTTCGACCCTTGAAAACATGAGCCCCAGGGGCCGTGCGGCATCGAATATGCACGGTCTTCGAGCTACCAACTGGGCACGAGAGCTGGACACATCGGGTACGGAAGCCTTTCGGTCACGTGCTCGTTTTCCACGCCTTCAGCGCAGGTAGCCTGCAAATTTGAAACCGGTGCGCATTTTATTCTTTTCCCCTTTTATCCATTCATATCTCTCTGCTACTTTGGAGAAGAGAGACGCACGCGGGCTCGTTGAAAAGCTCTGGAACTCAGCTTTCAGCCGGTGCTAGCGATGGACGTCGGAGTAGAAAGTCTGTTCAGGGCTCTTTGGAAAGGGCTGCATCTCCCCTGTAATCGACTTCGAGCGACACGCGGATCGGACCCACCGTTTTCACGCTACGATTTTTTAAAGCCGCCAGGGATGGGACGAATGCGTGGCAGGTGGCGTTCGTTAGGGACAGTCATGGAGGTGATGCGCACCGAGTTGCAGGCCATTTGGACCTGGCCCGGCCTAGATGTGAGTATTCAAAGTCAGTGCATTTGTTTAAACTTCCTCCTCCAATTCGTTGCAATTGCGCATGCGCTTCTCGCTCATCCGTCTGGAGCGTAGCACTTTATTGGTAAATATCTCTGGGCTCCTTGGGAGTAGAAAGTATATTCAGGGCTCGTTGGAAAGGACTGCATCTCCCCTGTAATTGCCTTCAAGCGGCATGCGGATCGGACCCGGAGTTTTTAAACGTGGCAGGCGGCGGACAAAAGTCGCGCGCCGGACGTCTTTGCGGCTTAATATCTCTGCGCTCTTTGGGAGTAGAAAGTCTGTTCAGGGGTTGTTAGCCTCTGTTAGCCTCACAGATGTACTATATCTGTAGCTTTTAACAGCAGGCTACGCTTCACACCACGTCTCTTCTGCCCTCAGGCAGTTGGCGGAGGAGATGCCTAAACTGCAGGAGTACCTGGAGAAAGAGGACATCGAAAAGAAGCTTCTGAGCCAAACCAAAGAGGAGCTGCCCTGTAAATAAAATATAAATATCTGTATAATATGTAAATAAAAGGAAGAAGTGGTTGTATAGTGTAGTCGTTTGATTATAAATAATCTCATAATAATCTTATCTACATATTACAGTCCAGGTTCCACAGCACTTCAGACCGAGAAGCCCATCTCTGCCACCAGATCCAGAATGCGAGGAATCCCCTCCAGCAGGCCTAGGATTTGGTCGGAGAAGAACACTTCTCCTTCTTTAGTAACCACTGCATCACACACCAGTGGCTCCTCACGGAAAAGGTTCTTGCGTGGCCTTTTGCTGGGAGGTTGGCCCTCATCAGCATGTGCCTCCGACTCTGAGCTGGAGTGAGAGAATGATCCCTCATCTCCAGAGAAGGCCTTCCTCTTTCTCTTCCGCAGCTGCGGTGGTGGAGTCGTCGGCTGTTCCTTGGCCATATTCTGCAGGTGGTTCTGGTGGCAGGCCATATGCCATTGCTCCAGGCTGGACAGGTGAGAGTAGTAGGTCTGCATGTACCACTCCCAGTAGACCTGCTGCCAGTAGAGCTCCTGGTTTGTATAGTAAGCTCCGATGTTGCCAGGCAGCCGAGGGGACTCGCTGGTATGGAGACCGGCATTCCGCATACAGAAGGGAATCGGCGTAGAAACATACAGGGAAAAAATTGGGGGAAAAAAAGCTAACAAAAATGCCATTTATTTTGGGGTTATCCAACGTGGATGTGGATGCTGGGGATGCAAAATCAGTCATTCAATACATTTCCTGATTCACCAGGGTCTTGTAAAACAAAATGCAAATAATACATCCAAAATGTAAAAACGTACACAAAACCTTTCCAGCACTACACTGGACTTCAAAGTCTTATAGAGGAAACAGTTCATAAATGCTTTAAACACGTCCACAGCAGTGCGCCCGTTAGCCAGCACAATTGCAAACACTATGCATGCAATGTGCTGTTAGCACCTCCTACAATGTGGACGAGGGGTTGGATTTTAGGAGGCAAAAATAGAACACAGCAAACCTATAAAAAAACAACAACCTCAAAGTATTTACAAATCTGTGCCAATATGTAATGTCCCTAAGCGCACTTCTGATCATGCATCTATGCAGAGTGGAACACTGCAAAATCTGCACATGGAACATTGTTCTCATCTTGCAGTGCAAACATGTCCTCCTCCCATGTGAGGCTTTATGTCGCACGTCAGTGGTATGCACTGATGGCTTCATACCGCTCCTCAGCCACAGAAGGAGGAAACACGTGGCTACGCAAGTGATCCTTCCTCCACAGGTCCCCAATAGCCGAAGGCTTCGCCAGTTCAAGATAGATCTTTATGCTGAGATGAAGAAGCATTTCATCAGCATTTCATCCATCCATGTCCTCTTCATGTTATCCCCTTTTCTCCAATCTGCAAATCAGTTGGTATTGTTGCATAGGGTTTGGATCACCTCTTGACTGAAGAACAGCTGGAAGATGTTAGAAGGGCTGTAGACTGTCTGAAAATCCATGTGAACTCCTGGGATAAAAATTCAATGGTGCAGGCTGCTCATCTTCCTCCCAGGTGTCGCGCCATCTGTCCTCCTGTGCAGTAGCTGGTGGTGACGCTGTGCTCTTTCCCCTGGAGCTGATCTTGTCTTCCTTGCTCTGGCATGAGGTTGTTGCCCAGCTAAGGTGTGGAAGGTGTTGCCGGGTGTCGGAGGTGACGGTATGGACACTCCTTTCTTTGCTTGAGGTGGGCTTGTGCTTCTGCTGCCTTTGTGACTAGCCAGTCTTCCAGCAGGCACCCTCATGGGTGTCCATAGATTGTGGGATGGTAGAAGTTGATTGTTCCCTGGGAGTGGGTCACAAAAGGTGTGAAACATTCCATATGGGGTAGGCTAGGATTGATCTGCTTCACTGCAAGACAAAGACAGCATAACATAGCCAAATGAGTACAATATGTACCATGAAAATAAACACAAACATCAAATTGTCATGAGAAATAAGGCTAAATTATTATATGTAGTAGTTACACTTACATTACTATTTATTGCATATTACTTACAACTTTAGTACACTGGCTAAATCATATTGGCGTAACAGGCTACAATATTATGCTACGCACCATAACTACTTGCTAAACGATATTAGATTCAGTGCCAATAGGCTAAAAGATTATGTTGGGGTAAATATATAGTATGCATTCTCTCAAGCCAACCCAACAATCTCGCAAAAGTGAATGATAATACTTACGGCATATCGAGCACGGCGTCGATTCCATGGACAAACGCGACTTCGCCCTCTGAGTCCATGCTTGCAGCCATGGAAGCGTCATCACTCTCACTTTCCTCATCACTAAATCTAAACGAAGTTCTCATCAACTTCAGCCAGTGTAAGTCGTTTCCTTTCCATGGTTGTGATAAAGATATCCACTAAAACGTTTTATCAAAAGCAAAAACAAAATCACGAAGTAAACTGCCCAAAAACCGAGCAACTGAAGTGCACTCTGCAATAGCAACAGGTAAACAGCACGCGCGCAACAGGGCTCGTTAATGTGTTCCGCGTGGCCCGCCCCGTCTCTGTAGTGACCATTCATGGCAAATGAGCTGTCGAGATTTTCGTCTGCCTGAATGCTATTTGTTGAAAATGGTGTCAAACATTTTGGATTCGATGGCCCGTTACTGTAAGCTTTTTTTTCTTCCTTTCCCCATTTTCTGCAAGGGTCTTCTGGTACTTACATTTATATTTATGCCATTTACTTGCAAATAAGAATTAGTTCTTAATGTACAAATTATGCAAGGAGTACATTCAAAAATTGCATAGTACAGGACATGTGGTTCGGTTTTTTCTGAAGATAAAAAGCAGAAAGAGTAAAACCCGATGTAAAACTAGGGGACAATATATGTGTAGACTTTGCAAACAAGGTCATTGGGTTGCGTGCATATTTTAAATAAGGTAATAAACAAAGTATATTTAATGAACTATGACTCGTTCCTAAATAAATAAGATCTGAAAAACAATTACATTAAAAATAAACTTTAATACAACTTCCAACACCAAAAAAAATAATTTACAAAACAGAGATTTACAATTTACAAAACAATTACAAAACAGGGAAAAATATATACAAAATTACAGTCCAGGGTCCACAGCACTTCAGACCGAGAAGCCCATCTCTGCAGCCAGATCCAGAATGCCAGGAATCCCCTCCAGCAGGCCTAGGATTTGGTCGGAGAAGAACGCTTCTCCCTCTTTAGTTACCACTGCATCACACACCAGTGGCTCCTCACCGAAAAGGTTCTCGCGTGGCCTTTTGCTTGGAGGTTGGCCCTCATCAGCATATGCCTCCGACTCTGAGCTGGAGTGAGAGAATGATCCCTCATCTCCAGAGAAGGCCTTCCTCTTTCTCTTCCGCAGCTGCGGTGGTGGAGTCGTCCTCTTTTGCTTGGCCATGTTCTGCATGTGGTTCTGGTGGCAGGCCATATGCCATTGCTGCAGGCTGGACAGGTGAGTGTAGTAGGTCTGCATGTACCACTCCCAGTAGACCTGCTGCCAGTAGAGCTCCTGGTTCGTATAATAAGCTCCAATGCTGCCAGGCAGCCGAGGGGACTCGCTGGTATGGAGACCGGCATTCCGCATACAGTAGGGAATCGGCGTAGAGTGCCAGTGGCTTGCACCTGCTGTGGACACATATGGCATGAAACTGAAGACTGCTTGCTTCCATTACTGTACACCAGGGATGATAATTGATCTGTTTATGATTTCCCCAGCTACAAAGAGTACTAAAAATCTAGAGTATCTTACGTATGGATGGACTGGCAGTCAGCACATGTGGAGAAGGCTGATGGCTGTGTACCTCCACCAGGCCTTAAAAACATCAATTTAATTAGCTTTTTCTTTTTTCCCCTCTTTATCATACATAGCAAATTGGTAAGGAGCACACCTGTGGGATGCTGAAAGATCTTTATGGGCGGTGCCTCTACAGCACCACTAACATGGCCGACCACATGCGAGGGTGCCACAGCGATTCCGCAAGGGAAGGGTGCCGGCCCATAGGAGTCCACACACATCACTGTCTCGTGGGGGGCGCGGGAGACGACACAAAACAATTAATTCAGGTCAAATATGGTTGATTTAAAAAGTAAACAAATGAAACAATGAAATGTTAAAAATGAATGAAAAGAGAAAATTTACATTATAAGGAAGACAAAATATTAAAGTTGAACTAAAATGACAGAAACGGATGTACATTGTTTCAAATACATTCTGCAATCTATGAAAATAGACAGTTATGGATGAAGAACCCACCCGCAGGCTGGAGGTAGACTGGATTCATCTGCCTTGGAAGCTGCCCATTAGCATGGGCTCAGGCAAAGTGCCTCTGCCTCTCCTGGCCATGGCCTGAATGAAAACCGCAAAACGGGTGCCCAGAGGAAGCATAAATGTGTCCTGTGTTCATAGTTAATATGAAAAATTGACAGCTTCTTAAAAGTAAATTGCAGAGCAAAATCAAGGTTTGACCAGATCTGTGCTTTTCAAGACTCAAACTGAGCTCCAAACATTCGAAACCAAACATTCCGCAGTTGCTTAGTACACACGTGATGTCACCATTTCTTCATTTTTGAACAAAAACACTACATTAAACAGGCTGCTTCAATAACCTCCATCAGCTTGCTCCATAGAGACTGGTTTGGTTGGAGTCATTCTTCTTTGCTTAGTTTGTCTAGATTGAAATAATACAAATGTCATTAACTCTGGATGTTTCTTGCAGTATTTTTGACTATACACTCAAGATTCTAGACACTATGTCTTCTCAATAAAAACACAAGACAGATAGTATGTGAATGCAGTGCAGAGCATGGAGGCCTTATTCTGAGCCATCCATCCTGCCATCACCAATAGCATGTGTGAATGTGAAAAGGGAAACACCCACTCTCTTATACATCTTTATGAAACTCTTCTTGTATACTCACGCCCCTTTTTAAGTCAGTTATTGCAGTTTCTGTGGACAAGTAAGACATCCTCCCTTTGCATCACAGTAAAGCCCACAGTAAATCCAACTCATCCTTTGGCCTGTTGTCACTTCAGTCGACTGCACCCAAAGGCTGGATACATCCGCATGTGTTACTGCTATTAAGGGCTTACTTAAAGACAATTTTAATAATACCTGTAAATGTTTTACTTCTGTTCAAGTCACGTAACTTCTGTTTGTTAACTCTTGTTATATAACTCTTCTTGTTTGTTGTATTTTGTTATTTCTTTCTCATTTTTCTTCCTCTCCCCCTTCTCTACAAGTGTCTTCTGGTAGTTACAAATAAGAATTAGTTCTTACTTTCCAATTTTAAGATCTTTTCGAATCTATTTGTACATCTCCACCTTACCACCTGTGACGAATGCCCGAGTGCCGAAGGGCCTGGAGCAGGACGCACAGACTCCCGTGACAGTGAAATTCATTTATTAACACGCAACGTAACTGTGGCACTCACATATAACAGTAACGGATAACGTGACTTCTACAATTAACACGGACAACTCACACGTAACCGAAGACAATATACACAGACACAACAGCTAAACAAACATTAACAAGGGCTACATGAACGTGGACATTGACATTAAGCACAGGCGCTAACAATCTGACCAACAGTGAGGGGAGCACCGACAGGGGTTTAAATAGCCCAACGAACACTGACGCTAAACCCTGTACAGGTGCGTGCCCTCACGGGGGTGTGGCCACAAACAAAAGTAAACACCCCTGCACGCGGCAGGCCGGACCACGTGACTTGTGGGGGGGAACGTCCCGTGATAACACTAGTTATCTAAAGTTTTACATATAGCACAAAGACCCTTCAGGATGTAAATTAATGTAGACACTTGGGAAAAGGCACTCATTTACATCCAGGCTTTTCTTTCCATCATTTAGGCTCCAATTGGTAACATGAAACATACGGGGAAAAAAGCTAACAAAAATGCCTTTTATTTTGGGGTTATCCAACGTGGATGTGGATGCTGGGGATGCAAAATCAGTAATTCAATACATTTCCTGATTCACCAGGGTCTTGTAAAACAAAACGCAAATAATACATCCAAAATGTAAAAACGTACACAAAACCTTTCCAGCACTACACTGGACTTCAAAGTCTTATAGAGGAAACAGTTCATAAATGCTTTAAACACGTCCACAGCAGTGCGCCCGTTAGCCAGCACAATTGCAAACACTATGCATGCAATGTGCTGTTAGCACCTCCTACGATGTGGACGAGGGGTTGGATTTTAGGAGGCAAAAATAGAACACAGCAAACCTATAAAAAAACAACAACCTCAAAGTATTTACAAATCTGTGCCAATATGTAATGTCCCTAAGCGCACTTCTGATCATGCATCTATGCAGAGTGGAACACTGCAAAATCTGCACATGGAACATTGTTCTCATCTTGCAGTGCAAACATGTCCTCCTCCCATGTGAGGCTTTATGTCGCACGTCAGTGGTATGCACTGATGGCTTCATACCGCTCCTCAGCCACAGAAGGAGGAAACACGTGGCTACGCAAGTGATCCTTCCTCCACAGGTCCCCAATAGCCGAAGGCTTCGCCAGTTCAAGATAGATCTTTATGCTGAGATGAAGAAGCATTTCATCAGCATTTCATCCATCCATGTCCTCTTCATGTTATCCCCTTTTCTCCAATCTGCAAATCAGTTGGTATTGTTGCATAGGGTTTGGATCACCTCTTGACTGAAGAACAGCTGGAAGATGTTAGAAGGGCTGTAGACTGTCTGAAAATCCATGTGAACTCCTGGGATAAAAATTCAATGGTGCAGGCTGCTCATCTTCCTCCCAGGTGTCGCGCCATCTGTCCTCCTGTGCAGTAGCTGGTGGTGACGCTGTGCTCTTTCCCCTGGAGCTGATCTTGTCTTCCTTGCTCTGGCATGAGGTTGTTGCCCAGCTAAGGTGTGGAAGGTGTTGCCGGGTGTCGGAGGTGACGGTATGGACACTCCTTTCTTTGCTTGGGGTTGGCTCGTGCTTCTGCTGCCTTTGTGACTAGCCAGTCTTCCAGCAGGCACCCTCATGGGTGTCCATAGATTGTGGGATGGTAGAAGTTGATTGTTCCCTGGGAGTGGGTCACAAAAGGTGTGAAACATTCCATATGGGGTAGGCTAGGATTGATCTGCTTCACTGCAAGACAAAGACAGCATAACATAGCCAAATGAGTACAATATGTACCATGAAAATAAACACAAACATCAAATTGTCATGAGAAATAAGGCTAAATTATTATATGTAGTAGTTACACTTACATTACTATTTATTGCATATTACTTACAACTTTAGTACACTGGCTAAATCATATTGGCGTAACAGGCTACAATATTATGCTACGCACCATAACTACTTGCTAAACGATATTAGATTCAGTGCCAATAGGCTAAAAGATTATGTTGGGGTAAATATATAGTATGCATTCTCTCAAGCCAACCCAACAATCTCGCAAAAGTGAATGATAATACTTAACGGCATATCGAGCACGGCGTCGATTCCATGGACAAACGCGACTTCGCCCTCTGAGTCCATGCTTGCAGCCATGGAAGCGTCATCACTCTCACTTTCCTCATCACTAAATCTAAACGAAGTTCTCATCAACTTCAGCCAGTGTAAGTCGTTTCCTTTCCATGGTTGTGATAAAGATATCCACTAAAACGTTTTATCAAAAGCAAAAACAAAATCACGAAGTAAACTGCCCAAAAACCGAGCAACTGAAGTGCACTCTGCAATAGCAACAGGTAAACAGCACGCGCGCAACAGGGCTCGTTAATGTGTTCCGCGTGGCCCGCCCCGTCTCTGTAGTGACCATTCATGGCAAATGAGCTGTCGAGATTTTCGTCTGCCTGAATGCTATTTGTTGAAAATGGTGTCAAACATTTTGGATTCGATGGCCCGTTACTGTAAGCTTTTTTTTCTTCCTTTCCCCATTTTCTGCAAGGGTCTTCTGGTACTTACATTTATATTTATGCCATTTACTTGCAAATAAGAATTAGTTCTTAATGTACAAATTATGCAAGGAGTACATTCAAAAATTGCATAGTACAGGACATGTGGTTCGGTTTTTTCTGAAGATAAAAAGCAGAAAGAGTAAAACCCGATGTAAAACTAGGGGACAATATATGTGTAGACTTTGCAAACAAGGTCATTGGGTTGCGTGCATATTTTAAATAAGGTAATAAACAAAGTATATTTAATGAACTATGACTCGTTCCTAAATAAATAAGATCTGAAAAACAATTACATTAAAAATAAACTTTAATACAACTTCCAACACCAAAAAAAATAATTTACAAAACAGAGATTTACAATTTACAAAACAATTACAAAACAGGGAAAAATATATACAAAATTACAGTCCAGGGTCCACAGCACTTCAGACCGAGAAGCCCATCTCTGCAGCCAGATCCAGAATGCCAGGAATCCCCTCCAGCAGGCCTAGGATTTGGTCGGAGAAGAACGCTTCTCCCTCTTTAGTTACCACTGCATCACACACCAGTGGCTCCTCACCGAAAAGGTTCTCGCGTGGCCTTTTGCTTGGAGGTTGGCCCTCATCAGCATATGCCTCCGACTCTGAGCTGGAGTGAGAGAATGATCCCTCATCTCCAGAGAAGGCCTTCCTCTTTCTCTTCCGCAGCTGCGGTGGTGGAGTCGTCCTCTTTTGCTTGGCCATGTTCTGCATGTGGTTCTGGTGGCAGGCCATATGCCATTGCTGCAGGCTGGACAGGTGAGTGTAGTAGGTCTGCATGTACCACTCCCAGTAGACCTGCTGCCAGTAGAGCTCCTGGTTGGTATAATATGCTCCAATGTTGCCAGGCAGCTGAGGGGACTCGCTGGTATGGAGACCGGCATTCCGCATACAGAAGGGCATTGGCGTAGAGTGCCAGTGGCTTGCACCTGCTCTGGACACATATGGCATGAAACTGAAGACTGCTTGCTTCAATTACTGTACACCAGGGATGATAATGACTTGTTTATGATTTTCCCAGCTACAAAGAGTACTAAAAATCTAGAGTATCTTACGTATGGATGGACTGGCAGTCAGCACATGTGGAGAAGGCTGATGGCTGTGTACCTCCACCAGGCCTTAAAAACATCAATTTAATTAGCTTTTTCTTTTTTCCCCTCTTTATCATACATAGCAAATTGGTAAGAAGCACACCTGTGGGATGCTGAAAGATCTTTATGGGCGGTGCCTCTACAGCACCACTAACATGGCCGACCACATGCGAGGGTGCCACAGTGATTCCGCAAGGGAAGGGTGCCGGCCCATAGGAGTCCACACACATCACTGTCTCGTGGGGGGCGCGGGAGACGACACAAAACAATTAATTCAAGTCAAATATGGTTGATTTAAACAGTAAACAAATGAAACAATGAAATGTTAAAAATGAATGAAAAGAGCAAATTTGTTTTCAATTATTCCAGTGCCACCAACCTGTCTAAAATCTTTGGACAACATCATAACTTGATTCTACTGGAAAAATAAATCACATAGAATCAAACTCACAACATTACAGAACTGTAGTTGATTATTGCAAATCAACTATAATATGGTATAAAATGGATAAAACTTAGTATATCAGACAGAATATGGATAGACATATAGCAAACATTATGCAAAGATCTAAAAGTCAGACTTACCATTTATCAGTCAAATCAATTAAAGAACATTCATGATCAACAATTTGTGGGTGGCCATGATACTAACAGCCTGGTGGAAATTTCACAAGATATCAAACTCCAGACTCACATAAACACTGCTTTCAAGATATAGAAAGCAGGTAAGAGCAACTATCAGTTCAGAGACATTAAACTCACCTGCATCCATATCAGTATTATAAACATTCCTAATACAAAAAAACTATCACATAAGATATACAAACTAATAATGAAATCAAATCGCATAATTACTCTCCCATCGAGACAATGGGAGGAAGATTTATTACTAGCTCCCGACGCCACAGTTTGGATTAAAATGTGTAATAATAATTACCACATGACAGCAACACTAACCTACAATGCATTCAGTACAAAATAATACATAGATTACATAATACTACACATTGGATGTTTAAAATTGGTTTCACAAGCTCAGCAATCTGTACATACTTTACTCCAAAGACAGCTGACGATTACATTCACATCGTGTGGCAGAGCACACCTATCAAGCAATTTTGGCAATAAGTAATCACACACATGTCCCATGATTTAAATAACCCTATCCATCCAACACCATCTTTATGTCTCCTAGGAGACATGTCATCAACCAATGTGACAATAGAAAAAAAATAGGATAATATATATATAACATTATTAATTGCAAATACAAACATACTCATGAATTGGAAAACAAAAAATAATATTAGTGTCACCGAATGGAAAAATCTATTGATAGACTACATATCAATGGAAAAAAATCTCAGAATGAATCAATAAGAACCAATAACCTAGACTGGACTCCTTTGATAAAAAGTTTACAGAGCTAATCCATAAATGATAAATATCCCAATCTAGTACGTGTACATATACAGTGCACTCGCACATAGCCTCTCTCTCTCTCTCACACACACACACACAGGCAGACGCACACAAGCAGTCACACACGAACACACACACACACACACACACACACACACACACACACACACACACACACACACACACACACACACACACACACACACACACACACACACACATTCCCGTAATGGTGCAGGTGGCTAATACTTAAAATACTCTATCTGCATTTCCCGTTTGTCTGTTTCGTCTCTGTTCGTCTTATTTTTCCTCTCTCCCCTATTCCCGTTTCCCCCACGTTATTTATGTCTGTTCATACGTTTTATACACCCGATATAGTTGGACACAGTGAGAAGTTAGAAATAAATAATGAATAAATAATAAAGTTCTAAAGGTCCTCCGATGGGCGGAAATCAATTGATATATTTATTTCTCCAGATTTCTAACTCGGAGAGAAAAAGACGTCCTTTTACAAATCGCACCTCGTTGTGGAACTCTACTAAGGTTTACAATCCAGGCGATTATTTTTAACCTCAAAGAACATAGGCCTGCTCCAAGGCAAACTGATTTCATCCCATTAATTAACTTTAATGCGATGTTTTTTGCCGAGCATTAGGCTAAAGAAAATGAATGTTGCTGCGTTTATCAAACTAAAAGTATTTATTCTGAGCCATGCGGTAAATGATTCAGTGTGAGCAGCATATGGACGATTTTTGGAAAATGCTGTGACTAGGTAATATTTTGAAATATAAGGCGTTGTTAAAGCCTCTCATTCACGCTATTAACGTTATAAGTTAAAATAATTGAATAATTCATAAATAAATAAATAGCGTTTGTATAATATTTAAAAATAAACATTTACGTAAAAGCACTCTTACGTAACAACCAAGTTGTCATGTATTTGAATCTAAAGCTAAAGTGTTGCTTTGATCGCTTTGGTCGGTCGACACTTGCCTGGCTCTGTTGAATTGCTGTTTCAAACTGTTTTATAATTCGTGCAGTTAGATCATTTGGTTAAATCATTTACGATTTTATTTTATTCATTTACTACTTTCGACTAGGATTTCCAGAAAGGTTGACCGACGATCCTCACGAAAATGAATCCAAGTGCTCCAAGTTCGCCGATGACTTCGTTGTACGTGGGTGACCTTCATCCAGACGTTACCGAGGCCATGCTATACGAGAAATTCAGTCCTGCTGGCGCAATAGTCTCCGTACGGATTTGCAGGGACGCGATGACCCTCCGCTCACTTGGATACGCATACGTGAACTTTCAGCAGCAGGCAGATGCTGAGCGTGCTTTGGACACTATGAACTTTAACATCATCAAAGGCAGACCTGTGCGAATTATGTGGTCCCAGAGAGACCCCTCTCTGAGGAAGAGTGGAGTTGGCAACATCTTCATCAAGAACCTTGACAAGTCTATTGACAGCGAAGCTCTTTACGACACATTCTCTGCCTTTGGGAACATCCTTTCCAGCAAGGTGGTGTGTGACGAGAATGGCTCTAAGGGCTACGGCTTTGTGCACTTTGAGACCCGTGAGGCTGCGGAGAGAGCAATTGAGAGACTTAATGGCATGTTGCTCAATGACCGCAAAGTGTTCATTGGCCACTTCAAGTCTCGCAAGGAGCGAGAGGCTGAGATGGGGGCCAGGGCCAAAAAGTTCACCAATGTGTACGTCAAGAACTTTGGAGAGGACATGGACGACGACAAGCTGAAGGAGATCTTCAGCAAGTTTGGCCAAACGCTGAGCACTCGCGTCATGACCGACGAGAGCGGCAAGTCCAAGGGCTTTGGCTTTGTGAACTACGAGAGGCACGAGGATGCCCAGAGGGCTGTGGATGAGATAAATGCGAAGGAGCTGAATGGGAAGAAGGTGTATGTGGGTTATGCCCAGAAGAAAGGCGAGAGGCAGACAGGGCTGAAACGAAAGTTTGAGCAGATGAAGCAGGACGGTATGACTCGCTACCAGGGAGACAACCTGTACGTCAAGAACCTAGACGACGGTCTGGACGACGCGCGTCTACGTAAGGAGTTCTCTCCGTTCGGGACCATCACAAGTGCCAAGGTGATGATGGAGGGCGGCCGCTCCAAAGGGTTCGGCTTCGTGTGTTTCTCCTCGCCGGAGGAGGCCGCCACGGCCATGACGGAGATGAATGGGCGCGTTGTAGGCACCAAGCCGCTGTACGTGGCTCTGGCGCAGCGCAAGGAGGAGCGGCAGGCCCACCTCTCCAACAAGTACATGAAGCGCACGGCCAGCGTGAGTGCCTTGCCCAACCTCGTGCTCAACCCCTACCAGCCTGCCCCGCCCTCCGGCTACAACATGGAAGCCATTCCACAAGCTCAGAACTGGCCTGCCTACTGCGCAAGCAGCCAGCTGGCACAACTCCTCCCCAGCCCTTGCTGGGCCATGCAGTGCGTCCACCCACAGCAAGTCCAGGATATGCCGAGTGCCATCGGTCCAGCCGCATCCTGCCCGCAGGCCTTCAGCGCCATCCGACCAACCACCGCCTGCCAGGTCCCACGCACGATGGCCTATCAGACCATGGCATCTGAGGCTCCGGGGACAGGGATGGCCAGCGCGGAAGCTGCCAACAAGGCGTCGCTGGTGAGAGCAGTACCACAGTACAAAACCACCTCAGGCGTTCACAGCCCACAGCAACACCTGGGCACACAGCCCTTAGATATAAATGTCGAACTTACCATTTATCAGTCAAATCAATTATAAAACATTTATGTTTCTCAACCCACAGCAGCACCTGGGGGCAGAGCTCCAGGTGCCCGTGCAGCTGGCTGCGGTCCATGTGCAGGGTCAGGAACCTCTCAGTGCCTCCATGCTGGCTGCTGCACCTCCACAGGAGCAGAAGCAGATACTGGGTGAGCGTCTGTTTCCCCTGATCCAGAACATGCAGCCCACCCTTGCAGGGAAGATCACGGGTCTGTTCCTGGAACTGGACAACTCGGAGCTACTGCATATGCTGGAGTCTCCTGAGTCTCTACACCCTAAGGTGGATGAGGCAGTCGCTGTGCTCCAGGACCAGTGCGCGCAGGAAGCCGCTCAAAAACTTTAACCAGTGCTGCGCTTCTGGCTGTCTAATGGAAGAATAAGCAGTAAAAAAAAATAACATTTTAACTGAAAAAAATAAACATTGAAACTGAAATGCATTGAACATTGAAATATTTTTGCCATGTCTGTAGACATCAAGCCTGTAAGGGTTGGCACCAGGCCGAGGCCCCCTCGACCAGAGGGAGGCGTCGAGTCAACCACGCCACTGATCAGGATCAACACCCAACAGCTGGGCTAGACCTTATATAAGCCCAGTGACCCAGTCATTCAGTGCTGGGTTTTTGTTAAAGTTTTGAGCCAAGCTCCTAGCCGGTAACTCGGGGTATTGAGGTCTGTGAGCCCTTGTGCTATGCCTCTTTTCTGTTCTGCGAGGGTGTCAGTGTTTTTACACGTCCCCTCCCTTCTCCAGTTTTCCCCTCTCGAGTCTGTCTCTCTCCTGAGGCTTCCCTTAGCCATTCAAGTTTCTCCCCGTTTTCTGGTTTTGTTTGGGAACTTTTAGATCGAGTTTTCCCCAGTGCATCGGGGTTGCCATTTCTTTCCGTGGCGTTCTTTGTTCTCCCCTTTTCCACGCTCACCGAGGTGTTTCGTTTTTTCCTCTTGTTTTGCTTGATCCAAGCTCTAACTGTTCTGCACACGAGCCCACCATTGTTAGAGTGTGGCTGCTTACCCAGTAAGCTATTGGTGTCCTCACCTAGCTGACCTGGATTCAAAACCACCTTACAAAGTCCAGGCCTTGGTTATTCTAAGCTTAAAATGAAAACGACAGAAAAAGGTAAAATCATTTCAAGTTTGGTTTATTTGTCGCATACATAGTCATACACAGTATAACTCACAGTGAAATGGTTGAGTGCTCTGTCCAATCTGAGGAAAAAGAAAAACAGGGGTGCATAGAGAAATATATTCTATATATATACAAAAATATATTAATAGTGCATGTACAATATATATATATATATATATATATATATATAATGTTTATATGTACAATGTATATATGGATATTTATATATGTATGTACAGAATGTACAGTCCCATCTTGCAATTGACATATTTACAGTTATATGTTACATGGTGGTAATTGAACATATTACAGTTATATTGAACATATTACAGTTATTTCTATTACATATTACAGATTTTGACATGAACAGCTGATCATTTTTTTGTTTTTATTCCTCTTAAAGTTTGAATGTTCAGATTGTCAGTTCTTACAGGTCATAGCTGATCATTAGATAAGTGTATTGGGTTGCATTAATATAAATGTAAAGATCAAAAAAACAAAACCCCACAGTGTAGCTTAAAATAGAGAATAATTCTGTAATATTCCTTTATGTACAACACAATTTCAAATGACCTTATTAACAAACCAGTAAAGACAGGACGAGAAGCAAAGGTCACTTACACGTATTAAATCTTGAAGCAAACAAACTGCAGCTGCAAGTGCCACACTGCCATCCAGTTCCACTCTCTGGTCTGGCGACGGTCATATTACAGGAGCAACGAGAGGCTGCCAACAGTTTCTTTTAGCTTGTCTACTGAGACGGTGAAACTGGCCAACCAGGTGAAAAGCATTGTGAAGGAGAAACGACTTCGACTGCCGACGTGGGAAAGTAGCAGTCAGAGCAGGTCTATTGGAGCAGTGCGATGGACTCTGCCCAACAATGGGCTGCAAGCCCACATCTCTGCACATAGCAACAGTATGTGGTTCCTAGGTGCCCAGTCGGCTAGTTTTAAAGTTCAATTCAAATATTAAATAAAAATGCAGACTTCAGAATTGGTTAAATAGCATAACTGTGCACGTACTTTATTGTAGGTTAACATTAACACGCATTATTGAGGCACCCTCTGGAGAATGTCTAAAAATCAGAGAACCCACATTTTCATACATTTTTCAGTAGTGGTTATGTATTCACCCCACATTCCTTTACATATTTGCGTTTGTCTTCACGTCCATTGCATCCAAACCATACATTTGTCAATATATGCAAAGTAATATAAAACACCCACACCAGTTGGAACCTGTTAACACCACATTCCAAGAGATTTCTCTTGACCTTATCCTAAAGAGATGGTCCTGAGCCTGATGGAAATAATATCTCATACTTGGGAGGACATGGACGACAACAAGCTAAATGAGATCTTCAGCAAGTTCGGCTTTGGCTTTGTGAGCTTCGAGAGGCACGAGGATGCCAAAAGGGCTGTGGATGAGATGAACGGGAAGAAGTTGAATGGGAAGCAGCTGTATGTGGCTCGTGCCCAGAAGAAAGGCGAGAGGCAGACAGAGCTCAAACGCAAGTTTGAGCAGATGAAGCAGGACGGCACGACTCGCTACCAGGGAGTGAACCTGTACGTTAAAAACCTAGACGACAGTCTGGACGACGAGCGTCTGCGTAAAGAGTTCTCTCTATTCGGGACAATCACGAGTGCCAAGGTGATGACGGAGGGCGGCCGCTCCAAAGGGTTCGGCTTTGTGTGTTTCTCCTCGCCGGAGGAGGCCACCGAGGCAATGAAGGAGATGAACGGGTGCATCGTAGGCACCAAGCCGCTGTACGTGGCCCTGGCGCAGCGCAAGGAGGAGCGGCAGGCCCACCTCACCCACCAGTACATGCAGCGCATGGCCAGCGTGAGTGCCGTGCGCAACCCAGTGCTCAACCCCTACCAGCCCGCCCCGCCCTCCGGCTACTTCATGATGGCCATTCCACAGGCTCAGAACTGGGCTACCTGCTACCCGAGCAGGCAACTGGCACAGCTCCACCCCAGCACCCGCTGGGCTACGCACAGCATTCAGCCACAGCATTTCCAATACATGCCGAGTACCATCAGGCCCGCTGCAGACCAATCTCTGGGCCAGGAACCTCTCACTGCCTCCGTGCTGGATCTGGAACCTCCGCAGGAGCAGAAGCAGATGTTGGGTGATCGATGGTCTGTTTCCCGTGATCCAGAACATGCACCCCAACCTTGCAGGGACGGGTTTGCTCCTGGAGATCGACAACTTGGAGCTTCTGCTTATGCTGGAGTCTCCTGAGTCTCATTGAAACATTGAAACTGAAAAAATAAAAACGCATTAAAAATTGAAATATTTTTGCCTGGTCCATAGACTCCAGTTTCAGGCCTTGATTACAGTAAACTAAAACAACATGTAAAAAGGCTAAATGATTGACACGTGTACAGTCGGTGACTCCTTTCTTTTTGTTCCTCTTACTGTTCGAATGCTCAGAATGTCAGTTTTTGCAGTTGACAGCTGAGCATTAGGCATGTGTATTGGATTGTATTAATAATACAATTGAGGATTCATTGCTGTTCAGGGACCCAGCAGTGGTAACTTGGCAGTGGTAGGGCTTGAACTAGCAACATTCTGATTACTAGTCAAGTAACCTCTGAATAGTATTATTATGATTAATATTATTAATATATCTTACACTGAGGTCTGCTGAAGCTTACCCAGGATCCTTTGCAGCAGCCTGCCATATGCACAAATCATTACGAAAGGACACAGAATCTCTAAACTCCCTTGTTTTATGTTATTAGTTTGTCTAATTCAATGTTAAAGCACTTTCCCCTGTAAACACTCTTTTTATGACCTCATTTCACCGTTTCATGACTTTATGCCACGAACCAACCAACTATTCTTTTATACAACTCTTTTCAAACACTTCAACCATTGTGGGTAACTACACTATTATACACCTGTAATTCTTGTTATGCTATTTATTTTATTGGTACTGTCGATACATCGATGTTAGGAGAAATACCTCATGAATACTTTAAATGAATCCTTAAAATGACACCTATTCCATTTACTAATGCTAAGCTTGCTACAGTCTGAACTTCTAGCAAGTCAAGAGAAGTATCATGCAGTTTCTGTATTTTCTATAATTGCATAATATATGGATGGTTTTAAACTCAATAACATACGCACTTGCAAAATACGTGAATATAAAGGAACAAAAATAAATTAACATAACCACATACCTAAACATCATCTGGTACCATCACCCCATCACCCCTCAATGCAGTATGAGGATGGTCAGATTGTTGTATTTACTAATAGTTACCACTAGTATTAAAATAACAGTAAGCCCAAACTGTTCGACTATGTCCTCTTAAACAAACCTGTGATTTTTTAAATATTTGGACCACATCCTCCTGCAGAATAAAACAATCAGGAAATACAGTTGAGTTGGCCCATACCGCCCTCACATCAGTGTGATTTCCATCAATGACGTGTTATGGCTCTGGGTAAGGAACAATGTTATATTGTTCAATAAACTTTTCACAGGATGCATATTTTTCATTGTTTTAGCAAAGTTTTCGCTACCTCTATACAGCAAACACCAGAATCGACAAGGTTTACATTAATTATAGTCAGTAGAATTAAAGGGAAGAGGCCATATAAAAGGCTGGGATCTACGTTTAGCAGACTCGGCACTGTGTTACTAGATATTGCCCACATTCCATTAATTTTATTAAGTCCTCTTTAAACAGAAAATAAAGATGCAGACTCAAGAATTAATTGAAGAGAGTAGTAGGTCCATTATTTATTTTGAGCTCAGCGTTACATACAAACGAGGCATAGTCCAGAATATGTCTAATAATCACACAAGGAACACACATTTTTATCCAGTTTTCACAACTGATTATGTGATTGCCACACCTTCTCTACATACTGGTGTTTGAAATCTCAACCACTGTGTTCAACCATACATTATTCAATATATGCAAATTGAGATCTATCATTGTACAAATTGAAGCTTGACCCCAGTATATCCTATTGGAAGATTTTCCTGGGTTTTTTTTTTGTTGTTGTTTTTTTTGTTTTTAACAAAGATGATCTCAACTCATACCATCAAACACCTGCAAGATGATGTTGCAGGTCAGTATCACCCTGCTCTTATGGTAAGATAATGAACCTTGCTTAGCCACAGAACTCTCGAAGAGGCTTTCACGTCTTTTAAAAGCCGGGATCTTTCCCAATACTTAGGAAGCTATTTCTCACGGGAACAGTCCAGAGTCATCTGCCGTAGACTTCCACAGAGGCCTTGAAACCACCTGCATCAGAGCCTCTGCTCTGCACTTACAGACCCACAAAGGCCTTAAGATACCCCAGAAACATTATTCCTCTTTATGCTTTCAAACACAGTCTTGCACCACTCTGCACCTGTTGCAGAGAGCTTCAAAGCCTATTATAATAAGATCACAGATCGCCTCATGAAAATACCTTTACCCCAAAACATTTTATTACCTCAGGTGGAACAGTGTGTATAGGCCTAGACCTCTTTAGATGTAACTTAGAACCGCCGGTGACCGCTGTATGCGTTTCTTTGGTTGTACAAGCTCCACTGGAGGACTCGATGAATAGTTGATGATGGAAGAGGGGTATATCAGATTCACCCCTTCTGCCTCCATGTGACAAATTAACACACTACATAAACTTTTAGAAATAAATCAGTCTTTTAACAAATGGTAAACATTCTCTAGAAAAGATTATCTTGTAACAATTCATTGAGTATATGAACTGTTTTTGTGTCCTTATATCTATAAATGAAAAGTAATAAAACATTATAGATGATAAATAAATTACATAAAATGTATAAAAGTTCACAAATAAGAAAGTACCTGAGTCTGCACTTCTCTCCACAGATTCAAGAAACTCGTGAAAGTTGGAAGCTATAGAAACACATAGTACAGAATTATAGACTGACTGAGGTGTGAGCAGAAAGATCGCCATGATGTCCTTATATCTAAAGCACTCAAAGCATTGATGCTATGTAAATAAACTGTGATCCGATTGGTTCAATCTAAGTAAATAGATTCACCTACTTTGAAGTTAAAGTTTTTCTCAAAAGGTTAGAACTGGTTGACTATACTTTGCCGTGTTCTGTAATAGAAAATGTAAACATTTATATCTAAAATATTGCACGACAGAAATCAATTCAAGACTAACCTCTAATGACCGCTAGATGGGGGAAGATATTAAGTAATAAATGAGTCCAGATCCTCCTGCCCGACAATACGGTGAGACTCTGTTTTTACGTGTGATGGAAAATGATACGAAACTATGTATTATGTGATTCATATAAAATCACACTGATCCTTTTGTTCTTAAATTAATAATGCTGTTTGCACATTTATATCCGCCTGTTGCTGATTAAGTTGAACATGTATCAGGAACTGTTAACATCAAGGTCAACTTGACACACAACCCACACTGTTTGGAGTCAGTTTGGGTTGGTTTGTGGAAAAAAACAAGCTGAGAGCTGATTGGCTTATAGCCACAGCAACAAAGGAAAGAAGAGCTGCTTAAGAAAAGATGATTGGTTAAAGACAGCACAGGAGTAGTATAACTAGCCACGGTTTTGTATACTCGGGGCTCCCTACCTGAGGAGAGCCAAACATTTATTTTATTCTTTTTCTTATTAAATTACTCTCTTAATCACGTCTGACTTGCTGTTTGTTCAAAATTCCACAACATATGTCATTACTACGCCGCACAAAAAAGACCGCCATATTTGTAGTTCCACAATGTGAAAAGGCGTCATTTTCTATGCAAACGAATGAATAAACACCATGCCATGCCTTGCTGTATCCCCTCTTTGCACCGCTGGACAGACACACTCATGACACTGTACTCATCAAAAGCAGCACCAGAGACGCACTGAGTCATATCCCGCTACACACCTCTCAGGCCAGCTTGTTTGCACGTTTTGTCATAAAACTTAAAATGTCATTTGTTGCCATTATATATAAAATTACCTATTTAAAAAACCAAATAAATCAAAAAGTACTTGTGACTAGAGAAACACGTGGCTAATCACCTACAAGAAATAATGTCAGTGATGTTTGGGGCAGGTGTTTCAAACGTGCCCAGACTCTTGAGAAGCACCTAAACGCACACACAAGGGTGTCCGCTTCCCATAGTGCTGCAAATACTGCAGGAAGGGCTTTGGTGAAACAGGCCACATGGAGGAGCAGAAGACAATCCACACAACTGAAGAAGCCCGTAGCTGCCCAGTATGTCAGAATCCACATGGGAGAAGAACCCTGTAGCTGCCCAGTATGTCAGAAGCAATTTGTGCAGGTGGGTAATGAACCATATTTGTACCCATTCGTATGTAGGGAGCAAATCAGTTGAAGACTTGAACAGTATGTTAACAATCAGTTAAAATTACTGTTGATGACAAGAAAACAATGGCTAATATGTTCCTTCACAGCTATGTCATTGGTTGATCTATTTTTGTCAGATTTAGTGCTTGTTTGGGCAAGTGTGTTAAAGTCTTCCTTTGTTTTTGGTTTTGTTCCTTTTCATATAGTTGTTTATTCCTTTTTGTCTAGTGATGTCCATTATCCATTTAAAATCTGTCAAATTAAACAAATGTGAAACGAATTCCATAGTATTCAGATTTGATTGCAAAAGAGACCAACCACTCCCCGTATTTTGAATTTTGCATATACAGTATATGTGCAGTTCCAGCCTAGTCAATTGATCCAAAATCTGGCCCAGATGTATCTGTTGACTGCAAATTTGAATGATTTCTGTGCTCTGCAGCAAAGGAGCGTTTGGTTACTATCTGATGGATTAAAATAGGCTTGTTGGTAGCAAAGACATCACTAAAGTGTACAGAGCAAAGGTACTCCAGGACCAGGATGGGTAAGTAGCAGCTTGATCAGTGGAATCTTCTGTGAGACGTAACAGGATTTCGGTCTTAAATGTAATGTTAGATCAAGTGAAAAAAATTAGTGGATTGAAATACAGATAAAAAAATCCACTAAAAGTGCATCTGCATCATTGGTTAAAAAGTTGTTCTGCTAGTTGTCAGATTTTGTTCCAGTAATCTAATGTTTCCTGGGACTAGGTGGTTCAAGATTATATTGGTGTTTGCTTTATTTCTGTGATTTTTTTAACCATAGTCTAATTGTTTATACTGTCTACCAAATGCAATACTGAGTAGTGAAACACTGACACAATCCCTTTTGGCGTCAGACATTTGTAATATTTTCAATAATCTACAGTTGTAAGTCAAGAGGGCAGCACCATTTTAAAGTGTAGTTTCCTTTCTCTGTCTCACTTTCTGGAATTTTTCCGTCTGTGTTTTTATTAAAGTTAAAAATGGAAAGGGTATTAAAACTCCCTTTCACTGACATCTCTTCCACTGAACTTGTAGAGAAAGTGATGATATGAAGATGATTATGTTTATCGCTTTCACTCAGAGATCATTGTCTGAGGGTCATGTTGTACAGTTCACGATGTCCCGGGTTGCAATCAGGAGGTTTAACAGTGATGTGCCACACAGTTGTCTGTGGTGTTCTTATATGATCTAAAAGTCAGACTTACCATTTATCAGTCAAATCAATTAAAGAACATTCATGATCAACAATTTGTGGGTGGCCATGATACTAATGGCCTGGTGGAAATTCCACAAGATATCAAACTCCACACTAACATAAACATAACACTGCTTTCATGTCACTTCCACAAGTAGCCCAAACATAAGATATAGAAAGCAGGTAAGAGCGGAGCAGTCAATGTGCCTAATATGACTGCAAAAGCCTGGCAGGACAGGAGGTATTCCTGCTTCTGCTAATCAGCAAAAGGAAGCTCCTGGCAAAGTGACGTGGACTGCAAAAAAATCACCAGGAAGGTCAAGCTACAAATGCCAGAGAGGAGCAGGGAGCACCAAAAGTTCCATAGCATCCTGCGGAAAGAGTACCACATAAGCATGGAAACAGTACAGCAACCCATGGTATGAGCATGGACAGATGAGGAAGAGCTGCTAGAACAGTACGTCCCCAATAAGCAGGCAGGATGTGGATCCGTCTCACTATTTCGTCGGCAGAAATGCAGGAGCAGGTGATAATACTCCTGGGCCCAGCACTCTTCAACCTGGGTACTTTAAGGAGAACACGGCAGCCTCCCAAAAGTGATACAAAGTCCCAAAATGGCTATTACCTGTGCTGAATAACAGTATGAAGGACAAATCTACCCCTGTCCAAAGTTTAATTGATTTAACTGAATGCCAACTATACTACCACCATCAATCTGTGTAAGGTGTACTTGCAAGTGCCTTTAGCACCAAAAGCAAAAGAACTCAGTGTTTTCAACACATTTCATCCAAGCATCATCATGTGAAATGATGTTCTTTTCGGAAATTCTTCATCTAAATATGGTTGTGTTGCTAATGAGATCATATTATTTGTTACTCTTTAAACCTTATTATTCATTTAAGATTCAAAGTCTACTGTGTTAGGAAACCTATGTGAGAATATAAAATCAGCAGTTTCTGCATGCTTGTGTGATGAATACAGAAAGTGATCTCTTATACCTGCGGAATTAAGGCTTCAAATGTCTTGGTGTTCAGACGATATGGAGAGGCTCTGGGAATCTGGAAGGATAAACGTTTGTTTCATTTTCAGGGACTGTTGATCATTTATTTGTCCATTCATTTATTACACTATTAAGGGATTATTAATGTGCACTGGGAGAACAGTATAAAGTTATCAGTCTTCTAACTAAATAGCCTGGTCTTGTAAGGTAACCACATGCACACCTTTCCCTCAGTGATGGCAAGGAGTGGTTTAAACTCACCATGTCATCTGTGATTCTGAGTGTGAGTGCTCCTGCATTTTTGTACACAAAGCCTGCTGAGTTGGCAGTGAAGGCAGAGATGCCCATATACAGCATGTTGCTTTCATCAGGTGGCAGTGAAAATGGTGTCGGGGCAAAAGCGGGTTTCTTGTGCACTCCAATGTTGTAAAACTCCCCCTATATAGAGAGCAATGCAGAGATGAACTTATTCTTTTACAGCTCCTGGGTCTTGATTCTTCGTTCAGATTAAACTGTTTTATCAGTGTAACCTTTGTGTAACCTTTTTTTCCTACAAAAGCCCAACAGTGCTTTCTGGATACACTTAGGCACAGTTTTGCAAGTGCTCCTGTTATTCCCTGTTAATTCAGATCTTTGGCTCAGAAAGGCTTTCTTATGATCATTATGGTCATTATTCTTATGCTTTGACAACTTGTGCCTTTTTTAACTTGTGCCTGAAAACCCCTTTACCTATGCCAATGATAAAACACTGATGAACTCCTGCAAACAAGTTGTAGTTTATTAATTAGTGCATTAATCTTAGTTTGGGATCTTTAATGACCATCTTAATCTGTGTATATTATTTGATTGTTGGTTCTTTCCTAGCTGAATGTAACTTCCTCTCACAGTAGTGTACAACTTCCAAGCTTATCAAAGGATAGTGTTGTAGTCAGGACCATTAAAAAATCATTCAAGCAAAGACCAAGATTTTGTAGTGTTTGAATCTGAGACAAGAATGAGACTTATTTAACAATCATTTTACTTTAATTATACCACTCACTGATAATGTATTGTAAATTGTCATTGTCATAAATAATTGTCATTATAAAGGCAGCTGAATATAAACAAATATAAAGCAAAAAGGTTCATATGGTCATTTTTATTATTAAATTAAAACATAGTAATACTTAAATAATTGCTATCTGCCCTTGGGTCAATCATGGAAAGGATTAACTAGATGTGTTCTGTAATGTGTTAAATCCTCTTGATAAATGCATAGCTTTAGCTATATCATAAAACATATGATGAGTCCTTTTCTCATTATTACTTGTGTACAACAAAAGTTTGTGTGACAAGCAGCAACATGTATATTTGCCAATTTATGAAAACGGGAGTATGCGCAGTGGGAGAGTAAATATCTTTTAAAATGACTCTCAATTAATGGCAATGCATTTACAATAAGTCTCTTGCCACAATAACAACACTGTCTGGATTTGCCATCAGCTGGTTGATTGCAGCATCATGCAGCCTGCAGCCTAGCATTTGTTTGCAGGGGAACATACACTGCCATCATTATTAGCATAATGAATTTTTTAAGGAGAAAGAATAGTCTGTACATTAATGTTAAAAATTCCAGATCCAGATAGCAGTGTTTATGTATGTCAGTGGCTGTGCACCAGTACTTGTGAATGTACACACACAAACCTCACCCTTTGGGTCTTCCCCAAGTCCCCTGTCCTGTTCACACTACTAGCTAAGAGCAACCAGCTAACTTGATAGCAGTGTGACTCAATAATAATAATAATAATAATAATAATAATAGTAATAATAATAATAATAATAATAATAATAATGATAATATGGCGCTTCCATGCACATCAGCAAGCAAATAGGAACACTAGCACTTGCATGAAATTAAGCATATTAGCATTTCAGAAGGCAGATTATTTAGCCTGCTAAAATAGCAGGTGTGGCAGCAAATGTCTGTTCAAAACACTATGTCACAGGTATGAGTATCATGTATTTGATATAGTATGATTGTTCATGTTTGTAAATTTAAAGCTTACAAATGCTGTATTTACAGTGTATTGCAGGTTATTAAAATGTGGCAGTAATTATTAGGATATAGAGAATTGTAGTGTTTAAACAAATCATTATGTCAGAAGTATGTTTAGGGGAGAATACACCCTGACCCACCCAGAGTTAACACACACTTACCTTACATTATTGATCATAAACTTGAATAGCTACAATACTGTCTGCTAATCATGCAGTTTGAAGTTTGCAAAGTGTGTACCCAGACAAAATCTGTGTTAAAACTTTCCTTTAACACTGAGTCATACATGAGTCAGACATGATTCTGAATAAATGAATGAATGAAAAAATGAAAAGCCTTATTTCATTTCAAACTGCACTTCAGGAACACTGAGCTCAAGTTCTGAGGAAACTTCCCTGCATATTTTCAGGGGTTTTCTGCCTCACCATGCCTGAATCACCTCATAAGGAGCTTGATAATGAGGAGACAGGGTGACTGAGGCAGTGAACACTCCTCACTGAGCATACTGGCTTCCAAGAGCTGGAGCTGGGAAGACCTATAGGTCTGTGACACACACTCCCACCCAGTCCTGATACTAAGAAGGTGGAACCTACAGGCTAATATGCAGCTGCCTGTGCATCAATAGGCGTCTGGGGTGTCCATCACTCAGGGAGGCGTGGCTGAAGGCGTGGCCTTGCAGACTCTGAGAGCTGGCTGAGGTAATCTCTAAAGGAGAGAGTAGTCACCAATAATCATGGAAATGTAGCCATAACTGTACAGTATATTTCACAGCCATGTATATTACATATCACAGACCAGGCTTACCAGAATAAATATTCCACACATACAGCTCATATATATCTGTGTGTGTGTGTGTGTAAAAACATGCTCCTGTTTTAGTCTCAACACAGACAGATATACATGTAGGAGTAGCAAACTGAAGTAAGAGCTCACCTTCACCAGTACATAGTCTCCAGCTTTAACAGTGACAGGGTTGGTATCCGTGGGATAAGAAAGCAAATCCTTTCTTGGAAAAATAACCTTCACATTCCCATCATTCCGACCACAAAGATCTTGAGATGACTTCTTACTTTCCTGCAGAAAACAGACTCAGTCAAGCAAAAACAGCAGATAACATTTGTACAATATAAAAGGCTTGACTAAGCACTGTAGCAGACAGAAATTCTCTCCTGCTCTTACATTGCCTCCAGATACCATGCCACAACGTCTCACTAGTGTTATCCAAACCAAGGGTGGTTATTCCCACTGTTATGTAGATGGTCATAAAATTCTGTTATCAGTGTGTATATCGGTAGATCCAATCTCAGCATGACTGGTAGCGCATATTAACACACAAGTGGCAAACACCTTGGGGTAGTTTTCTGTGCATTCGCCAGGCATGTCCTCAAAAGAAGGACACTAACAATAATCAAAATTAACTAAGACCCCAATCTTCAAACAGTTATTGATGGCAGGTAATACACTAAAGACCACAAGCACAGGGAAACCAGTCATTGGGATTTCCCGGTACCAAAGATGTGAACTGCTCTCAACACTTCAAAAATAACAAAAAGCTCAAAGCATCCAAAACAGACACAATGCTATGCCTAACCAGGGAAGGGTTTCAAATGAAAGGGCCACAGAAACCCATGCGGCAATCGCAAACTAACACCACAAACGGGAAAGTGACCATACAACTCAAATAGACTAAAATAGACCAAACAATGCCCTAAATACATAAACACATAAACTCTATTTGCCCTCCAGAAAAGAACAAGGCCAAAACCAAAATGAAATGCCAAAAGGTGCTAGGGCTGAGCTGATAGACAATGCCATTGTTCATCATCGTTGTCAGACAGACCTCATGATGTTGATCCAGCAGGTCTAAATAAGATAAGGGAGGAGAATTTACTGCAACTATTTATTTTCTTGCAGAAATCTAGTTAAATCGATATGCAAAACATGATGACCAAGACACACAGATGCAGCAATCCCAAATTATTAACAGCAGAAGTGCTCCAAACACAGTTGTAACACAGCATGGCTTCAACCCACTGCAGTACTCACTCCCTCCACTAGGACAAGCTGTTTGCTGTCGATGAAACTGGTGTTGACCTTAGCCGCATCTTCTCGGAATGTAAAGATAAGCTCCTCCAGGCGACAGCTTCTTCACCTCAGCTGGGATATCGTCCCTGAGACGGTGATATGCCTGAGTTTTCTGTGGGTGTGGTACACACATGTTCATGTCAGAAGGTAAAGCCCAACTGGCAGCCACAAGACCCTTTCAATTCTCCAAATGATAATAGACAATGGTGAATTTCTTGATAGAACCATCACATGAACCAGGGAGAATGTCTGTTTTTTGATAGTGTTAAACACAATGACAAAATAGGATCTCACCTTCCTCATGCTGTAGGCAAACAGGAAGGCTACATTATAGCCCACTTCCCTGATCAAAGAGACCGACTGCTGGTGGTCCTCCTCGGTTTCCCCACAGAAGCCTGTGATGAAGTCACTGCTCAGACTGACCCCTGTAAAAAGAAATTATACATAGATATATATTCACACAAGACCTATTATAGCTACAATAATTTTATAATTACATATTGAATGTTTGGTAATGATAGGACACCTGGTATTATCTTTCAAATGTTTTCCACAAGCTCAAGGTAGGCTTCCCTAGTATACCTATGAAAACATCCCAGAGCATGATGACTTAAAGTGAGAACTAAGTTTTAACACATGAGACATCAAGAGATTTGAGATAAGCAGGCTAATCTCTACTGTGCTTGTGGTGAGTGCTGTCGTTCTAGGAGCGTTTCTCACCCACGCCTCATGGTCTGTAAGACTCTGCTGCTGCCGCTCTGAGCTGGCAAGTGGATCTGCTTACAGATGTTCCTCCGCTCTTGGATTAGCTATAACACCTTCAGGAAACATACTCACCCACCCCAGCACAGGTCAAACGAAAACAGCACAAATTGACTATGGCAGTCAAACCTTATTTCACATATCTGATAAGCATAAGGCTTTTTCAATCTGATAATCTATTAATGATCTTTTCTACTGCTCACATCCAAATTTGCGAATCCTAAATTATTATCCAATCTGCTGCTTAAAATGGCCTATGAGCAATATCTGCACATGAATTCAGACTATAAGAAACTGTTCAACTAAATACTTAAACTCTTTGAACATCCACTACACCACACAAGCCATAAACAGTCAGGGCCGGATTACCAATAGATTACCAGAGCAGGCAGTGACCTGTAGGCCCCACACCTTTTAGGGGCCATGCAACAAGGAATTAAAAAAAAAAAACATATTAGGAGATAATTTGCAAGGGAGGCCCCAAGATTATGACTGCCTAGGGGCCTCCACAGGGTTTAATCTGCCACTGTAGGCAGTGTACATGTACATGCCCCTAAATGTAATTGGTAACATATTCCATTACATTACTCAAACGAGGAACATACTTTAAAAACTTTGGAATACTTCAACATTGTCCAAGACTATTTCAAATATAACTCACTTTAATTACATTTAAATTACATTTAACAGCATGTATTCTGTGTTCTGTATTTTGTCACCTGCAATGAAATACATTTTAAAAGTACCTTCCCCACACTAGTCATGGGTATCCCAACCAAAAACCACATGCTCACATCCATGACTCTGGGGTTTCTACCTCATCAGGAAAGTCTTTAGGATGTGGCCAGGTGAAGCGAATCCTTGTCAGGGTTTACGAGGGAGACGTGGTGTAGCAGGTCAGCGAATCGTAGGCCTCCTTGCTCATCACGGGAACACGGTGCTGAAACCACGGCTGAGGTGCGAACCAAGCTCCGAGTTGCTGGCCCCGTCCCCAGACACGTCTCTGTAGCTGTTCACGTTTTGACCCAGCAGGGTCACTTCCTTCACCCCCTATGGCCATGATCATTTCATATACTTAGTGTTCACATCTGGCCAAGTTTCACACACAGAAACTAGTAAAGCCAGACTGCACACATAGTCGCTGAAGGGAAGAGACCTGGTCAGACAGCATGCGCACTTCTTCAAGTATGGAGGACACAGGTCTGCTCCTTTCCCTCCCCCAGGTAAACGGCACAATGCAGTAGCTGAACATGTTGTCACAGCCCCGCATGATAGACCTACAGCAGTCAAAGAGGGACAAAATATACTGGATAATCCCACTGTAAGACAAGGTGCCACCAACAAGGCTTGCAGTACACAAGGTCTGTACTGTCAACAGCGTGAAAGGACTTTAAAAGTATCGACACCCCTGATATCAAACCATTATTTGAAGTGCTACATCTAAAAGCATGAAGGAGCTGAAGATGAGCCACCACGGTGTTTGAAGTTTTATATCCCTTCATAAGTGTAGGAGGGTCAGTCATGTATAAATATTTAACCAAAAAATGCAGATTGACAAGTGTTCAGTAAAATGATAATAATAAACAACTGAACTATGAGCATTTGCTGTTTTTGGCTTTATTGTGGATGCAAGTCCCATGTTTCATGCAATATGGTAGCAAATGCCTTTAAATTATAGCTGACTTTTCTGTATTTTAATCTAACAGTTGCTGTTCAGATTAAATTCAGTGTATTAGAGTTGAATATGAAAACACCAAAAACTGTCTATACATGTTAACTTAAAAATTGAACTGTACCATCTTTACAAAATCACACAGTGCAAAGTTAATTTAAGAGTTAGTGTTTAGCAGGAACTCCTCCCTTATAAATCAGCCAGATATTATTATGGCACTCACACAAAGGCACTGTGTCCTGAATGGTGAATGGGCATGACATCAGCATATGCCTCTTCCAGGGAGAGCAGGACATTGCTGGTCCTCTGACCCCCATGGGCCAGTGCAAGGAGTCGGAGAAGATCTCTGTAGGCATCTGGCCCTGCTACAACATCCACCACCCTCTCCTTCTCCAGCAACTCAGTCTTCAGTCTCTCTGCCATGCAACCTACAAGAGAGCAAGCACACATATGCGTATACGGGCGCGTGAACCCACACACAAACATACATGCGCACACACGAACCTTTCAGACTGAGAGATACATTTGAACGTGAATGAAGAACTATGGTGAAGTGAGAAGTTACCCAGGACTCCTATCTTTAATGGAGTGCTGCTCTTTAGATGCTTCTTTTTCAGAACTGCTGGATGTTTGAGTCTGTTCCAGATGGTCTGCTCTGCCTTTTCCCTGTCACAATGATTTTTATTTTTTCCAACAGAAAATAGCATTACATCCAAGCAAAAAATGTCACTGAAGTCAAGGACTGCTGTCAAGTTGCACAAGATTGGCAACGTATAGATTCACTGTGTAAAATACAAACAGAAATAGGCTTTTCCTACCTTATGGAGCATGTGACAAGAAGCACCACATCTGCCTGTATATAAAAAAAAAATAAATTAGGAAAGATGAGAATGAAAGCTTTCAAATAAAGGAAGCGCTGTGTTTATCAAGGGTCAAAGGTCAAGGCATTGACACTTACCTCTGATAGTTCGTGGGTCCGAACATATCCACCCTTCTGAAGAATGGACCACGCAATTTCAGTGTCGTTGACGTTCATCTGACAGCCGTATGTTTCGAAATACACTGCAAGATGTAAACACCAAAATAAAATTGGCAACGACTACCGGCATACTGACACATGGGAATTAAAATCCTAAAGCCTGAACTATCATGGCAACAAATGTAGTTACATACCTTTCCGTAGCTGCGCCAGACCACTTTCTTCAGGAAGATACGATTCCTCATGTTCCTGTTGCGTCTCAGTTGAACTTTTGCCTGAAGAACTCTTAATGACGACAGCTTGGTCTTAAATGTGCTCACTCTCGTCTCATCAGTCTCATTAGTAGGAGTGCTAGATAGAGACACTGAGCAATAACCTCTGCATTTGTCGGCGAGTCGAGATAAACACTTTTGAACAGAAAACACTAGAAGTCTAAGCCTGCGGGCAGACATCATGTCTAAACGGGAGATTCGGCTACAAAGCCATGAACAAGACAAGAAACTCAATTTAACTTTAAAAGTAACGTTAGCTAAGGCTAAGTGCTAACTTAGCAATGGTGCTGTGGTTTGCGCAGAACAATTTTATATACAAAAGTATATTATCAGCGAGCTAACAAATCTGTACAAGCAGCCAATAAATATAAAAATATCTGTAGCTTAGTTAGGTAACCTAATAATTCAGCTGTAACATACACTCACGTATGACCCCACACGGTTAACATTGACATGCAGTTTTGTAATTTTCAAAATAACGGTTTCATTAAAACGTAACAGTGATACTCGTGTTTCAGTTCTAAGACAAGTAAACGGTGTAACTTGGGAGGGAGATCAATCGCAAAAATATCGATTTACGTTTTTTAATTCATATTTTTGTAATTAATATTTTTTAATTAATATTTTTTTAATTAATAGTTTTGTGAAATCTTATATTTAACATAAACGGCTACTTTTATTTTGCAAGTGTTTACTTGTTAGTTATAAGTAGTGTTTTGTGAGATGATTGTTCGTTTTCACACATGGCTCTCTGTCCCTCACCTACTCTGATCTAATGACGAATGCGTAATTTATTTTATAAGTGGACTTCACACTTCGTTCTGTTACCTAAGGGTCAATACAACATACTCGTTTAAATGTGCTGATACAAAGATTGTGAAACATTTAATGTTTTTAATTAACTGATTAAAGTTTTACTCTGAATGAACACATTTTACGAATATATAGGAATGTTAACCTTATTACATTGTCTTTGATGAGGAAATGGGTATTTTGGATGTTTTAACCTTTTAAACATGTTTTAACCTTTTAAACTTTTAAATATTACCGTAAGGTTGTAAATACGTTCATTAATATTTTAGGTATTTTGATTATTCATTTTGCAATTTTGATTAAAAATAAATAAATAAATAAAAATAAAAAATCAAGTTATTTAAACATGTCCAAGAATTGCTGTCCACTCTCTCATCTTTGGATAACCATCTTGGTAAAAATGCGACCTTTGACATCAGTGACCTCACAACTTTAAAAAAGGTCTATCTTCATTCGACTAAAGGCATAAACTGCATGCTCCTATAGTATATCAGTTCATTTGAATTTCTCACTTTGTCTCCATACTCAGATGAGTTAAAGCTAAAAATGTCCACCCCATTGTGATGAAATATTGAGTTAATAAACATTATTTTAGAATATCAAAATATATGTTTGAAATGCTAACTTTAGCTAAAATTGTCCACCTGCTGACATGACAGTTGCACAATACAGTGAACATATACTTGCATATACCTTCTTTGCTGTTTTCTTGTTGTTTTGTTTTAAGTAATATTTCCTAATAACTATTAAACTATTGATGTTCAGCTACGACAGGAGCTGAAGTAGCAAAGAGGAAAAGGTCCAGGTGAGATGCAGACCCTTGGAGGAAAGAGACAATTACCTGTGAAATTAGAGAGAGAGAAAGCGCTGTAGAAAAGGTGAGGAGATTTTAACAAAAAAGGGAATTCATGACTGAAAAAGAAAGGTATGCCAAAAAAAACCCAAAACAAAACAGAGTCGAGAAAGGAATAGTTGCCATGACAACTAAACATTCTTGAAGAGCTATAAACTGTGTTATCAAGGTGTATTTTAAATGTTCATAACTTTGCTTTTAATGGCTTTAAACGTTATATATAGCTTAGAAGTATGTAGAGGTTGGAGGAATATGTGTGGCTATATTTGGGCTATTTCTTCTGTTTGGGTATGAGTGGTTTGTAGCATTTAGCCTTGGACATTGAGAGTGCTGAAAAGTCTAAATGTGTCTGTGAAAGCTTTAGAAGTATAAAGTGATTGATTTTTAAATTAGTAATGAAAATGCTGAGGTAATAAAATGATATTGTAAGCAGAAAAGTATGGATGGTCCCGAATAAACTGGTTTCATGCAGGAAAGACCAGTGTAGGCTTCAGCATAAATCTTCAGGAGGCCTCTTTGAAAAAGCCTCTAGGGGATTCCGTTGAAGGGAGAGCCTTGGTTCAAGGATGGGACATCCCGGCCAAGCACTGGAAGAAACAATATGGAGATCACCAAAAGAAACAATATGGGCATCCGGTGATATAGAATAGGATCGTCTTTTAAAAAAATAGAAGTAGTTCAGGTTGAACATAATAGTACCAAGAACTTGTTGGTGTAACTATTAAATATCAATTAGCATATATTGAATAATGTATGGTTTGAACATAATAGTGGAAACCTGGACAAGTATTATGAAAAAATAAAAATGGTTATGCAAGTATCCTTGAAGCGTTTGGTTACTATCTGATGGATTAAAATAGGTTTGTTGGTAACAAAGACATCACTAAAGTGTACAGAGCAAAGATACTCCAGGACCAGGATGGGTAAGTAGCAGCTTGATCAATGGACTCTTCTGTGAGACGTAACAGGGCGTCGGTCTTAAATGTAATGTTAGATCAAGTGAAAAACTTTAGTGGATTGAAATACAGATAAATAAATCCACCAAAAGTACACCTGCATCATTGGTAAAAAGTTGTTCTGCTAGTTGTCTGATTTTGTTCCAGTAATCTAATGTTTCCTGTGGACTAGGTGGTTCAAGATTATATTGGTGTTTGCTTTATTTCTGTGATCTTTTTAACCATAGTCTGCTTGTTTATACTGTCTACCAAATACTGAGTAGTGAAACACTGACACAATCCCTTTTGGCGTCAGACATTTGTAATAATTTCAATAATCTACACTTGTAAATCAAGAGGGCAGCACCATTTTAAAGTCTAGTTTCCTTTCTCTGTATCACTTTCTGGAATTTTTCCGTCTGTGTTTTTATTAAAGTTAAAAATGGAAAGGGTATTAAAACTCCCTTTCACTGACATCTCTTCCACTGAACTTGTAGAGAAAGTGATGATATGAAGATGATTATGTTTATCGCTTTCACTCAGAGATCATTGTCTGAGGGTCATGTTGTACAGTTCACGATGCCCCGGGTTGCAATCAGGAGGTTTGACAGTGATGTGCCACAGTTGTCTGTGGTGTTCTATATGATCATCACAGAACATCACACATAACTGGTCAAATTGTATCTCGAGTAGTATATTTGTGTATTATACTATATATTAGCAGCATATCTTTATGATGCAATTAAAAACATTCCCCATCCCCCTGAATACCAATCATATTACATATCTGGGTACTAAATTCTCTTCCCAGTTGTCTGTTATTCAAAATAAATAGTCATCCAATTATTAAAACAATAAGCGACGAACTTCATTGATGGACAAATTTGCCCCTTATGCTCTTCGGACAAACTGCAATAATTAAAATGAGAATATTACCTAAACGAAATTGTTTGTTTTCAATTATTCCAGTGCCACCAACCTGTCTAAAATCTTTGGACAACATCATAACTTGATTCTACTGGAAAAATAAATCACATAGAATCAAACTCACAACATTACAGAACTGTAGTTGATTATTGCAAATCAACTACAATATGGAATAAAATGGATAAAACCTAGTATATCAGACAGAATATGGATAGACATAGAGCAAACATTATGCAAAGATCTAAAAGTCAGACTTACCATTTATCAGTCAAATCAATTAAAGAACATTCATGATCAACAATTTGTGGGTGGCCATGATACTAACAGCCTGGTGGAAATTCCACAAGATATCAAACTCCACACTAACATAAACATAACACTGCTTTCATGTCACTTCCACAAGTAGCCAAAACATAAGATATAGAAAGCAGGTAAGAGCAACTATCAGTTCAGAGACATTAAACTCACCTGCATCCATATCAGTATTATAAACATTCCTAATACAAAAAAACTATCACATAAGATATACAAAATAATAATGAAATCAAATCGCATAATTACTCTCCCATCGAGACAATGGGAGGAAGATTTATTACTAGCCCCCGACGCCACAGTCTGGATTAAAATGTATAATAATAATTACCACATGACAGCAACACTAACCTACAATGCATTCAGTACAAAATAATACATAGATTACATTATACTACACATTGGATGTTTAAAATTGGTTTCACAAGCTCAGCAATCTGTACATACTTTACGCCAAAGACAGCTGACGATTACATTCACATCGTGTGGCAGAGCACACCTATCAAGTAATTTTGGCAATAGGTCATCACACACATGTACCATGATTTAAATAACCCTATCCATCCAACACCATCTTTATGTCTCCTCGGAGACATGTCATCAACCAATGTGTCAATATAAAAAAAACAGGATAATATATATATATAACATTATTAATTGCAAATACAAACATACTCATGAATTGGAAAACAAAAAATAATATTAGTGTCACCGAATGGAAAAATCTATTGATAGACTACATATCAATGGAAAAAAATCTCAGAATGAATCAATAAGAACCAATAACCTAGACTGGACTCCTTTGATAAAAAGTTTACAGAGCTAATCCATAAATGATAAATATCCCAATCTAGTACGTGTACATATACAGTGCACTCGCACATAGCCTCTCTCTCTCTCACACACACACACAGGCAGACGCACACAAGCAGTCACACACGAACACACACACACACACACACACACACACACACACACACACACACACACACATTCCCGTAATGGTGCAGGTGGCTAATACTTAAAATACTCTATCTGCATTTCCCGTTTGTCTGTTTCGTCTCTGTTCGTCTTATTTTTCCTCTCTCCCCTATTCCCGTTTCCCCCACGTTATTTATGTCTGTTCATACGTTTTATACACCCGATATAGTTGGACACAGTGAGAAGTTAGAAATAAATAATGAATAAATAATAAAGTTCTAAAGGTCCTCCGATGGGCGGAAATCAATTGATATATTTATTTCTCCAGATTTCTAACTCGGAGAGAAAAAGACGTCCTTTTACAAATCGCACCTCGTTGTGGAACTCTACTAAGGTTTACAATCCAGGCGATTATTTTTAACCTCAAAGAACATAGGCCTGCTCCAAGGCAAACTGATTTCATCCCATTAATTAACTTTAATGCGATGTTTTTTGCCGAGCATTAGGCTAAAGAAAATGAATGTTGTTGCGTTTATCAAACTAAAAGTATTTATTCTGAGCCATGCGGTAAATGATTCAGTGTGAGCAGCATATGGACGATTTTTGGAAAATGCTGTGACTAGGTAATATTTTGAAATATAAGGCGTTGTTAAAGCCTCTCATTCACGCTATTAACGTTATAAGTTAAAATAATTGAATAATTCATAAATAAATAAATAGCGTTTGTATAATATTTAAAAATAAACATTTACGTAAAAGCACTCTTACGTAACAACCAAGTTGTCATGTATTTGAATCTAAAGCTAAAGTGTTGCTATGATCGCTTTGGTCGGTCGACACTTGCCTGGCTCTGTTGAATTGCTGTTTCAAACTGTTTTATAATTCGTGCAGTTAGATCATTTGGTTAAATCATTTACGATTTTATTTTATTCATTTACTACTTTCGACTACGATTTCCAGAAAGGTTGACCGACGATCCTCACGAAAATGAATCCAAGTGCTCCAAGTTCGCCGATGACTTCGTTGTACGTGGGTGACCTTCATCCAGACGTTACCGAGGCCATGCTATACGAGAAATTCAGTCCTGCTGGCGCAATAGTCTCCGTACGGATTTGCAGGGACGCGATGACCCTCCGCTCACTTGGATACGCATACGTGAACTTTCAGCAGCAGGCAGATGCTGAGCGTGCTTTGGACACTATGAACTTTAACATCATCAAAGGCAGACCTGTGCGAATTATGTGGTCCCAGAGAGACCCCTCTCTGAGGAAGAGTGGAGTTGGCAACATCTTCATCAAGAACCTTGACAAGTCTATTGACAGCGAAGCTCTTTACGACACATTCTCTGCCTTTGGGAACATCCTTTCCAGCAAGGTGGTGTGTGACGAGAATGGCTCTAAGGGCTACGGCTTTGTGCACTTTGAGACCCGTGAGGCTGCGGAGAGAGCAATTGAGAGACTTAATGGCATGTTGCTCAATGACCGCAAAGTGTTCATTGGCCACTTCAAGTCTCGCAAGGAGCGAGAGGCTGAGATGGGGGCCAGGGCCAAAAAGTTCACCAATGTGTACGTCAAGAACTTTGGAGAGGACATGGACGACGACAAGCTGAAGGAGATCTTCAGCAAGTTTGGCCAAACGCTGAGCACTCGCGTCATGACCGACGAGAGCGGCAAGTCCAAGGGCTTTGGCTTTGTGAACTTCGAGAGGCACGAGGATGCCCAGAGGGCTGTGGATGAGATAAATGGGAAGGAGCTGAATGGGAAGAAGGTGTATGTGGGTTATGCCCAGAAGAAAGGCGAGAGGCAGACAGGGCTGAAACGAAAGTTTGAGCAGATGAAGCAGGACGGTATGACTCACTACCAGGGAGACAACCTGTACGTCAAGAACCTAGACGACGGTCTGGACGACGCGCGTCTACGTAAGGAGTTCTCTCCGTTCGGGACCATCACAAGTGCCAAGGTGATGATGGAGGGCGGCCGCTCCAAAGGGTTCGGCTTCGTGTGTTTCTCCTCGCCGGAGGAGGCCGCCACGGCCATGACGGAGATGAATGGGCGCGTTGTAGGCACCAAGCCGCTGTACGTGGCTCTGGCGCAGCGCAAGGAGGAGCGGCAGGCCCACCTCTCCAACAAGTACATGAAGCGCACGGCCAGCGTGAGTGCCTTGCCCAACCTCGTGCTCAACCCCTACCAGCCTGCCCCGCCCTCCGGCTACAACATGGAAGCCATTCCACAAGCTCAGAACTGGCCTGCCTACTGCGCAAGCAGCAAGCTGGCACAACTCCTCCCCAGCCCTTGCTGGGCCATGCAGTGCGTCCACCCACAGCAAGTCCAGGATATGCCGAGTGCCATCGGTCCAGCCGCATCCTGCCCGCAGGCCTTCAGCGCCATCCGACCAACCACCGCCTGCCAGGTCCCACGCACGATGGCCTATCAGACCATGGCATCTGAGGCTCCGGGGACAGGGATGGCCAGCGCGGAAGCTGCCAACAAGGCGTCGCTGGTGAGAGCAGTACCACAGTACAAAACCACCTCAGGCGTTCACAGCCCACAGCAACACCTGGGCACACAGCCCTTAGATATAAATGTCGAACTTACCATTTATCAGTCAAATCAATTATAAAACATTTATGTTTCTCAACCCACAGCAGCACCTGGGGGCAGAGCTCCAGGTGCCCGTGCAGCTGGCTGCGGTCCATGTGCAGGGTCAGGAACCTCTCAGTGCCTCCATGCTGGCTGCTGCACCTCCACAGGAGCAGAAGCAGATACTGGGTGAGCGTCTGTTTCCCCTGATCCAGAACATGCAGCCCACCCTTGCAGGGAAGATCACGTGTATGTTCCTGGAACTGGACAACTCGAAACTACTGCATATGCTGGAGTCTCCTGAGTCTCTGCACCCTAAGGTGGATGAGGCAGTCGCTGTGCTCCAGGACCAGTGCGCGCAGGAAGCCGCTCAAAAACTTTAACCAGTGCTGCGCTTCTGGCTGTCTAATGGAAGAATAAGCAGTAAAAAAAAATTAACATTTTAACTGAAAAAAATAAACATTGAAACTGAAATGCATTGAACATTGAAATATTTTTGCCATGTCTGTAGACATCAAGCCTGTAAGGGTTGGCACCAGGCCGAGGCCCCCTCGACCAGAGGGAGGCCTCGAGTCAACCACGCCACTGATCAGGATCAACACCCAACAGCTGGGCTAGACCTTATATAAGCCCAGTGACCCGGTCATTCAGTGCTGGGTTTTTGATAAAGTTTTGAGCCAAGCTCCTAGCCGGTAACTCTGGGTATTGAGGTCTGTGAGCCCTTGTGCTATGCCTCTTTTCTGTTCTGCGAGGGTGTCAGTGTTTTTACACGTCCCCTCCCTTCTCCAGTTTTCCCCTCTCGAGTCTGTCTCTCTCCTGAGGCTTCCCTTAGCCATTCAAGTTTCTCCCCGTTTTCTGGTTTTGTTTGGGAACTTTTAGTTCGAGTTTTCCCCAGTGCATCGGGGTTGCCATTTCTTTCCGTGGCGTTCTTTGTTCTCCCCTTTTCCACGCTCACCGAGGTGTTTCGTTTTTTCCTCTTGTTTTGCTTGATCCAAGCTCTAACTGTTCTGCACACGAGCCCACCATTGTTAGAGTGTGGCTGCTTACCCAGTAAGCTATTGGTGTCCTCACCTAGCTGACCTGGATTCAAAACCACCTTACAAAGTCCAGGCCTTGGTTATTCTAAGCTTAAAATGAAAACGACAGAAAAAGGTAAAATCATTTCAAGTTTGGTTTATTTGTCGCATACATAGTCATACACAGTATAACTCACAGTGAAATGGTTGAGTGCTCTGTCCAATCTGAGGAAAAAGAAAAACAGGGGTGCATAGAGAAATATATTCTATATATATACAAAAATATATTAATAGTGCATGTACAATATATATATATATATATATATTATGTTTATATGTACAATGTATATATGGATATTTATATATGTATGTACAGAATGTACAGTCCCATCTTGCAATTGACATATTTACAGTTATATGTTACATGGTGGTAATTGAACATATTACAGTTATATTGAACATATTACAGTTATTTCTATTACATATTACAGATTTTGACATGAACAGCTGATCATTTTTTTGTTTTTATTCCTCTTAAAGTTTGAATGTTCAGATTGTCAGTTCTTACAGGTCATAGCTGATCATTAGATAAGTGTATTGGGTTGCATTAATATAAATGTAAAGATCAAAAAAACAAAACCCAACAGTGTAGCTTAAAATAGAGAATAATTCTGTAATATTCCTTTATGTACAACACAATTTCTAATCACCTTATTAACAAACCAGTAAAGACAGGACGAGAAGCAAAGGTCACTTACACGTATTAAATCTTGAAGCAAACAAACTGCAGCTGCAAGTGCCACACATCCAGTTCCACTCTCTGGTCTGGCGACGGTCATATTACAGGAGCAACGAGAGGCTGCCAACAGTTTCTTTTAGCTTGTCTACTGAGACGGTGAAACTGGCCAACCAGGTGAAAAGCATTGTGAAGGAGAAACGACTTCGACTGCCGACGTGGGAAAGTAGCAGTCAGAGCAGGTCTATTGGAGCAGTGCAATGGACTCTGCCCAACAATGGGCTGCAAGCCCACATCTCTGCACATAGCAACAGTATGTGGTTCCTAGGTGCCCAGTCGGCTAGTTTTAAAGTTCAATTCAAATATTAAATAAAAATGCAGACTTCAGAATTGGTTAAAGAGCATAACTGTGCACGTACTTTATTGTAGGTTAACATTAACACGCATTATTGAGGCACCCTCTGGAGAATGTCTAAAAATCAGAGAACCCACATTTTCATACATTTTTCAGTAGTGGTTATGTATTCACCCCACATTCCTTTACATATTTGCGTTTGTCTTCACGTCCATTGCATCCAAACCATACATTTGTCAATATATGCAAAGTAATATAAAACACCCACACCAGTTGGAACCTGTTAACACCACATTCCAAGAGATTTCTCTTGACGTTATCCTAAAGAGATGGTCCTGAGCCTGATGGAAATAATATCTCATACTTGGGAGGACATGGACGACAACAAGCTAAATGAGATCTTCAGCAAGTTCGGCCCAACGCTGAGCCGTCGCGTCATGACAGACGAGAGCGGCAAGTCCAAGGGTTTTGGCTTTGTGAGCTTCGAGAGGCACGAGGATGCCAAAAGGGCTGTGGATGAGATGAACGGGAAGGAGTTGAATGGGAAGCAGCTGTATGTGGCTCGTGCCCAGAAGAAAGGCGAGAGGCAGACAGAGCTCAAACGCAAGTTTGAGCAGATGAAGCAGGACGGCACGACTCGCTACCAGGGAGTGAACCTGTACGTTAAAAACCTAGACGACAGTCTGGACGACGAGCGTCTGCGTAAAGAGTTCTCTCTATTCGGGACAATCACGAGTGCCAAGGTGATGACGGAGGGCGGCCGCTCCAAAGGGTTCGGCTTTGTGTGTTTCTCCTCGCCGGAGGAGGCCACCGAGGCAATGAAGGAGATGAACGGGTGCATCGTAGGCACCAAGCCGCTGTACGTGGCCCTGGCGCAGCGCAAGGAGGAGCGGCAGGCCCACCTCACCCACCAGTACATGCAGCGCATGGCCAGCGTGAGTGCCGTGCACAACCCAGTGCTCAACCCCTACCAGCCCGCCCCGCCCTCCGGCTACTTCATGATGGCCATTCCACAGGCTCAGAACTGGGCTACCTGCTACCCGAGCAGGCAACTGGCACAGCTCCACCCCAGCACCCGCTGGGCTACGCACAGCATTCAGCCACAGCATTTCCAATACATGCCGAGTACCATCAGGCCCGCTGCAGACCAATCTCTGGGCCAGGAACCTCTCACTGCCTCCGTGCTGGATCTGGAACCTCCGCAGGAGCAGAAGCAGATGTTGGGTGATCGATGGTCTGTTTCCCGTGATCCAGAACATGCACCCCAACCTTGCAGGGACGGGTTTGCTCCTGGAGATCGACAACTTGGAGCTTCTGCTTATGCTGGAGTCTCCTGAGTCTCATTGAAACATTGAAACTGAAAAAATAAAAACGCATTAAATATTGAAATATTTTTGCCTGGTCCATAGACTCCAGTTTCAGGCCTTGATTACAGTAAACTAAAACAACATGTAAAAAGGCTAAATGATTGACACGTGTACAGTCGGTGACTCCTTTCTTTTTGTTCCTCTTACTGTTCGAATGCTCAGAATGTCAGTTTTTGCAGTTGACAGCTGAGCATTAGGCATGTGTATTGGATTGTATTAATAATACAATTGAGGATTCATTGCTGTTCAGGGACCCAGCAGTGGTAACTTGGCAGTGGTAGGGCTTGAACTAGCAACATTCTGATTACTAGTCAAGTAACCTCTGAATAGTATTATTATGATTAATATTATTAATATATCTTACACTGAGGTCTGCTGAAGCTTACCCAGGATCCTTTGCAGCAGCCTGCCATATGCACAAATCATTACGAAAGGACACAGAATCTCTAAACTCCCTTGTTTTATGTTATTAGTTTGTCTAATTCAATGTTAAAGCACTTTGCCCTGTAAACACTCTTTTTATGACCTCATTTCACCGTTTCATGACTTTATGCCACGAACCAACCAACTATTCTTTTATACAACTCTTTTCAAACACTTCAACCATTGTGGGTAACTACACTATTATACACCTGTAATTCTTGTTATGCTATTTATTTTATTGGTACTGTCGATACATCGATGTTAGGAGAAATACCTCATGAATACTTTAAATGAATCCTTAAAATGACACCTATTCCATTTACTAATGCTAAGCTTGCTACAGTCTGAACTTCTAGCAAGTCAAGAGAAGTCTCATGCAGTTTCTGTATTTTCTATAATTGCTTAATATATGGATGGTTTTAAACTCAATAACATACGCACTTGCAAAATATGTGAATATAAAGGAACAAAAATAAATTAACATAACCACATACCTAAACATCATCTGGTACCATCACCCCATCACCCCTCAATGCAGTATGAGGATGGTCAGATTGTTGTATTTACTAATAGTTACCACTAGTATTAAAATAACAGTAAGCCCAAACTGTTCGACTATGTCCTCTTAAACAAACCTGTGATTTCTTAAATATTTGGACCACATCCTCCTGCAGAATAAAACAATCAGGAAATACAGTTGAGTTGGCCCATACCGCCCTCACATCAGTGTGATTTCCATCAATGACGTGTTATGGCTCTGGGTAAGGAACAATGTTATATTGTTCAATAAACTTTTCACAGGATGCATATTTTTCATTGTTTTAGCAAAGTTTTCGCTACCTCTATACAGCAAACACCAGAATCGACAAGGTTTACATTAATTATAGTCAGTAGAATTAAAGGGAAGAGGCCATATAAAAGGCTGGGATCTACATTTAGCAGACTCGGCACTGTGTTACTAGATATTGCCCACATTCCATTAATTTTATTAAGTCCTCTTTAAACAGAAAATAAAGATGCAGACGCAAGAATTAATTGAAGAGAGTAGTAGGTCCATTATTTATTTTGAGCTCAGCGTTACATACAAACGAGGCATAGTCCAGAATATGTCTAATAATCACACAAGGAACACACATTTTTATCCAGTTTTCACAACTGATTATGTGATTGCCACACCTTCTCTACATACTGGTGTTTGAAATCTCAACCACTGTGTTCAACCATACATTATTCAATATATGCAAATTGAGATCTATCATTGTACAAATTGAAGCTTGACCCCAGTATATCCTATTGGAAGATTTTCCTGGGGGTTTTTTTTGTTGTTGTTTTTTTTGTTTTTAACAAAGATGATCTCAACTCATACCATCAAACACCTGCAAGATGATGTTGCAGGTCAGTATCACCCTGCTCTTATGGTAAGATAATGAACCTTGCTTAGCCACAGAACTCTCGAAGAGGCTTTCACGTCTTTTAAAAGCCGGGATCTTTCCCAATACTTAGGAAGCTATTTCTCACGGGAACAGTCCAGAGTCATCTGCCGTAGACTTCCACAGAGGCCTTGAAACCACCTGCATCAGAGCCTCTGCTCTGCACTTACAGACCCACAAAGGCCTTAAGATACCCCAGAAACATTATTCCTCTTTATGCTTTCAAACACAGTCTTGCACCACTCTGCACCTGTTGCAGAGAGCTTCAAAGCCTATTATAATAAGATCACAGATCGCCTCATGAAAATACCTTTACCCCAAAACATTTTATTACCTCAGGTGGAACAGTGTGTATAGGCCTAGACCTCTTTAGATGTAACTTAGAACCGCCGGTGACCGCTGTATGCGTTTCTTTGGTTGTACAAGCTCCACTGGAGGACTCGATGAATAGTTGATGATGGAAGAGGGGTATATCAGATTCACCCCTTCTGCCTCCATGTGACAAATTAACACACTACATAAACTTTTAGAAATAAATCAGTCTTTTAACAAATGGTAAACATTCTCTAGAAAAGATTATCTTGTAACAATTCATTGAGTATATGAACTGTTTTTGTGTCCTTATATCTATAAATGAAAAGTAATAAAACATTATAGATGATAAATAAATTACATAAAATGTATAAAAGTTCACAAATAAGAAAGTACCTGAGTCTGCACTTTTCTCCACAGATTCAAGAAACTCGTGAAAGTTGGAAGCTATAGAAACACATAGTACAGAATTATAGACTGACTGAGGTGTGAGCAGAAAGATCGCCATGATGTCCTTATATCTAAAGCACTCAAAGCATTGATGCTATGTAAATAAACTGTGATCCGATTGGTTCAATCTAAGTAAATAGATTCACCTACTTTGAAGTTAAAGTTTTTCTCAAAAGGTTAGAACTGGTTGACTATACTTTGCCGTGTTCTGTAATAGAAAATGTAAACATTTATATCTAAAATATTGCACGACAGAAATCAATTCAAGACTAACCTCTAATGACCGCTAGATGGGGGAAGATATTAAGTAATAAATGAGTCCAGATCCTCCTGCCCGACAATACGGTGAGACTCTCTTTTTACGTGTGATGGAAAATGATACGAAACTATGTATTATGTGATTCATATAAAATCACACTGATCCTTTTGTTCTTAAATTAATAATGCTGTTTGCACATTTATATCCGCCTGTTGCTGATTAAGTTGAACATGTATCAGGAACTGTTAACATCAAGGTCAACTTGACACACAACCCACACTGTTTGGAGTCAGTTTGGGTTGGTTTGTGGAAAAAAACAAGCTGAGAGCTGATTGGCTTATAGCCACAGCAACAAAGGAAAGAAGAGCTGCTTAAGAAAAGATGATTGGTTAAAGACAGCACAGGAGTAGTATAACTAGCCACGGTTTTGTATACTCGGGGCTCCCTACCTGAGGAGAGCCAAACATTTATTTTATTCTTTTTCTTATTAAATTACTCTCTTAATCACGTCTGACTTGCTGTTTGTTCAAAATTCCACAACATATGTCATTACTACGCCGCACAAAAAAGACCGCCATATTTGTAGTTCCACAATGTGAAAAGGCGTCATTTTCTATGCAAACGAATGAATAAACACCATGCCATGCCTTGCTGTATCCCCTCTTTGCACCGCTGGACAGACACACTCATGACACTGTACTCATCAAAAGCAGCACCAGAGACGCACTGAGTCATATCCCGCTACACACCTCTCAGGCCAGCTTGTTTGCACGTTTTGTCATAAAACTTAAAATGTCATTTGTTGCCATTATATATAAAATTACCTATTTAAAAAACCAAATAAATCAAAAAGTACTTGTGACTAGAGAAACACGTGGCTAATCACCTACAAGAAATAATGTCAGTGATGTTTGGGGCAGGTGTTTCAAACGTGCCCAGACTCTTGAGAAGCACCTAAACGCACACACAAGGGTGTCCGCTTCCCATAGTGCTGCAAATACTGCAGGAAGGGCTTTGGTGAAACAGGCCACATGGAGGAGCAGAAGACAATCCACACAACTGAAGAAGCCCGTAGCTGCCCAGTATGTCAGAATCCACATGGGAGAAGAACCCTGTAGCTGCCCAGTATGTCAGAAGCAATTTGTGCAGGTGGGTAATGAACCATATTTGTACCCATTCGTATGTAGGGAGCAAATCAGTTGAAGACTTGAACAGTATGTTAACAATCAGTTAAAATTACTGTTGATGACAAGAAAACAATGGCTAATATGTTCCTTCACAGCTATGTCATTGGTTGATCTATTTTTGTCAGATTTAGTGCTTGTTTGGGCAAGTGTGTTAAAGTCTTCCTTTGTTTTTGGTTTTGTTCCTTTTCATATAGTTGTTTATTCCTTTTTGTCTAGTGATGTCCATTATCCATTTAAAATCTGTCAAATTAAACAAATGTGAAACGAATTCCATAGTATTCAGATTTGATTGCAAAAGAGACCAACCACTCCCCGTATTTTGAATTTTGCATATACAGTATATGTGCAGTTCCAGCCTAGTCCACTGATCCAAAATCTGGCCCAGATGTATCTGTTGACTGCAAATTTGAATGATTTCTGTGCTCTGCAGCAAAGGAGCGTTTGGTTACTATCTGATGGATTAAAATAGGCTTGTTGGTAGCAAAGACATCACTAAAGTGTACAGAGCAAAGGTACTCCAGGACCAGGATGGGTAAGTAGCAGCTTGATCAGTGGAATCTTCTGTGAGACGTAACAGGACGTCGGTCTTAAATGTAATGTTAGATCAAATGAAAAACTTTAGTGGATTGAAATACAGATAAATAAATCCACTAAAAGTGCATCTGCATCATTGGTTAAAAAGTTGTTCTGCTAGTTGTCTGATTTTGTTCCAGTAATCTAATGTTTCCTGGCACTAGGTGGTTCAAGATTATATTGGTGTTTGCTTTATTTCTGTGATCTTTTTAACCATAGTCTGCTTGTTTATACTGTCTACCAAATGCAATACTGAGTAGTGAAACACTGACACAATCCCTTTTGGCGTCAGACATTTGTAATAATTTCAATAATCTACAGTTGTAAGTCAAGAGGGCAGCACCATTTTAAAGTCTAGTTTCCTTTCTCTGTCTCACTTTCTGGAATTTTTCCGTCTGTGTTTTTATTAAAGTTAAAAATGGATAGGGTATTAAAACTCCCTTTCACTGACGTCTCTTCCACTGAACTTGTAGAGAAAGTGATGATATGAAGATGATTATGTTTATCACATTCACTCAGAGATCATTGTCTGAGGGTCATGTTGTACAGTTCACGATGCCCCGGGTTGCAATCAGGAGGTTTAACAGTGATGTGCCACACAGTTGTCTGTGGTGTTCTATATGATCTAAAAGTCAGACTTACCATTTATCAGTCAAATCAATTAAAGAACATTCATGATCAACAATTTGTGGGTGGCCATGATACTAACAGCGTGGTGGAAATTCCACAAGATATCAAACTCCACACTAACATAAACATAACACTGCTTTCATGTCACTTCCACAAGTAGCCCAAACATAAGATATAGAAAGCAGGTAAGAGCGGAGCAGTCAATGTGCCTAATATGACTGCAAAAGCCTGGCAGGACAGGAGGTATTCCTGCTTCTGCTAATCAGCAAAAGGAAGCTCCTGGCAAAGTGACGTGGACTGCAAAAAAATCACCAGGAAGGTCAAGCTACAAATGCCAGAGAGGAGCAGGGAGCACCAAAAGTTCCATAGCATCCTGCGGAAAGAGTACCACATAAGCATGGAAACAGTACAGCAACCCATGGTATGAGCATGGACAGATGAGGAAGAGCTGCTAGAACAGTACGTCCCCAATAAGCAGGCAGGATGTGGATCCGTCTCACTATTTCATCGGCAGAAATGCAGGAGCAGGTGATAATACTCCTGGGCCCAGCACTCTTCAACCTGGGTACTTTAAGGAGAACACGGCAGCCTCCCAAAAGTGATACAAAGTCCCAAAATGGCTATTACCTGTGCTGAATAACAGTATGAAGGACAAATCTACCCCTGTCCAAAGTTTAATTGATTTAACTGAATGCCAACTATACTACCACCATCAATCTGTGTAAGGTGTACTTGCAAGTGCCTTTAGCACCAAAAGCAAAAGAACTCAGTGTTTTCAACACATTTCATCCAAGCATCATCATGTGAAATGTTGTTCTTTTCGGAAATTCTTCATCTAAATATGGTTGTGTTGCTAATGAGATCATATTATTTGTTACTCTTTAAACCTTATTATTCCTTTAAGATTCAAAGTCTACTGTGTTAGGAAACCTATGTGAGAATATAAAATCAGCAGTTTCTGCATGCTTGTGTGATGAATACAGAAAGTGATCTCTTATACCTGCGGAATTAAGGCTTCAAATGTCTTGGTGTTCAGACGATATGGAGAGGCTCTGGGAATCTGGAAGGATAAACGTTTGTTTCATTTTCAGGGACTGTTGATCATTTATTTGTCCATTCATTTATTACACTATTAAGGGATTATTAATGTGCACTGGGAGAACAGTATAAAGTTATCAGTCTTCTAACTAAATAGCCTGGTCTTGTAAGGTAACCACATGCACACCTTTCCCTCAGTGATGGCAAGGAGTGGTTTAAACTCACCATGTCATCTGTGATTCTGAGTGTGAGTGCTCCTGCATTTTTGTACACAAAGCCTGCTGAGTTGGCAGTGAAGGCAGAGATGCCCATATACAGCATGTTGCTTTCATCAGGTGGCAGTGAAAATGGTGTCGGGGCAAAAGCGGGTTTCTTGTGCACTCCAATGTTGTAAAACTCCCCCTATATAGAGAGCAATGCAGAGATGAACTTATTCTTTTACAGCTCCTGGGTCTTGATTCTTCGTTCAGATTAAACTGTTCTATCAGTGTAACCTTTGTGTAACCTTTTTTTCCTACAAAAGCCCAACAGTGCTTTCTGGATACACTTAGGCACAGTTTTGCAAGTGCTCCTGTTATTCCCTGTTAATTCAGCTCTTTGGCTCAGAAAGGCTTTCTTATGATCATTATGGTCATTATTCTTATGCTTTGACAACTTGTGCCTTTTTTAACTTGTGCCTGAAAACCCCTTTACCTATGCCAATGATAAAACACTGATGAACTCCTGCAAACAAGTTGTAGTTTTTTAATTAGTGCATTAATCTTAGTTTGGGATCTTTAATGACCATCTTAATCTGTGTATATTATTTGATTGTTGGTTCTTTCCTAGCTGAATGTAACTTCCTCTCACAGTAGTATACAACTTCCAAGCTTATCAAAGGATAGTGTTGTAGTCAGGACCATTAAAAAAACATTCAAGCAAAGACCAAGATTTTGTAGTGTTGGAATCTGAGACAAGAATGAGACTTATTTAACAATGATTTTACTTTAATTATACCACTCACTGATAATGTATTGTAAATTGTCATTGTCATAAATTGTCATAAATAATTGTCATTATAAAGGCAGTTGAATATAAACAAATATAAAGCAAAAAGGTTCATATGGCCATTTTTATTATTAAATTAAAACATAGTAATACTTAAATAATTGCTATCTGCCCTTGGGTCAATCATGGAAAGGATTAACTAGATGTGTTCTGTAATGTGTTAAATCCTCTTGATAAATGCATAGCTTTAGCTATATCATAAAATATATGATGAGTCTTTTTCTCATTATTACTTGTGTACAACAAAAGTTTGTGTGACAAGCAGCAACATGTATATTTACCAATTTATGAAAATGGGAGTATGCGCAGTGGGAGAGTAAATATCTTTTAAAATGACTCTCAATTAATGGCAATGCATTTCCAATAAGTCTCTTATGCACCAGTACTTGTGAATGTACACACACAAACCTCACCGTTTGGGTCTTCCCCAAGTCCCCTGTCCTGTTCGCACTACTAGCTAAGAGCAACCAGCTAACTTGATAGCAGTGTGACTCAATAATAATAATAATAATAATAATAATAATAATAATAATAATAGTACTGATAATAATAATAGTAATAATAGTAATAATAATAATAGTAATAATAATAATATGGCGCTTCCATGCACATCAGCAAGCAAATAGGAACACTAGCACTTGCATGAAATTAAGCATATTAGCATTTCAGAGGGCAGATTATTTAGCCTGCTAAAATAGCAGGTGTGGCAGCAAATGTCTGTTCAAAACACTATGTCACAGGTATGAGTATCATGTATTTGCTATAGTATGATTGTTCATGTTTGTAAATTTAAAGCTTACAAATGCTGTATTTACAGTGTATTGCAGGTTATTAAAATGTGGCAGTAATTATTAGGATATAGAGAATTGTAGTGTTTAAACAAATCATTATGTTAGAAGTATGTTTAGGGAAGAATACACCCTGACCCACCCAGAGTCACCCACTTACCTTACATTATTGATCATAAACTTGAATAGCTACAATACTGTCTGCTAATCATGCAGTTTGAAGTTTGCAAAGTGTGTACCCAGACAAAATCTGTGTTAAAACTTTCCTTTAACACCAGGTCATACATGAGTCAGACATGATTCTGAATAAATGAATGAATGAAAAAATGAAAAGCCTTATTTCATTTCAAACTGCACTTCAGGAACACTGAGCTCAAGTTCTGAGGAAACTTCCCTGCATATTTTCAGGGGTTTTCTGCCTCACCATGCCTGAATCACCTCATAAGGAGCTTGATAATGAGGAGACAGGGTGACTGAGGCAGTGAACACTCTTCACTGAGCATACTGGCTTCCAAGAGCTGGAGCTGGGAAGACCTATAGGTCTGTGACACACACTCCCACCCAGTCCTGATACTAAGAAGGTGGAACCTACAGGCTAATATGCAGCTGCCTGTGCATCAATAGGCGTCTGGGGTGTCCATCACTCAGGGAGGCGTGGCTGAAGGCGTGGCCTTGCAGACTGAGAGCTGGCTGAGGTAATCTGTAAAGGAGAGAGTAGTCACCAATAATCATGGAAATGTAGCCACAACTGTACAGTATATTTCACAGCCATGTATATTACATATCACAGACCAGGCTTACCAGAATAAATATTCCACACATACAGCTCATATATATCTGTGTGTGTGTGTGTGTGTGTGTGTGTGTGTATGTGTGTGTGTAAAAACATGCTCCTGTTTTAGTCTCAACACAGACAGATATACATGTAGGAGTAGCAAACTGAAGCAAGAGCTCACCTTCACCAGTACATAGTCTCCAGCTTTAACAGTGACAGGGTTGGTATCCGTGGGATAAGAAAGCAAATCCTTTCTTGGAAAAATAACCTTCACATTCCCATCTTTCCGACCACAATGATCTTGAGATGACTTCTTACTTTCCTGCAGAAAACAGACTCAGTCAAGCAAAAACAGCAGATAACATTTGTACAATATAAAAGGCTTGACTAAGCACTGTAGCAGACAGAAATTCTCTCCTGCTCTTACATTGCCTCCAGATACCATGCCACAACGTCTCACTAGGGTGGTTATTCCCACTGTTATGTAGATGGTCATAAAATTCTGTTATCAGTGTGTATATCGGTAGGTCCAATCTCAGCATGACTGGTAGCGCATATTAACACACAAGTGGCAAACACCTTGGGGTAGTTTTCTGTGCATTCGCCAGGCATGTCCTCAAAAGAAGGACACTAACAATAATCAAAATTAACTAAGACCCCAATCTTCAAACAGTTATTGATGGCAGGTAATACACTAAAGACCACAAGCACAGGGAAACCAGTCATTGGGATTTCCCGGTACCAAAGATGTGAACTGCTCTCAACACTTCAAAAATAACAAAAAGCTCAAAGCATCCAAAACAGACACAATGCTATGCCTAACCAGGGAAGGGTTTCAAATGAAAGGGCCACAGAAACCCATGCGGCAATCGCAAACTAACACCACAAACGGGAAAGTGACCATACAACTCAAATAGACTAAAATAGACCAAACAATGCCCTAAATACATAAACACATAAACTCTATTTGCCCTCCAGAAAAGAACAAGGCCAAAACCAAAATGAAATGCCAAAAGGTGCTAGGGCTGAGCTGATAGACAATGCCATTGTTCATCATCGTTGTCAGACAGACCTCATGATGTTGATCCAGCAGGTCTAAATAAGATAAGGGAGGAGAATTTGCTGCAACTATTTATTTTCTTGCAGAAATCTAGTTAAATCGATATGCAAAACATGATGACCAAGACACACAGATGCAGCAATCCCAAATTATTAACAGCAGAAATGCTCCAAACACAGTTGTAACACAGCATGGCTTCAACCCACTGCAGTACTCACTCCCTCCACTAGGACAAGCTGTTTGCTGTCGATGAAACTGGTGTTGACCTTAGCCGCATCTTCTCGGAATGTAAAGATAAGCTCCTCCAGGCGACAGCTTCTTCACCTCAGCTGGGATATCGTCCCCGAGACGGTGGTATGCCTGAGTTTTCTGTGGGTGTGGTACACACCTCTTCATGTCAGAAGGTAAAGCCCAACTGGCAGCCACAAGACCCTTTCAATTCTCCAAATGATAATAGACAATGGTGAATTTCTTGATAGAACCATCACATGAACCAGGGAGAATGTCTGTTTTTTGATAGTGTTAAACACAATGACAAAATAGGATCTCACCTTCCTCATGCTGTAGGCAAACAGGAAGGCTACATTATAGCCCACTTCCCTGATCAAAGAGACCGACTGCTGGTGGTCCTCCTCGGTTTCCCCACAGAAGCCTGTGATGAAGTCACTGCTCAGACTGACCCCTGTAAAAAGAAATTATACATAGATATTTATTCACACAAGACCTATTATAGCTACAATAATTTTATAATTACATACTGAATGTTTGGTAATGATAGGACACCTGGTATTATCTTTCGAATGTTTTCCACAAGCTCAAGGTAGGCTTCCCTAGTATACCTATGAAAACATCCCAGAGCATGATGACTTAAAGTGAGAACTAAGTTTTAACACATGAGACATCAAGAGATTTGAGATAAGCAGGCTAATCTCTACTGTGCTTGTGATGAGTGCTGTCGTTCTAGGAGCGTTTCTCACCCACGCCTCATGGTCTGTAAGACTCTGCTGCTGCCGCTCTGAGCTGGCAAGTGGATCTGCTTACAGATGTTCCTCCGCTCTTGGATTAGCTATAACACCTTCAGGAAACATACTCACCCACCCCAGCACAGGTCAAACGAAAACAGCACAAATTGACTATGGCAGTCAAACCTTATTTCACATATCTGATAAGCATAAGGCTTTTTCAATCTGATAATCTATTAATGATCTTTTCTACTGCTCACATCCAAATTTGCGAATCCTAAATTATTATCCAATCTGCTGCTTAAAATGGCCTATGAGCAATATCTGCACATGAATTCAGACTATAAGAAACTGTTCAACTAAATACTTAAACTCTTTGAACATCCACTACACCACACAAGCCATAAACAGTCAGGGCCGGATTACCAATAGATTACCAGAGCAGGCAGTGACCTGTAGGCCCCACACCTTTTAGGGGCCATGCAACAAGGAATTAAAAAAAAAAAAACATTAGGAGATAATTTGCAAGGGAGGCCCCAAGATTATGACTGCCTAGGGGCCTCCACAGGGTTTAATCTGCCACTGTAGGCAGTGTACATGTACATGCCCCTAAATGTAATTGGTAACATATTCCATTACATTACTCAAATGAGGAACATACTTTAAAAACTTTGGAATACTTCAACATTGTCCAAGACTATTTCAAATATAACTCACTTTAATTACGTTTAAATTACATTTAACAGCATGTATTCTGTGTTCTGTATTTTGTCACCTGCAATGAAATACATTTTAAAAGTACCTTCCCCACACTAGTCATGGGTATCCCAACCAAAAACCACATGCTCACATCCATGACTCTGGGGTTTCTACCTCATCAGGAAAGTCTTTAGGATGTGGCCAGGTGAAGCGAATCCTTGTCAGGGTTTACGAGGGAGACGTGGTGTAGCAGGTCAGCGAATCGTAGGCCTCCTTGCTCATCACGGGAACACGGTGCTGAAACCACGGCTGAGGTGCGAACCAAGCTCCGAGTTGCTGGCCCCGTCCCCAGACACGTCTCTGTAGCTGTTCACGTTTTGACCCAGCAGGGTCACTTCCTTCACCCCCTATGGCCATGATCATTTCATATACTTAGTGTTCACATCTGGCCAAGTTTCACACACAGAAACTAGTAAAGCCAGACTGCACACATAGTCGCTGAAGGGAAGAGACCTGGTCAGACAGCATGCGCACTTCTTCAAGTATGGAGGACACAGGTCTGCTCCTTTCCCTCCCCCAGGTAAACGGCACAATGCAGTAGCTGCACATGTTGTCACAGCCCCGCATGATAGACCTACAGCAGTCAAAGAGGGACAAAATATATTGGATAATCCCACTGTAAGACAAGGTGCCACCAACAAGGCTTGCAGTACACAAGGTCTGTACTGTCAACAGTGTGAAAGGACTTTAAAAGTATCGACACCCCTGATATCAAACCATTGTTTGAAGTGCTACATCTAAAAGCATGAAGGAGCTGAAGATGAGCCACCACGGTGTTTGAAGTTTTATATCCCTTCATAAGTGTAGGAGGGTCAGTCATGTATAAATATTTAACCAAAAAATGCAGATTGACAAGTGTTCAGTAAAATGATAATAATAAACAACTGAACTATGAGCATTTGCTGTTTTTGGCTTTATTGTGGATGCAAGTCCCATGTTTCATCCAATATGGTAGCAAATGCCTTTACATTATAGCTGACTTTTCTGTATTTTAATCTAACAGTTGCTGTTCAGATTGAATTCAGTGTATTAGAGTTGAATATGAAAACACCAAAAACTGTCTATACATGTTAACTTAAAAATTGAACTGTACATGTGAGACTGTTATTTTACTCTTTACCATCTTTACAAAATCACACAGTGCAAAGTTAATTTAAGAGTTAGTGTTTAGTAGGAACTCCTCCCTTATAAATCAGCCAGATATTATTATGGCACTCACACAAAGGCACTGTGTCCTGAATGGTGAATGGGCATGACATCAGCATATGCCTCTTCCAGGGAGAGCAGGACATTGCTGGTCCTCTGACCCCCATGGGCCAGTGCAAGGAGTCGGAGAAGATCTCTGTAGGCATCTGGCCCTGCTACAACATCCACCACCCTCTCCTTCTCCAGCAACTCAGTCTTTAGTCTCTCTGCCATGCAACCTACAAGAGAGCAAGCACACATATGCGTATACGGGCGCGTGAACCCACACACAAACATACATGCGCACACACGAACATTTCAGACTGAGAGATACATTTGAACGTGAATGAAGAACTATGGTGAAGTGAGAAGTTACCCAGGACTCCTATCTTTAATGGAGTGCTGCTCTTTAGATGCTTCTTTTTCAGAACTGCTGGATGTTTGAGTCTGTTCCAGATGGTCTGCTCTGCCTTTTCCCTGTCACAATGATTTTTATTTTTTCCAACAGAAAATAGCATTACATCCAAGCAAAAAATGTCACTGAAGTCAAGGACTGCTGTCAAGTTGCACAAGATTGGCAACATATAGATTCACTGTGTAAAATACAAACAGAAATAGGCTTTTCCTACCTTATGGAGCATGTGACAAGAAGCACCACATCTGCCTGTATAAAAAAAAAAAAATTAGGAAAGATGAGAATGAAAGCTTTCAAATAAAGGAAGCGCTGTGTTTATCAAGGGTCAAAGGTCAAGGCATTGACACTTACCTCTGATAGTTCGTGGGTCCGAACATATCCACCCTTCTGAAGAATGGACCACGCAATTTCAGTGTCGTTGACGTTCATCTGACAGCCGTATGTTTCGAAATACACTGCAAGATGTAAACATCAAAATAAAATTGGCAACGACTACCGGCATACTGACACATGGGAATTAAAATCCTAAAGCCTGAACTATCATGGCAACAAATGCAGTTTGTTACATACCTTTCCGTAGCTGCGCCAGACCACTTTCTTCAGGAAGATACGATTCCTCATGTTCCTGTTGCGTCTCAGTTGAACTTTTGCCTGAAGAACTCTTAATGACGACAGCTTGGTCTTAAATGTGCTCACTCTCGTCTCATCAGTCTCATTAGTAGGAGTGCTAGATAGAGACACTGAGCAATAACCTCTGCATTTGTCGGCGAGTCGAGATAAACACTTTTGAACAGAAAACACTAGAAGTCTAAGCCTGCGGGCAGACATCATGTCTAAACGGGAGATTCGGCTACAAAGCCATGAACAAGACAAGAAACTCAATTTAACTTTAAAAGTAACGTTAGCTAAGGCTAAGTGCTAACTTAGCAATGGTGCTGTGGTTTGCGCAGAACAATTTTGTATACAAAAGTATATTATCAGCGAGCTAACAAATCTGTACAAGCAGCCAATAAATATAAAAATATCTGTAGCTCAGTTAGGTAACCTAATAATTCAGCTGTAACATACACTCACGTATGACCCCACACGGTTAACATTGACATGCAGTTTTGTAGTTTTCAAAATAACGGTTTCATTAAAACGTAACAGTGATACTCGTGTTTCATTTCTAAGACAAGTAAACGGTGTAACTTGGGAGGGAGATCAATCGCAAAAATATCGATTTACGTTTTTTAATTCATATTTTTGTAATTAATAGTTTTGTAATTAATAGTTTTTTAATTAATAGTTTTGTGAAATCTTATATTTAACATAAACGGCTACTTTTATTTTGCAAGTGTTTACTTGTTAGTCATAAGTAGTGTTTTGTGAGATGATTGTTCGTTTTCACACATGGCTTTCTGTCCATCACATACTCTGATCTAATGACGAATGCGTAATTTATTTTATAAGTGGACTTCACACTTCGTTCTGTTACCTAAGGGTCAGTACAACATACTCATTTAAACAGTGAAAAGTGCTATAAACAATAAGTCCTAGAGTTTGTTAAACAACATAAACAAGACCCTACAATAATTACTAATTTAGTCAGTCAATATGGCAGCAGTGTCAGTTGTTCTTTAAATATTCTGCAAATAGATGGGTCTTCAGTCTGCGCTTGAAGACCGCAAGGGACTCTGCTGTCCGGACAGCAAGTGGGAGTTCATTCCACCATCTTGGAGCCAGGACAGAAAATAGTCTCGATGCTTGTCATCCATGAGATCTGAAGCAAGGTATTTCAAGCCGAGCCAGACTTGAGGTTCGAAGTACTCCAGGTACGGATCGGGCTTTGACCATTGACCTCATGTATGAAGGGGCTGGTTCATTTTTGGCTTTGTAGGCAAACATCAAGGTTTTGAATCTGATGCGTGCAGCTACAGGGAGCCAAAGAATTATTACCACACTGAGTCAATATCAAGTATTATTCTTTAAGAGATGCTAACAGCTGACAGTGTGTGTTGGAACTCTACATAGACTATAGTTTGAATTAAATATGTGCTGTATCAACAGTTTTAAAAATTGAAAAAATATTATGTATTCAAGATATTCAGATATATTGAAGTATATTATAAAGAATTCTCAAGAAAATCAAAAATGAATTAAATAATATTTTCCAGAATAGTACGTATCAGCTAAGTAAACGTGTACATTTGCTTATTTCATTTTTAATTTATTTTTCTCTTTAAACTGTTATCATTGTGGTGACCGTTGTCAGCCAGAGGAGGATGCCCCCCCACTCCCCCCCGCCTTGAGTCTTGGTTCTTCTCAAGGTTTCTTCCTCATGCTCTAGGGAGCTTTGCCTTGCCACTGTCGCTCTTGGCTTGGACATTTGTAAAGCTGCTTTTTCACAACATCTGTTGTAAATGGCACTGAATAAATACATTTTGAATTTGAATTTTGAATTTGAATTTATATTAGCTTTGCATAAATCATGGAATAAACTTGAAGTTCTTGGTAATCATCTAAGACTTTGGACTGTATTGTTTGTGATTACAGAAATTTCTTAAAGATGTTATATTTGTATCATAAAATATGAGCTGGACCCTCAAAAAAACAATTGAACACAGGCTATGTTAAACATGAAATAATTGCATTTTATTTTATCTTTATTACTTCTACAAAACTTCAAGCATAAGTTTTTATTATTATTGCTTGATCGACGTGACTTTTCATTCTCATTCATGCTCTCATCTTCTCATCTTCCTGGGGACGCTCTCTGTCTCGGAGCAGTGAGAGGAGCTCGGGGAGTTTGTCTCTCTCCTCCTCTTCCTGGAGCTCCTTTGTTCCGTCTGGCTCCTGCAGCTCTGGCCCACGGCAGGAGCAGCATTGGAACTGTGAGCTCTGACCTCACCAGGAAATCTGACAGTGTTTCCAGGCCAGGAGCTGTACTGAGGTTGGTCATTCTGTGCCATCACCAAGAAATCAGCTTTAGGTGCACTGGAGGCATAAGTAGCTGGTGTATTGTACAATACACCCTGCTGCAGCGTATTGTAAAGCGGATACCATCCAAGTGTGGAACTATTCCCTGCCGCCCCAAAGCTGGCACCCCATGCATCAGCCTTCCAAGCATTCCTGCCCAGCAGAGGGTGGTCCCTGCCATATCCTGGGGCCATGTAGCCAAAGGACTCTCTTGGAATTCTGTTTCGTAGATATTCGTGGACATCGTCTATGATTTTGCTCACGCCGTCCAGAGCCGGATGTCTGACAAACTGTGTGTTCCCCTCAGTGGAAGCTGCTGGAAGCTGAAATGAGAAATTGCTCTGCTGCTGAAGAGTCCAGTCATCATCATTATCAGCTTCATCATCATCATAATCGCTTTCATCCTCTGACTCTTCAGCCTGTTCAACCTGATGCTGGGGGCTTTCTGGGAGAGGTGGGAGAGGTACCTGACCTGCATCCTCTACCTCATTGTTGACGGGGGGCTGAGGCCCAGTGGTTTCACTTGGTGCTTTCTCAGTAAGGGTCAGAGGGACACCACACTGAACACAATCATGCAGATTGGATCCGCACACTGAGGAAAGAAAAAAATTCATCAGGTCTCCACTGTTGCCAGGTTTTGCAATGAAATGGGTCATGTGGGTCTGTTTTTTGCAAGCGGCATGTGTCATTTTGGCAAATCTGGCAAACGTGGCACAAGCACAAACATGCTTCCTTCATGTTAAATGTTTTCTTCCAACTTGGGGTTTTGTTCTAAAAATACAGTAAAGTAAAATATTTTGTATGTACATACCTTTGCAGTCGACCCGATGCAGCTTAATGACCGGGAACATTTTTTAAAGTCCAGAATTGTTTCGTGGTTTTGTTTGAAAACATAAACTAGTAACACTGTCGCTACGTTCACCTTGCTGTGACTGTGTTCCGAATGAATGTTTGGAAATGACTTTAGAATTTAGACGCTATCAGTGTTCTATGACATCGTGCTTCTGACGTAATTGTGGTCGCGGTTCCCACGGCGACGCCACCATGTTTGTTTACTTCCTTGTTTTGGTCCCTGTCGGCTCCGCCCCCTGCTTAGTACCGCCTCCTGTTACTGTAATCACGTGCAGCGCGTTAGTCCTCGTTAGTCTTTCTGTATATAAGCGCTCTCGGTAGGTAAGTCCCGTTGGCTCGGGTTCCGTTTTGGAGCGTCTGTGTTTTGGATAACGCTCTTTGCCCGGTCTGCTGTTTTTTGGCTTCTGTTTGTGGGCTAAGCGTGTTCTCTAATAAAGTTGCATTCATCTTACTGCGAGCGACTCCATCTTTGTATGTGCTCAGAACATTACAATAGTATTTCAGGTGGAGAAAATCTTCCTTTTTTTTTAATTTACTTTGCTTATGAGAGGGTTTGTTAGCTTACACACTTGTAGCTTTTAAAATAACCTCATGTGATGTAGGTTACGTCAAGCCTGTATCCATGAACTGAACATTGGGGGAGTAAATCTCCCCAGGGGGCAGGACTTCACTAGCTCATGAGATGAAATTATTTAATTATTTAATTAATTATTAAGTGACTAATAAAGTATAATTACATTTACATTTATGGCACTTAGCACATGCTCTTATCCAGAGCGACTTACAAAAGTGCTTTATTATTTACTCATAGAATATATCCTAGTACAGTACAGTAGGTTAGAATCAAACATACCAATGAACTAGAATACTGTAGAATACAGGGATGAATGCTGATACCTAGAAGTACAAAATACATAAAGTCTATCTTAAACAATGAAAAGTGCTATAAACAATAAGTCCTAGAGTTTATTAAACAACATAAACAATACCCTACAATAAGTATTAATTTAGTCAGTCAATATGGGAGCAGTGTCAGTTGTTCTTTAAATATTCTGCAAATAGATGGGTCTTCAGTCTGCGCTTGAAGACCGCAAGGGACTCTGCTGTCCGGACAGCAAGTGGGAGTTCATTCCACCATCTTGGAGCCAGGACAGAAAATAGTCTCGACGCTTGTCATCCATGAGATCTGAAGCAAGGTATTTCAAGCCGAGCCAGACTTGAGGTTCGAAGTACTCCAGGTACGGATCGGGCTTTGACCATTGACCTCATGTATGAAGGGGCTGGTTCATTTTTGGCTTTGTAGGCAAACATCAAGGTTTTGAATCTGATGCGTGCAGCTACAGGGAGCCAAAGAATTATTACCACACTGAGTCAATATCAAGTATTATTCTTTAAGAGATGCTAACAGCTGACAGTGTGTGTTGGAAGTCTACATAGACTATAGTTTGAATTAAATATGTGCTGTATCAACAGTTTTAAAAATTGAAAAAATATTATGTATTCAAGATATTCAGATATATTGAAGTATATTATAAAGAATTCTCAAGAAAATCAAAAATGAATTAAATAATATTTTCCAGAATAGTACGTATCAGCTAAGTAAACTTGTACATTTGCTTATTTCATTTTTAATTTATTTTTCTCTTTAAACTGTTATCATTGTGGTGACCGTTGTCAGCCAGAGGAGGATGCCCCCCCACTCCCCCCCGCCTTGAGTCTTGGTTCTTCTCAAGGTTTCTTCCTCATGCTCTAGTGAGTTTTGCCTTGCCACTGTCGCTCTTGGCTTGGACATTTGTAAAGCTGCTTTTTCACAACATCTCTTGTAAATGGCACTGAATAAATACATTTTGAATTTGAATTTTGAATTTGAATTTATATTAGCTTTGCATAAATCATGGAATAAACTTGAAGTTCTTGGTAATCATCTAAGACTTTGGACTGTATTGTTTGTGATTACAGAAATTTCTTAAAGATGTTATATTTGTATCATAAAATATGAGCTGGACCCTCAAAAAAAACAATTGAACACAGGCTATGTTAAACATGAAATAATTGCATTTTATTTTATCTTTATTACTTCTACAAAACTTCAAGCATAAGTTTTTATTATTATTGCTTGATCGACGTGACTTTTCATTCTCATTCATGGTCTCATCTTCTCATCTTCCTGGGGACGCTCTCAGTCTCGGAGCAGTGAGAGGAGCTCGGGGAGTTTGTCTCTCTCCTCCTCTTCCTGGAGCTCCTTTGCTCCGTCTGGCTCCTGCAGCTCTGGCCCACGGCAGGAGCAGCATTGGAACTGTGAGCTCTGACCTCACCAGGAAATCTGACAGTGTTTCCAGGCCAGGAGCTGTACTGAGGTTGGTGATTCTGTGCCATCACCAAGAAAGCAGGTTTAGGTGCACTGGAGGCATAAGTAGCTGGTGTATTGTACAATACACCCTGCTGCAGCGTATTGTAAAGCGGATACCATCCAAGTGTGGAACTATTCCCTGCCGCCCCAAAGCTGGCACCCCATGCATCAGCCTTCCAAGCATTCCTGCCCAGCAGAGGGTGGTCCCTGCCATATCCTGGGGCCATGTAGCCAAAGGACTCTCTTGGAATTCTGTTTCGTAGATATTCGTGGACATCGTCTATGATTTTGCTCACGCCGTCCAGAGCCGGATGTCTGACAAACTGTGTGTTCCCCTCAGTGGAAGCTGCTGGAAGCTGAAATGAGAAATTGCTCTGCTGCTGAAGAGTCCAGTCATCATCATTATCAGCTTCATCATCATCATAATCGCTTTCATCCTCTGACTCTTCAGCCTGTTCAACCTGATGCTGGGGGCTTTCTGGGAGAGGTGGGAGAGGTACCTGACCTGCATCCTCTACCTCATTGTTGACGGGGGGCTGAGGCCCAGTGGTTTCACTTGGTGCTTTCTCAGTAAGGGTCAGAGGGACACCACACTGAACACAATCATGCAGATTGGATCCGCACACTGAGGAAAGAAAAAAATTCATCAGGTCTCCACTGTTGCCAGGTTTTGCAATGAAATGGGTCATGTGGGTCTGTTTTTTGCAAGCGGCATGTGTCATTTTGGCAAATCTGGCAAACGTGGCACAAGCACAAACATGCTTCCTTCATGTTAAATGTTTTCTTCCAACTTGGGGTTTTGTTCTAAAAATACAGTAAAGTAAAATATTTTGTATGTACATACCTTTGCAGTCGACCCGATGCAGCTTAATGACCGGGAACATTTTTTAAAGTCCAGAATTGTTTCGTGGTTTTGTTTGAAAACATAAACTAGTAACACTGTCGCTACGTTCACCTTGCTGTGACTGTGTTCCGAATGAATGTTTGGAAATGACTTTAGAATTTAGACGCTATCAGTGTTCTATGACATCGTGCTTCTGACGTAATTGTGGTCGCGGTTCCCACGGCGACGCCACCATGTTTGTTTACTTCCTTGTTTTGGTCCCTGTCGGCTCCGCCCCCTGCTTAGTACCGCCTCCTGTTACTGTAATCACGTGCAGCGCGTTAGTCCTCGTTAGTCTTTCTGTATATAAGCGCTCTCGGTAGGTAAGTCCCGTTGGCTCGGGTTCCGTTTTGGAGCGTCTGTGTTTTGGATAACGCTCTTTGCCCGGTCTGCTGTTTTTTGGCTTCTGTTTGTGGGCTAAGCGTGTTCTCTAATAAAGTTGCATTCATCTTACTGCGAGCGACTCCATCTTTGTATGTGCTCAGAACATTACAATAGTATTTCAGGTGGAGAAAATCTTCCTTTTTTTTTAATTTACTTTGCTTATGAGAGGGTTTGTTAGCTTACACACTTGTAGCTTTTAAAATAACCTCATGTGATGTAGGTTACGTCAAGCCTGTATCCATGAACTGAACATTGGGGGAGTAAATCTCCCCAGGGGGCAGGACTTCACTAGCTCATGAGATGAAATTATTTAATTATTTAATTAATTATTAAGTGACTAATAAAGTATAATTACATTTACATTTATGGCACTTAGCACATGCTCTTATCCAGAGCGACTTACAAAAGTGCTTTATTATTTACTCATAGAATATATCCTAGTACAGTACAGTAGGTTAGAATCAAACATACCAATGAACTAGAATACTGTAGAATACAGGGATGAATGCTGATACCTAGAAGTACAAAATACATAAAGTCTATCTTAAACAATGAAAAGTGCTATAAACAATAAGTCCTAGAGTTTATTAAACAACATAAACAATACCCTACAATAAGTATTAATTTAGTCAGTCAATATGGGAGCAGTGTCAGTTGTTCTTTAAATATTCTGCAAATAGATGGGTCTTCAGTCTGCGCTTGAAGACCGCAAGGGACTCTGCTGTCCGGACAGCAAGTGGGAGTTCATTCCACCATCTTGGAGCCAGGACAGAAAATAGTCTCGACGCTTGTCATCCATGAGATCTGAAGCAAGGTATTTCAAGCCGAGCCAGACTTGAGGTTCGAAGTACTCCAGGTACGGATCGGGCTTTGACCATTGACCTCATGTATGAAGGGGCTGGTTCATTTTTGGCTTTGTAGGCAAACATCAAGGTTTTGAATCTGATGCGTGCAGCTACAGGGAGCCAAAGAATTATTACCACACTGAGTCAATATCAAGTATTATTCTTTAAGAGATGCTAACAGCTGACAGTGTGTGTTGGAAGTCTACATAGACTATAGTTTGAATTAAATATGTGCTGTATCAACAGTTTTAAAAATTAAAAAAATATTATGTATTCAAGATATTCAGATATATTGAAGTATATTATAAAGAATTCTCAAGAAAATCAAAAATGAATTAAATAATATTTTCCAGAATAGTACGTATCAGCTAAGTAAACTTGTACATTTGCTTATTTCATTTTTAATTTATTTTTCTCTTTAAACTGTTATCATTGTGGTGACCGTTGTCAGCCAGAGGAGGATGCCCCCCCACTCCCCCCCGCCTTGAGTCTTGGTTCTTCTCAAGGTTTCTTCCTCATGCTCTAGTGAGTTTTGCCTTGCCACTGTCGCTCTTGGCTTGGACATTTGTAAAGCTGCTTTTTCACAACATCTCTTGTAAATGGCACTGAATAAATACATTTTGAATTTGAATTTTGAATTTGAATTTATATTAGCTTTGCATAAATCATGGAATAAACTTGAAGTTCTTGGTAATCATCTAAGACTTTGGACTGTATTGTTTGTGATTACAGAAATTTCTTAAAGATGTTATATTTGTATCATAAAATATGAGCTGGACCCTCAAAAAAACAATTGAACACAGGCTATGTTAAACATGAAATAATTGCATTTTATTTTATCTTTATTACTTCTACAAAACTTCAAGCATAAGTTTTTATTATTATTGCTTGATCGACGTGACTTTTCATTCTCATTCATGCTCTCATCTTCTCATCTTCCTGGGGACACTCTCTGTCTCGGAGCAGTGAGAGGAGCTCGGGGAGTTTGTCTCTCTCCTCCTCTTCCTGGAGCTCCTTTGCTCCGTCTGGCTCCTGCAGCTCTGGCCCACGGCAGGAGCAGCATTGGAACTGTGAGCTCTGACCTCACCAGGAAATCTGACAGTGTTTCCAGGCCAGGAGCTGTACTGAGGTTGGTGATTCTGTGCCATCACCAAGAAAGCAGGTTTAGGTGCACTGGAGGCATAAGTAGCTGGTGTATTGTACAATACACCCTGCTGCAGCGTATTGTAAAGCGGATACCATCCAAGTGTGGAACTATTCCCTGCCGCCCCAAAGCTGGCACCCCATGCATCAGCCTTCCAAGCATTCCTGCCCAGCAGAGGGTGGTCCCTGCCATATCCTGGGGCCATGTAGCCAAAGGACTCTCTTGGAATTCTGTTTCGTAGATATTCGTGGACATCGTCTATGATTTTGCTCACGCCGTCCAGAGCCGGATGTCTGACAAACTGTGTGTTCCCCTCAGTGGAAGCTGCTGGAAGCTGAAATGAGAAATTGCTCTGCTGCTGAAGAGTCCAGTCATCATCATTATCAGCTTCATCATCATCATAATCGCTTTCATCCTCTGACTCTTCAGCCTGTTCAACCTGATGCTGGGGGCTTTCTGGGAGAGGTGGGAGAGGTACCTGACCTGCATCCTCTACCTCATTGTTGACGGGGGGCTGAGGCCCAGTGGTTTCACTTGGTGCTTTCTCAGTAAGGGTCAGAGGGACACCACACTGAACACAATCATGCAGATTGGATCCGCACACTGAGGAAAGAAAAAAATTCATCAGGTCTCCACTGTTGCCAGGTTTTGCAATGAAATGGGTCATGTGGGTCTGTTTTTTGCAAGCGGCATGTGTCATTTTGGCAAATCTGGCAAACGTGGCACAAGCACAAACATGCTTCCTTCATGTTAAATGTTTTCTTCCAACTTGGGGTTTTGTTCTAAAAATACAGTAAAGTAAAATATTTTGTATGTACATACCTTTGCAGTCGACCCGATGCAGCTTAATGACCGGGAACATTTTTTAAAGTCCAGAATTGTTTCGTGGTTTTGTTTGAAAACATAAACTAGTAACAATGTCGCTACGTTCACCTTGCTGTGACTGTGTTCCGAATGAATGTTTGGAAATGACTTTAGAATTTAGACGCTATCAGTGTTCTATGACATCGTGCTTCTGACGTAATTGTGGTCGCGGTTCCCACGGCGACGCCACCATGTTTGTTTACTTCCTTGTTTTGGTCCCTGTCGGCTCCGCCCCCTGCTTAGTACCGCCTCCTGTTACTGTAATCACGTGCAGCGCGTTAGTCCTCGTTAGTCTTTCTGTATATAAGCGCTCTCGGTAGGTAAGTCCCGTTGGCTCGGGTTCCGTTTTGGAGCGTCTGTGTTTTGGATAACGCTCTTTGCCCGGTCTGCTGTTTTTTGGCTTCTGTTTGTGGGCTAAGCGTGTTCTCTAATAAAGTTGCATTCATCTTACTGCGAGCGACTCCATCTTTGTATGTGCTCAGAACATTACAATAGTATTTCAGGTGGAGAAAATCTTCCTTTTTTTTTAATTTACTTTGCTTATGAGAGGGTTTGTTAGCTTACACACTTGTAGCTTTTAAAATAACCTCATGTGATGTAGGTTACGTCAAGCCTGTATCCATGAACTGAACATTGGGGGAGTAAATCTCCCCAGGGGGCAGGACTTCACTAGCTCATGAGATGAAATTATTTAATTATTTAATTAATTATTAAGTGACTAATAAAGTATAATTACATTTACATTTATGGCACTTAGCACATGCTCTTATCCAGAGCGACTTACAAAAGTGCTTTATTATTTACTCATAGAATATATCCTAGTACAGTACAGTAGGTTAGAATCAAACATACCAATGAACTAGAATACTGTAGAATACAGGGATGAATGCTGATACCTAGAAGTACAAAATACATAAAGTCTATCTTAAACAATGAAAAGTGCTATAAACAATAAGTCCTAGAGTTTATTAAACAACATAAACAATACCCTACAATAAGTATTAATTTAGTCAGTCAATATGGGAGCAGTGTCAGTTGTTCTTTAAATATTCTGCAAATAGATGGGTCTTCAGTCTGCGCTTGAAGACCGCAAGGGACTCTGCTGTCCGGACAGCAAGTGGGAGTTCATTCCACCATCTTGGAGCCAGGACAGAAAATAGTCTCGACGCTTGTCATCCATGAGATCTGAAGCAAGGTATTTCAAGCCGAGCCAGACTTGAGGTTCGAAGTACTCCAGGTACGGATCGGGCTTTGACCATTGACCTCATGTATGAAGGGGCTGGTTCATTTTTGGCTTTGTAGGCAAACATCAAGGTTTTGAATCTGATGCGTGCAGCTACAGGGAGCCAAAGAATTATTACCACACTGAGTCAATATCAAGTATTATTCTTTAAGAGATGCTAACAGCTGACAGTGTGTGTTGGAAGTCTACATAGACTATAGTTTGAATTAAATATGTGCTGTATCAACAGTTTTAAAAATTGAAAAAATATTATGTATTCAAGATATTCAGATATATTGAAGTATATTATAAAGAATTCTCAAGAAAATCAAAAATGAATTAAATAATATTTTCCAGAATAGTACGTATCAGCTAAGTAAACTTGTACATTTGCTTATTTCATTTTTAATTTATTTTTCTCTTTAAACTGTTATCATTGTGGTGACCGTTGTCAGCCAGAGGAGGATGCCCCCCCACTCCCCCCCGCCTTGAGTCTTGGTTCTTCTCAAGGTTTCTTCCTCATGCTCTAGTGAGTTTTGCCTTGCCACTGTCGCTCTTGGCTTGGACATTTGTAAAGCTGCTTTTTCACAACATCTCTTGTAAATGGCACTGAATAAATACATTTTGAATTTGAATTTTGAATTTGAATTTATATTAGCTTTGCATAAATCATGGAATAAACTTGAAGTTCTTGGTAATCATCTAAGACTTTGGACTGTATTGTTTGTGATTACAGAAATTTCTTAAAGATGTTATATTTGTATCATAAAATATGAGCTGGACCCTCAAAAAAAACAATTGAACACAGGCTATGTTAAACATGAAATAATTGCATTTTATTTTATCTTTATTACTTCTACAAAACTTCAAGCATAAGTTTTTATTATTATTGCTTGATCGACGTGACTTTTCATTCTCATTCATGGTCTCATCTTCTCATCTTCCTGGGGACGCTCTCAGTCTCGGAGCAGTGAGAGGAGCTCGGGGAGTTTGTCTCTCTCCTCCTCTTCCTGGAGCTCCTTTGCTCCGTCTGGCTCCTGCAGCTCTGGCCCACGGCAGGAGCAGCATTGGAACTGTGAGCTCTGACCTCACCAGGAAATCTGACAGTGTTTCCAGGCCAGGAGCTGTACTGAGGTTGGTGATTCTGTGCCATCACCAAGAAAGCAGGTTTAGGTGCACTGGAGGCATAAGTAGCTGGTGTATTGTACAATACACCCTGCTGCAGCGTATTGTAAAGCGGATACCATCCAAGTGTGGAACTATTCCCTGCCGCCCCAAAGCTGGCACCCCATGCATCAGCCTTCCAAGCATTCCTGCCCAGCAGAGGGTGGTCCCTGCCATATCCTGGGGCCATGTAGCCAAAGGACTCTCTTGGAATTCTGTTTCGTAGATATTCGTGGACATCGTCTATGATTTTGCTCACGCCGTCCAGAGCCGGATGTCTGACAAACTGTGTGTTCCCCTCAGTGGAAGCTGCTGGAAGCTGAAATGAGAAATTGCTCTGCTGCTGAAGAGTCCAGTCATCATCATTATCAGCTTCATCATCATCATAATCGCTTTCATCCTCTGACTCTTCAGCCTGTTCAACCTGATGCTGGGGGCTTTCTGGGAGAGGTGGGAGAGGTACCTGACCTGCATCCTCTACCTCATTGTTGACGGGGGGCTGAGGCCCAGTGGTTTCACTTGGTGCTTTCTCAGTAAGGGTCAGAGGGACACCACACTGAACACAATCATGCAGATTGGATCCGCACACTGAGGAAAGAAAAAAATTCATCAGGTCTCCACTGTTGCCAGGTTTTGCAATGAAATGGGTCATGTGGGTCTGTTTTTTGCAAGCGGCATGTGTCATTTTGGCAAATCTGGCAAACGTGGCACAAGCACAAACATGCTTCCTTCATGTTAAATGTTTTCTTCCAACTTGGGGTTTTGTTCTAAAAATACAGTAAAGTAAAATATTTTGTATGTACATACCTTTGCAGTCGACCCGATGCAGCTTAATGACCGGGAACATTTTTTAAAGTCCAGAATTGTTTCGTGGTTTTGTTTGAAAACATAAACTAGTAACACTGTCGCTACGTTCACCTTGCTGTGACTGTGTTCCGAATGAATGTTTGGAAATGACTTTAGAATTTAGACGCTATCAGTGTTCTATGACATCGTGCTTCTGACGTAATTGTGGTCGCGGTTCCCACGGCGACGCCACCATGTTTGTTTACTTCCTTGTTTTGGTCCCTGTCGGCTCCGCCCCCTGCTTAGTACCGCCTCCTGTTACTGTAATCACGTGCAGCGCGTTAGTCCTCGTTAGTCTTTCTGTATATAAGCGCTCTCGGTAGGTAAGTCCCGTTGGCTCGGGTTCCGTTTTGGAGCGTCTGTGTTTTGGATAACGCTCTTTGCCCGGTCTGCTGTTTTTTGGCTTCTGTTTGTGGGCTAAGCGTGTTCTCTAATAAAGTTGCATTCATCTTACTGCGAGCGACTCCATCTTTGTATGTGCTCAGAACATTACAATAGTATTTCAGGTGGAGAAAATCTTCCTTTTTTTTTAATTTACTTTGCTTATGAGAGGGTTTGTTAGCTTACACACTTGTAGCTTTTAAAATAACCTCATGTGATGTAGGTTACGTCAAGCCTGTATCCATGAACTGAACATTGGGGGAGTAAATCTCCCCAGGGGGCAGGACTTCACTAGCTCATGAGATGAAATTATTTAATTATTTAATTAATTATTAAGTGACTAATAAAGTATAATTACATTTACATTTATGGCACTTAGCACATGCTCTTATCCAGAGCGACTTACAAAAGTGCTTTATTATTTACTCATAGAATATATCCTAGTACAGTACAGTAGGTTAGAATCAAACATACCAATGAACTAGAATACTGTAGAATACAGGGATGAATGCTGATACCTAGAAGTACAAAATACATAAAGTCTATCTTAAACAATGAAAAGTGCTATAAACAATAAGTCCTAGAGTTTATTAAACAACATAAACAATACCCTACAATAAGTATTAATTTAGTCAGTCAATATGGGAGCAGTGTCAGTTGTTCTTTAAATATTCTGCAAATAGATGGGTCTTCAGTCTGCGCTTGAAGACCGCAAGGGACTCTGCTGTCCGGACAGCAAGTGGGAGTTCATTCCACCATCTTGGAGCCAGGACAGAAAATAGTCTCGACGCTTGTCATCCATGAGATCTGAAGCAAGGTATTTCAAGCCGAGCCAGACTTGAGGTTCGAAGTACTCCAGGTACGGATCGGGCTTTGACCATTGACCTCATGTATGAAGGGGCTGGTTCATTTTTGGCTTTGTAGGCAAACATCAAGGTTTTGAATCTGATGCGTGCAGCTACAGGGAGCCAAAGAATTATTACCACACTGAGTCAATATCAAGTATTATTCTTTAAGAGATGCTAACAGCTGACAGTGTGTGTTGGAAGTCTACATAGACTATAGTTTGAATTAAATATGTGCTGTATCAACAGTTTTAAAAATTGAAAAAATATTATGTATTCAAGATATTCAGATATATTGAAGTATATTATAAAGAATTCTCAAGAAAATCAAAAATGAATTAAATAATATTTTCCAGAATAGTACGTATCAGCTAAGTAAACTTGTACATTTGCTTATTTCATTTTTAATTTATTTTTCTCTTTAAACTGTTATCATTGTGGTGACCGTTGTCAGCCAGAGGAGGATGCCCCCCCACTCCCCCCCGCCTTGAGTCTTGGTTCTTCTCAAGGTTTCTTCCTCATGCTCTAGTGAGTTTTGCCTTGCCACTGTCGCTCTTGGCTTGGACATTTGTAAAGCTGCTTTTTCACAACATCTCTTGTAAATGGCACTGAATAAATACATTTTGAATTTGAATTTTGAATTTGAATTTATATTAGCTTTGCATAAATCATGGAATAAACTTGAAGTTCTTGGTAATCATCTAAGACTTTGGACTGTATTGTTTGTGATTACAGAAATTTCTTAAAGATGTTATATTTGTATCATAAAATATGAGCTGGACCCTCAAAAAAAACAATTGAACACAGGCTATGTTAAACATGAAATAATTGCATTTTATTTTATCTTTATTACTTCTACAAAACTTCAAGCATAAGTTTTTATTATTATTGCTTGATCGACGTGACTTTTCATTCTCATTCATGGTCTCATCTTCTCATCTTCCTGGGGACGCTCTCAGTCTCGGAGCAGTGAGAGGAGCTCGGGGAGTTTGTCTCTCTCCTCCTCTTCCTGGAGCTCCTTTGCTCCGTCTGGCTCCTGCAGCTCTGGCCCACGGCAGGAGCAGCATTGGAACTGTGAGCTCTGACCTCACCAGGAAATCTGACAGTGTTTCCAGGCCAGGAGCTGTACTGAGGTTGGTGATTCTGTGCCATCACCAAGAAAGCAGGTTTAGGTGCACTGGAGGCATAAGTAGCTGGTGTATTGTACAATACACCCTGCTGCAGCGTATTGTAAAGCGGATACCATCCAAGTGTGGAACTATTCCCTGCCGCCCCAAAGCTGGCACCCCATGCATCAGCCTTCCAAGCATTCCTGCCCAGCAGAGGGTGGTCCCTGCCATATCCTGGGGCCATGTAGCCAAAGGACTCTCTTGGAATTCTGTTTCGTAGATATTCGTGGACATCGTCTATGATTTTGCTCACGCCGTCCAGAGCCGGATGTCTGACAAACTGTGTGTTCCCCTCAGTGGAAGCTGCTGGAAGCTGAAATGAGAAATTGCTCTGCTGCTGAAGAGTCCAGTCATCATCATTATCAGCTTCATCATCATCATAATCGCTTTCATCCTCTGACTCTTCAGCCTGTTCAACCTGATGCTGGGGGCTTTCTGGGAGAGGTGGGAGAGGTACCTGACCTGCATCCTCTACCTCATTGTTGACGGGGGGCTGAGGCCCAGTGGTTTCACTTGGTGCTTTCTCAGTAAGGGTCAGAGGGACACCACACTGAACACAATCATGCAGATTGGATCCGCACACTGAGGAAAGAAAAAAATTCATCAGGTCTCCACTGTTGCCAGGTTTTGCAATGAAATGGGTCATGTGGGTCTGTTTTTTGCAAGCGGCATGTGTCATTTTGGCAAATCTGGCAAACGTGGCACAAGCACAAACATGCTTCCTTCATGTTAAATGTTTTCTTCCAACTTGGGGTTTTGTTCTAAAAATACAGTAAAGTAAAATATTTTGTATGTACATACCTTTGCAGTCGACCCGATGCAGCTTAATGACCGGGAACATTTTTTAAAGTCCAGAATTGTTTCGTGGTTTTGTTTGAAAACATAAACTAGTAACACTGTCGCTACGTTCACCTTGCTGTGACTGTGTTCCGAATGAATGTTTGGAAATGACTTTAGAATTTAGACGCTATCAGTGTTCTATGACATCGTGCTTCTGACGTAATTGTGGTCGCGGTTCCCACGGCGACGCCACCATGTTTGTTTACTTCCTTGTTTTGGTCCCTGTCGGCTCCGCCCCCTGCTTAGTACCGCCTCCTGTTACTGTAATCACGTGCAGCGCGTTAGTCCTCGTTAGTCTTTCTGTATATAAGCGCTCTCGGTAGGTAAGTCCCGTTGGCTCGGGTTCCGTTTTGGAGCGTCTGTGTTTTGGATAACGCTCTTTGCCCGGTCTGCTGTTTTTTGGCTTCTGTTTGTGGGCTAAGCGTGTTCTCTAATAAAGTTGCATTCATCTTACTGCGAGCGACTCCATCTTTGTATGTGCTCAGAACATTACAATAGTATTTCAGGTGGAGAAAATCTTCCTTTTTTTTTAATTTACTTTGCTTATGAGAGGGTTTGTTAGCTTACACACTTGTAGCTTTTAAAATAACCTCATGTGATGTAGGTTACGTCAAGCCTGTATCCATGAACTGAACATTGGGGGAGTAAATCTCCCCAGGGGGCAGGACTTCACTAGCTCATGAGATGAAATTATTTAATTATTTAATTAATTATTAAGTGACTAATAAAGTATAATTACATTTACATTTATGGCACTTAGCACATGCTCTTATCCAGAGCGACTTACAAAAGTGCTTTATTATTTACTCATAGAATATATCCTAGTACAGTACAGTAGGTTAGAATCAAACATACCAATGAACTAGAATACTGTAGAATACAGGGATGAATGCTGATACCTAGAAGTACAAAATACATAAAGTCTATCTTAAACAATGAAAAGTGCTATAAACAATAAGTCCTAGAGTTTATTAAACAACATAAACAATACCCTACAATAAGTATTAATTTAGTCAGTCAATATGGGAGCAGTGTCAGTTGTTCTTTAAATATTCTGCAAATAGATGGGTCTTCAGTCTGCGCTTGAAGACCGCAAGGGACTCTGCTGTCCGGACAGCAAGTGGGAGTTCATTCCACCATCTTGGAGCCAGGACAGAAAATAGTCTCGACGCTTGTCATCCATGAGATCTGAAGCAAGGTATTTCAAGCCGAGCCAGACTTGAGGTTCGAAGTACTCCAGGTACGGATCGGGCTTTGACCATTGACCTCATGTATGAAGGGGCTGGTTCATTTTTGGCTTTGTAGGCAAACATCAAGGTTTTGAATCTGATGCGTGCAGCTACAGGGAGCCAAAGAATTATTACCACACTGAGTCAATATCAAGTATTATTCTTTAAGAGATGCTAACAGCTGACAGTGTGTGTTGGAAGTCTACATAGACTATAGTTTGAATTAAATATGTGCTGTATCAACAGTTTTAAAAATTAAAAAAATATTATGTATTCAAGATATTCAGATATATTGAAGTATATTATAAAGAATTCTCAAGAAAATCAAAAATGAATTAAATAATATTTTCCAGAATAGTACGTATCAGCTAAGTAAACTTGTACATTTGCTTATTTCATTTTTAATTTATTTTTCTCTTTAAACTGTTATCATTGTGGTGACCGTTGTCAGCCAGAGGAGGATGCCCCCCCACTCCCCCCCGCCTTGAGTCTTGGTTCTTCTCAAGGTTTCTTCCTCATGCTCTAGTGAGTTTTGCCTTGCCACTGTCGCTCTTGGCTTGGACATTTGTAAAGCTGCTTTTTCACAACATCTCTTGTAAATGGCACTGAATAAATACATTTTGAATTTGAATTTTGAATTTGAATTTATATTAGCTTTGCATAAATCATGGAATAAACTTGAAGTTCTTGGTAATCATCTAAGACTTTGGACTGTATTGTTTGTGATTACAGAAATTTCTTAAAGATGTTATATTTGTATCATAAAATATGAGCTGGACCCTCAAAAAAACAATTGAACACAGGCTATGTTAAACATGAAATAATTGCATTTTATTTTATCTTTATTACTTCTACAAAACTTCAAGCATAAGTTTTTATTATTATTGCTTGATCGACGTGACTTTTCATTCTCATTCATGCTCTCATCTTCTCATCTTCCTGGGGACACTCTCTGTCTCGGAGCAGTGAGAGGAGCTCGGGGAGTTTGTCTCTCTCCTCCTCTTCCTGGAGCTCCTTTGCTCCGTCTGGCTCCTGCAGCTCTGGCCCACGGCAGGAGCAGCATTGGAACTGTGAGCTCTGACCTCACCAGGAAATCTGACAGTGTTTCCAGGCCAGGAGCTGTACTGAGGTTGGTGATTCTGTGCCATCACCAAGAAAGCAGGTTTAGGTGCACTGGAGGCATAAGTAGCTGGTGTATTGTACAATACACCCTGCTGCAGCGTATTGTAAAGCGGATACCATCCAAGTGTGGAACTATTCCCTGCCGCCCCAAAGCTGGCACCCCATGCATCAGCCTTCCAAGCATTCCTGCCCAGCAGAGGGTGGTCCCTGCCATATCCTGGGGCCATGTAGCCAAAGGACTCTCTTGGAATTCTGTTTCGTAGATATTCGTGGACATCGTCTATGATTTTGCTCACGCCGTCCAGAGCCGGATGTCTGACAAACTGTGTGTTCCCCTCAGTGGAAGCTGCTGGAAGCTGAAATGAGAAATTGCTCTGCTGCTGAAGAGTCCAGTCATCATCATTATCAGCTTCATCATCATCATAATCGCTTTCATCCTCTGACTCTTCAGCCTGTTCACCCTGATGCTGGGGGCTTTCTGGGAGAGGTGGGAGAGGTACCTGACCTGCATCCTCTACCTCATTGTTGACGGGGGGCTGAGGCCCAGTGGTTTCACTTGGTGCTTTCTCAGTAAGGGTCAGAGGGACACCACACTGAACACAATCATGCAGATTGGATCCGCACACTGAGGAAAGAAAAAAATTCATCAGGTCTCCACTGTTGCCAGGTTTTGCAATGAAATGGGTCATGTGGGTCTGTTTTTTGCAAGCGGCATGTGTCATTTTGGCAAATCTGGCAAACGTGGCACAAGCACAAACATGCTTCCTTCATGTTAAATGTTTTCTTCCAACTTGGGGTTTTGTTCTAAAAATACAGTAAAGTAAAATATTTTGTATGTACATACCTTTGCAGTCGACCCGATGCAGCTTAATGACCGGGAACATTTTTTAAAGTCCAGAATTGTTTCGTGGTTTTGTTTGAAAACATAAACTAGTAACACTGTCGCTACGTTCACCTTGCTGTGACTGTGTTCCGAATGAATGTTTGGAAATGACTTTAGAATTTAGACGCTATCAGTGTTCTATGACATCGTGCTTCTGACGTAATTGTGGTCGCGGTTCCCACGGCGACGCCACCATGTTTGTTTACTTCCTTGTTTTGGTCCCTGTCGGCTCCGCCCCCTGCTTAGTACCGCCTCCTGTTACTGTAATCACGTGCAGCGCGTTAGTCCTCGTTAGTCTTTCTGTATATAAGCGCTCTCGGTAGGTAAGTCCCGTTGGCTCGGGTTCCGTTTTGGAGCGTCTGTGTTTTGGATAACGCTCTTTGCCCGGTCTGCTGTTTTTTGGCTTCTGTTTGTGGGCTAAGCGTGTTCTCTAATAAAGTTGCATTCATCTTACTGCGAGCGACTCCATCTTTGTATGTGCTCAGAACATTACAATAGTATTTCAGGTGGAGAAAATCTTCCTTTTTTTTTAATTTACTTTGCTTATGAGAGGGTTTGTTAGCTTACACACTTGTAGCTTTTAAAATAACCTCATGTGATGTAGGTTACGTCAAGCCTGTATCCATGAACTGAACATTGGGGGAGTAAATCTCCCCAGGGGGCAGGACTTCACTAGCTCATGAGACGAAATTATTTAATTATTTAATTAATTATTAAGTGACTAATAAAGTATAATTACATTTACATTTATGGCACTTAGCACATGCTCTTATCCAGAGCGACTTACAAAAGTGCTTTATTATTTACTCATAGAATATATCCTAGTACAGTACAGTAGGTTAGAATCAAACATACCAATGAACTAGAATACTGTAGAATACAGGGATGAATGCTGATACCTAGAAGTACAAAATACATAAAGTCTATCTTAAACAATGAAAAGTGCTATAAACAATAAGTCCTAGAGTTTGTTAAACCTCATAAACAATACCCTACAATATTTATTCTGAGCCATGCGGTAAGTGATCCAGTGTGAGCAGCATATGGACGATTTTTGGAAAATGCTTTGACTAGGTAAAATTTTGAAATATAAGGTGTTGTTAAAGCCTCTCATTCACGCTATTAACGTTATAAGTTAAAATAATTGAATAATTCATAAACAAATAAATAGCGTTTGGATAATATTTAAAAATAAACATTTACGTAAAATAACTCTTACGTAACAACCAAGTTGTCATGTATTTTTATTCAAAAGCTAAAGTGTTGCTTTGATCGCTTTGGTCGGTCGACACTTGCCTGGCTCTGTTGAATTGCTGTTTCAAACTGTTTTATAATTCATGTAGTTAGATAATTTGGTTAAATCATTTACGATTTTATTTTGTTCATTTACTACTTTCGACTACGATTTCCAGTAAGGTTGACCGACGATAATCACGAAAATGAATCCAAGTGCTCCAAGTTCGCCGATGACTTTGTTGCACGTGGGTGACCTTCATTCAGACGTTACCGAGGCCATGGTATTCGAGAAATTGAGCCCTGCTGACACAATTGTCTCCATTCGAGTTTGCAGGGACATGATGACCAGTCGCTCACTCGAATATGCGTATGTGAACTTTCAGCAGCCGGTGGATGGAAGAGGAAGAGCGCAGTTGGCAACATCTTCATCAAGAACCTGGACAAGTCTATTGACTGCGGAGCCCTTTACGACACATTCTCCAACTTTGGAAACATCCTTTCCTGCAAGGTGGCGTGTGATGAGAATGGCTCTAAGGGCTACGGCTTTGTGCACTTTGAGACCGGCGAGGCTGCGGAGAGAGCCATTGAGAAACTTAATGGCATGTTGCTCAATGACCGCAAAGTGTTCATTGGCCACTTCAAGTCTCGCAAGGAGCGTGAGGCTGAGATGGGGGCCAAGGCCAAGGAATTCACCAATGTGTACATTAAGAACATTGGAGAGGACATGGACGACAACAAGCTAAATGAGATCTTCAGCAAGTTCAGCCCAACGCTGAGCCGTCGTGTCATGACAGACGAGAGCAGCAAGTCCAAGGGTTTTGGCTTTGTGAGCTTCGAGAGGCACGAGGATGCCAAAAGGGATGAGATGAACGGGAAGGAGTTGAATGGGAAGCAGCTGTATGTGGCTCGTGCCCAGAAGAAAGGCGAGAGGCAGACAGAGCTCAAACGCAAGTTTGAGCAGATGAAGCAGGACGGCACGACTCGCTACCAGGGAGTGAACCTGTACGTTAAAAACCTAGACGACAGTCTGGATGACGAGCGTCTGCGTAAAGAGTTCTCTCTATTCGGGACAATCACGAGTGCCAAGGTGATGACGGAGGGCGGCCGCTCCAAAGGGTTCGGCTTTGTGTGTTTCTCCTCGCTGGAGGAGGCCACCGAGGCAATGAAGGAGATGAACGGGTGCATCGTAGGCACCAAGCCGCTGTACGTGGCCCTGGCGCAGCGCAAGGAGGAGCGGCAGGCCCACCTCACCCACCAGTACATGCAGCGCATGGCCAGCGTGAGTGCCGTGCGCAACCCAGTGCTCAACCCCTACCAGCCCGCCCCGCCCTCCGGCTACTTCATGATGGCCATTCCACAGGCTCAGAACTGGGCTACCTGCTACCCGAGCAGGCAACTGGCACAGCTCCACCCCAGCACCCGCTGGGCTACGCACAGCATTCAGCCACAGCATTTCCAATACATGCCGAGTACCATCAGGCCCGCTGCAGACCAATCTCTGGGCCAGGAACCTCTCACTGCCTCCGTGCTGGATCTGGAACCTCCGCAGGAGCAGAAGCAGATGTTGGGTGATCGATGGTCTGTTTCCCGTGATCCAGAACATGCACCCCAACCTTGCAGGGACGGGTTTGCTCCTGGAGATCGACAACTTGGAGCTTCTTCTTATGCTGGAGTCTCCTGAGTCTCATTGAAACATTGAAACTGAAAAAATAAAAACGCATTAAATATTGAAATATTTTTGCCTGGTCCATAGACTCCAGTTTCAGGCCTTGATTACAGTAAACTAAAACAACATGTAAAAAGGCTAAATGATTGACACGTGTACAGTCGGTGACTCCTTTCTTTTTGTTCCTCTTACTGTTCGAATGCTCAGAATGTCAGTTTTTGCAGTTGACAGCTGAGCATTAGGCATGTGTATTGGATTGTATTAATAATACAATTGAGGATTCATTGCTGTTCAGGGACCCAGCAGTGGTAACTTGGCAGTGGTAGGGCTTGAACTAGCAACATTCTGATTACTACTCAAGTAACCTCTGAATAGTATTATTATGATTAATATTATTAATATATCTTACACTGAGGTCTGCTGAAGCTTACCCAGGATCCTTTGCAGCAGCCTGCCATATGCACAAATCATTACGAAAGGACACAGAATCTCTAAACTCCCTTGTTTTATGTTATTAGTTTGTCTAATTCAATGTTAAAGCACTTTCCCCTGTAAACACTCTTTTTATGACCTCATTTCACCGTTTCATGACTTTATGCCACGAACCAACCAACTATTCTTTTATACAACTCTTTTCAAACACTTCAACCATTGTGGGTAACTACACTATTATACACCTGTAATTCTTGTTATGCTATTTATTTTATTGGTACTGTCGATACATCGATGTTAGGAGAAATACCTCATGAATACTTTAAATGAATCCTTAAAATGACACCTATTCCATTTACTAATGCTAAGCTTGCTACAGTCTGAACTTCTAGCAAGTCAAGAGAAGTATCATGCAGTTTCTGTATTTTCTATAATTGCATAATATATGGATGGTTTTAAACTCAATAACATACGCACTTGCAAAATATGTGAATATAAAGGAACAAAAATAAATTAACATAACCACATACCTAAACATCATCTGGTACCATCACCCCATCACCCCTCAATGCAGTATGAGGATGGTCAGATTGTTGTATTTACTAATAGTTACCACTAGTATTAAAATAACAGTAAGCCCAAACTGTTCGACTATGTCCTCTTAAACAAACCTGTGATTTTTTAAATATTTGGACCACATCCTCCTGCAGAATAAAACAATCAGGAAATACAGTTGAGTTGGCCCATACCGCCCTCACATCAGTGTGATTTCCATCAATGACGTGTTATGGCTCTGGGTAAGGAACAATGTTATATTGTTCAATAAACTTTTCACAGGATGCATATTTTTCATTGTTTTAGCAAAGTTTTCGCTACCTCTATACAGCAAACACCAGAATCGACAAGGTTTACATTAATTATAGTCAGTAGAATTAAAGGGAAGAGGCCATATAAAAGGCTGGGATCTACATTTAGCAGACTCGGCACTGTGTTACTAGATATCGCCCACATTCCATTAATTTTATTAAGTCCTCTTTAAACAGAAAATAAAGATGCAGACTCAAGAATTAATTGAAGAGAGTAGTAGGTCCATTATTTATTTTGAGCTCAGCGTTACATACAAACGAGGCATAGTCCAGAATATGTCTAATAATCACACAAGGAACACACATTTTTATCCAGTTTTCACAACTGATTATGTGATTGCCACACCTTCTCTACATACTGGTGTTTGAAATCTCAACCACTGTGTTCAACCATACATTATTCAATATATGCAAATTGAGATCTATCATTGTACAAATTGAAGCTTGACCCCAGTATATCCTATTGGAAGATTTTCCTGGGGGTTTTTTTTGTTGTTGTTTTTTTTGTTTTTAACAAAGATGATCTCAACTCATACCATCAAACACCTGCAAGATGATGTTGCAGGTCAGTATCACCCTGCTCTTATGGTAAGATAATGAACCTTGCTTAGCCACAGAACTCTCGAAGAGGCTTTCACGTCTTTTAAAAGCCGGGATCGTTCCCAATACTTAGGAAGCTATTTCTCACGGGAACAGTCCAGAGTCATCTGCCGTAGACTTCCACAGAGGCCTTGAAACCACCTGCATCAGAGCCTCTGCTCTGCACTTACAGACCCACAAAGGCCTTAAGATACCCCAGAAACATTATTCCTCTTTATGCTTTCAAACACAGTCTTGCACCACTCTGCACCTGTTGCAGAGAGCTTCAAAGCCTATTATAATAAGATCACAGATCGCCTCATGAAAATACCTTTACCCCAAAACATTTTATTACCTCAGGTGGAACAGTGTGTATAGGCCTAGACCTCTTTAGATGTAACTTAGAACCGCCGGTGACCGCTGTATGCGTTTCTTTGGTTGTACAAGCTCCACTGGAGGACTCGATGAATAGTTGATGATGGAAGAGGGGTATATCAGATTCACCCCTTCTGCCTCCATGTGACAAATTAACACACTACATAAACTTTTAGAAATAAATCAGTCTTTTAACAAATGGTAAACATTCTCTAGAAAAGATTATCTTGTAACAATTCATTGAGTATATGAACTGTTTTTGTGTCCTTATATCTATAAATGAAAAGTAATAAAACATTATAGATGATAAATAAATTACATAAAATGTATAAAAGTTCACAAATAAGAAAGTACCTGAGTCTGCACTTCTCTCCACAGATTCAAGAAACTCGTGAAAGTTGGAAGCTATAGAAACACATAGTACAGAATTATAGACTGACTGAGGTGTGAGCAGAAAGATCGCCATGATGTCCTTATATCTAAAGCACTCAAAGCATTGATGCTATGTAAATAAACTGTGATCCGATTGGTTCAATCTAAGTAAATAGATTCACCTACTTTGAAGTTAAAGTTTTTCTCAAAAGGTTAGAACTGGTTGACTATACTTTGCCGTGTTCTGTAATAGAAAATGTAAACATTTATATCTCAAATATTGCACGACAGAAATCAATTCAAGACTAACCTCTAATGACCGCTAGATGGGGGAAGATATTAAGTAATAAATGAGTCCAGATCCTCCTGCCCGACAATACGGTGAGACTCTGTTTTTACGTGTGATGGAAAATGATACGAAACTATGTATTATGTGATTCATATAAAATCACACTGATCCTTTTGTTCTTAAATTAATAATGCTGTTTGCACATTTATATCCGCCTGTTGCTGATTAAGTTGAACATGTATCAGGAACTGTTAACATCAAGGTCAACTTGACACACAACCCACACTGTTTGGAGTCAGTTTGGGTTGGTTTGTGGAAAAAAACAAGCTGAGAGCTGATTGGCTTATAGCCACAGCAACAAAGGAAAGAAGAGCTGCTTAAGAAAAGATGATTGGTTAAAGACAGCACAGGAGTAGTATAACTAGCCACGGTTTTGTATACTCGGGGCTCCCTACCTGAGGAGAGCCAAACATTTATTTTATTCTTTTTCTTATTAAATTACTCTCTTAATCACGTCTGACTTGCTGTTTGTTCAAAATTCCACAACATATGTCATTACTACGCCGCACAAAAAAGACCGCCATATTTGTAGTTCCACAATGTGAAAAGGCGTCATTTTCTATGCAAACGAATGAATAAACACCATGCCATGCCTTGCTGTATCCCCTCTTTGCACCGCTGGACAGACACACTCATGACACTGTACTCATCAAAAGCAGCACCAGAGACGCACTGAGTCATATCCCGCTACACACCTCTCAGGCCAGCTTGTTTGCACGTTTTGTCATAAAACTTAAAATGTCATTTGTTGCCATTATATATAAAATTACCTATTTAAAAAAACAAATAAATCAAAAAGTACTTGTGGCTAGAGAAACACGTGGCTAATCACCTACAAGAAATAATGTCAGTGATGTTTGGGGCAGGTGTTTCAAACTTGCCCAGACTCTTGAGAAGCACCTAAACGCTCACACAAGGGTGTCCGCTTGCCAGAGTGCTGCAAATACTGCAGGAAGGGCTTTGGTGAAACAGGCCACATGGAGGAGCAGAAGACAATCCACACAACTGAAGAAGCCCATAGCTGCCCAGTATGTCAGAATCCACACGGGAGAAGAACCCTGTAGCTGCCCAGTATGTCAGAAGCAATTTGTGCAGCTGGGTAATGAACCATATTTGTACCCATTCGTATGTAGGGAGCAAATCAGTTGAAGACTTGAACAGTATGTTAACAATCAGTTAAAATTACTGTTGATGAAAAGAAAACAATGGCTAATATGTTTCTTCACAGCTATGTCATTGGTTAATCTATTTTTGTCAGATTTAGTGCTTGTTTGGGCAAGTGTGTTAAAGTCTTCCTTTGTTTTTGGTTTTGTTCCTTTTCATATAGTTGTTTATTCCTTTTTTTCTAGTGATGTCCATTATCCATTTAAAATCTGTCAAATTAAACAAATGTGAAACAAATTCCATAGTATTCAGATTTGATTGCAAAAGAGACCAACCACTCCCCGTATTTTGAATTTTGCATATACAGTATATGTGCAGTTCCAGCCTAGTCAATTGATCCAAAATCTGGCCCAGATGTATCTGTTGACTGCAAATTTGAATGATTTCTGTGCTCTGCAGCAAAGGAGCGTTTGGTTACTATCTGATGGATTAAAATAGGCTTGTTGGTAGCAAAGACATCACTAAAGTGTACAGAGCAAAGGTACTCCAGGACCAGGATGGGTAAGTAGCAGCTTGATCAGTGGAATCTTCTGTGAGACGTAACAGGATTTCGGTCTTAAATGTAATGTTAGATCAAGTGAAAAAAATTAGTGGATTGAAATACAGATAAAAAAATCCACTAAAAGTGCATCTGCATCATTGGTTAAAAAGTTGTTCTGCTAGTTGTCAGATTTTGTTCCAGTAATCTAATGTTTCCTGGGACTAGGTGGTTCAAGATTATATTGGTGTTTGCTTTATTTCTGTGATTTTTTTAACCATAGTCTAATTGTTTATACTGTCTACCAAATGCAATACTGAGTAGTGAAACACTGACACAATCCCTTTTGGCGTCAGACATTTGTAATATTTTCAATAATCTACAGTTGTAAGTCAAGAGGGCAGCACCATTTTAAAGTGTAGTTTCCTTTCTCTGTCTCACTTTCTGGAATTTTTCCGTCTGTGTTTTTATTAAAGTTAAAAATGGAAAGGGTATTAAAACTCCCTTTCACTGACATCTCTTCCACTGAACTTGTAGAGAAAGTGATGATATGAAGATGATTATGTTTATCGCTTTCACTCAGAGATCATTGTCTGAGGGTCATGTTGTACAGTTCACGATGTCCCGGGTTGCAATCAGGAGGTTTAACAGTGATGTGCCACACAGTTGTCTGTGGTGTTCTTATATGATCTAAAAGTCAGACTTACCATTTATCAGTCAAATCAATTAAAGAACATTCATGATCAACAATTTGTGGGTGGCCATGATACTAATGGCCTGGTGGAAATTCCACAAGATATCAAACTCCACACTAACATAAACATAACACTGCTTTCATGTCACTTCCACAAGTAGCCCAAACATAAGATATAGAAAGCAGGTAAGAGCGGAGCAGTCAATGTGCCTAATATGACTGCAAAAGCCTGGCAGGACAGGAGGTATTCCTGCTTCTGCTAATCAGCAAAAGGAAGCTCCTGGCAAAGTGACGTGGACTGCAAAAAAATCACCAGGAAGGTCAAGCTACAAATGCCAGAGAGGAGCAGGGAGCACCAAAAGTTCCATAGCATCCTGCGGAAAGAGTACCACATAAGCATGGAAACAGTACAGCAACCCATGGTATGAGCATGGACAGATGAGGAAGAGCTGCTAGAACAGTACGTCCCCAATAAGCAGGCAGGATGTGGATCCGTCTCACTATTTCATCGGCAGAAATGCAGGAGCAGGTGATAATACTCCTGGGCCCAGCACTCTTCAACCTGGGTACTTTAAGGAGAACACGGCAGCCTCCCAAAAGTGATACAAAGTCCCAAAATGGCTATTACCTGTGCTGAATAACAGTATGAAGGACAAATCTACCCCTGTCCAAAGTTTAATTGATTTAACTGAATGCCAACTATACTACCACCATCAATCTGTGTAAGGTGTACTTGCAAGTGCCTTTAGCACCAAAAGCAAAAGAACTCAGTGTTTTCAACACATTTCATCCAAGCATCATCATGTGAAATGATGTTCTTTTCGGAAATTCTTCATCTAAATATGGTTGTGTTGCTAATGAGATCATATTATTTGTTACTCTTTAAACCTTATTATTCATTTAAGATTCAAAGTCTACTGTGTTAGGAAACCTATGTGAGAATATAAAATCAGCAGTTTCTGCATGCTTGTGTGATGAATACAGAAAGTGATCTCTTATACCTGCGGAATTAAGGCTTCAAATGTCTTGGTGTTCAGACGATATGGAGAGGCTCTGGGAATCTGGAAGGATAAACGTTTGTTTCATTTTCAGGGACTGTTGATCATTTATTTGTCCATTCATTTATTACACTATTAAGGGATTATTAATGTGCACTGGGAGAACAGTATAAAGTTATCAGTCTTCTTTATCAGTCTTCTAACTAAACAGCCTGGTCTTGTAAGGTAACCACATGCACACCTTTCCCTCAGTGATGGCAAGGAGTGGTTTAAACTCACCATGTCATCTGTGATTCTGAGTGTGAGTGCTCCTGCATTTTTCTACACAAAGCCTGCTGAGTTGGCAGTGAAGGCAGAGATGCCCATATACAGCATGTTGCTTTCATCAGGTGGCAGTGAAAATGGTGTCGGGGCAAAAGCGGGTTTCTTGTGCACTCCAATGTTGTAAAACTCCCCCTATATAGAGAGCAATGCAGAGATGAACTTATTCTTTTACAGCTCCTGGGTCTTGATTCTTCGTTCAGATTAAACTGTTTTATCAGTGTAACCTTTGTGTAACCTTTTTTTCCTACAAAAGCCCAACAGTGCTTTCTGGATACACTTAGGCACAGTTTTGCAAGTGCTCCTGTTATTCCCTGTTAATTCAGATCTTTGGCTCAGAAAGGCTTTCTTATGATCATTATGGTCATTATTCTTATGCTTTGACAACTTGTGCCTTTTTTAACTTGTGCCTGAAAACCCCTTTACCTATGCCAATGATAAAACACTGATGAACTCCTGCAAACAAGTTGTAGTTTATTAATTAGTGCATTAATCTTAGTTTGGGATCTTTAATGACCATCTTAATCTGTGTATATTATTTGATTGTTGGTTCTTTCCTAGCTGAATGTAACTTCCTCTCACAGTAGTGTACAACTTCCAAGCTTATCAAAGGATAGTGTTGTAGTCAGGACCATTAAAAAATCATTCAAGCAAAGACCAAGATTTTGTAGTGTTTGAATCTGAGACAAGAATGAGACTTATTTAACAATGATTTTACTTTAATTATACCACTCACTGATAATGTATTGTAAATTGTCATTGTCATAAATAATTGTCATTATAAAGGCAGCTGAATATAAACAAATATAAAGCAAAAAGGTTCATATGGTCATTTTTATTATTAAATTAAAACATAGTAATACTTAAATAATTGCTATCAGCCCTTGGGTCAATCATGGAAAGGATTAACTAGATGTGTTCTGTAATGTGTTAAATCCTCTTGATAAATGCATAGCTTTAGCTATATCATAAAACATATGATGAGTCCTTTTCTCATTATTACTTGTGTACAACAAAAGTTTGTGTGACAAGCAGCAACATGTATATTTGCCAATTTATGAAAACGGGAGTATGCGCAGTGGGAGAGTAAATATCTTTTAAAATGACTCTCAATTAATGGCAATGCATTTACAATAAGTCTCTTGCCACAATAACAACACTGTCTGGATTTGCCATCAGCTGGTTGATTGCAGCATCATGCAGCCTGCAGCCTAGCATTTGTTTGCAGGGGAACATACACTGCCATAATTATTAGCATAATGAATTTTTTAAGGAGAAAGAATAGTCTGTACATTAATGTTAAAAATTCCAGATCCAGATAGCAGTGTTTATGTATGTCAGTGGCTGTGCACCAGTACTTGTGAATGTACAAACACAAACCTCACCCTTTGGGTCTTCCCCAAGTCCCCTGTCCTGTTCACACTACTAGCTAAGAGCAACCAGCTAACTTGATAGCAGTGTGACTCAATAATAATAATAATAATAATAATAATAGTAATAATAATAATAATAATAATAATAATAATAATAATAATAATGATAATATGGCGCTTCCATGCACATCAGCAAGCAAATAGGAACACTAGCACTTGCATGAAATTAAGCATATTAGCATTTCAGAAGGCAGATTATTTAGCCTGCTAAAATAGCAGGTGTGGCAGCAAATGTCTGTTCAAAACACTATGTCACAGGTATGAGTATCATATATTTGATATAGTATGATTGTTCATGTTTGTAAATTTAAAGCTTACAAATGCTGTATTTACAGTGTATTGCAGGTTATTAAAATGTGGCAGTAATTATTAGGATATAGAGAATTGTAGTGTTTAAACAAATCATTATGTCAGAAGTATGTTTAGGGGAGAATACACCCTGACCCACCCAGAGTTAACACACACTTACCTTACATTATTGATCATAAACTTGAATAGCTACAATACTGCCTGCTAATCATGCAGTTTGAAGTTTGCAAAGTGTGTACCCAGGCAAAATCTGTGTTAAAACTTTCCTTTAACACAGAGTCATACATGAGTCAGACATGATTCTGAATAAATTAATGAATGAAAAAATGAAAAGCCTTATTTCATTTCAAACTGCACTTCAGGAACACTGAGCTCAAGTTCTGAGGAAACTTCCCTGCATATTTTCAGGGGTTTTCTGCCTCACCATGCCTGAATCACCTCATAAGGAGCTTGATAATGAGGAGACAGGGTGACTGAGGCAGTGAACACTCCTCACTGAGCATACTGGCTTCCAAGAGCTGGAGCTGGGAAGACCTATAGGTCTGTGACACACACTCCCACCCAGTCCTGATACTAAGAAGGTGGAACCTACAGGCTAATATGCAGCTGCCTGTGCATCAATAGGCGTCTGGGGTGTCCATCACTCAGGGAGGCGTGGCTGAAGGCGTGGCCTTGCAGACTCTGAGAGCTGGCTGAGGTAATCTCTAAAGGAGAGAGTAGTCACCAATAATCATGGAAATGTAGCCATAACTGTACAGTATATTTCACAGCCATGTATATTACATATCACAGACCAGGCTTACCAGAATAAATATTCCACACATACAGCTCATATATATCTGTGTGTGTGTGTGTGTAAAAACATGCTCCTGTTTTAGTCTCAACACAGACAGATATACATGTAGGAGTAGCAAACTGAAGTAAGAGCTCACCTTCACCAGTACATAGTCTCCAGCTTTAACAGTGACAGGGTTGGTATCCGTGGGATAAGAAAGCAAATCCTTTCTTGGAAAAATAACCTTCACATTCCCATCATTCCGACCACAAAGATCTTGAGATGACTTCTTACTTTCCTGCAGAAAACAGACTCAGTCAAGCAAAAACAGCAGATAACATTTGTACAATATAAAAGGCTTGACTAAGCACTGTAGCAGACAGAAATTCTCTCCTGCTCTTACATTGCCTCCAGATACCATGCCACAACGTCTCACTAGTGTTATCCAAACCAAGGGTGGTTATTCCCACTGTTATGTAGATGGTCATAAAATTCTGTTATCAGTGTGTATATCGGTAGATCCAATCTCAGCATGACTGGTAGCGCATATTAACACACAAGTGGCAAACACCTTGGGGTAGTTTTCTGTGCATTCGCCAGGCATGTCCTCAAAAGAAGGACACTAACAAGAATCAAAATTAACTAAGACCCCAATCTTCAAACAGTTATTGATGGCAGGTAATACACTAAAGACCACAAGCACAGGGAAACCAGTCATTGGGATTTCCCGGTACCAAAGATGTGAACTGCTCTCAACACTTCAAAAATAACAAAAAGCTCAAAGCATCCAAAACAGACACAATGCTATGCCTAACCAGGGAAGGGTTTCAAATGAAAGGGCCACAGAAACCCATGCGGCAATCGCAAACTAACACCACAAACGGGAAAGTGACCATACAACTCAAATAGACTAAAATAGACCAAACAATGCCCTAAATACATAAACACATAAACTCTATTTGCCCTCCAGAAAAGAACAAGGCCAAAACCAAAATGAAATGCCAAAAGGTGCTAGGGCTGAGCTGATAGACAATGCCATTGTTCATCATCGTTGTCAGACAGACCTCATGATGTTGATCCAGCAGGTCTAAATAAGATAAGGGAGGAGAATTTGCTGCAAATATTTATTTTCTTGCAGAAATCTAGTTAAATCGATATGCAAAACATGATGACCAAGACACACAGATGCAGCAATCCCAAATTATTAACAGCAGAAGTGCTCCAAACACAGTTGTAACACAGCATGGCTTCAACCCACTGCAGTACTCACTCCCTCCACTAGGACAAGCTGTTTGCTGTCGATGAAACTGGTGTTGACCTTAGCCGCATCTTCTCGGAATGTAAAGATAAGCTCCTCCAGGCGACAGCTTCTTCACCTCAGCTGGGATATCGTCCCTGAGACGGTGATATGCCTGAGTTTTCTGTGGGTGTGGTACACACATGTTCATGTCAGAAGGTAAAGCCCAACTGGCAGCCACAAGACCCTTTCAATTCTCCAAATGATAATAGACAATGGTGAATTTCTTGATAGAACCATCACATGAACCAGGGAGAATGTCTGTTTTTTGATAGTGTTAAACACAATGACAAAATAGGATCTCACCTTCCTCATGCTGTAGGCAAACAGGAAGGCTACATTATAGCCCACTTCCCTGATCAAAGAGACCGACTGCTGGTGGTCCTCCTCGGTTTCCCCACAGAAGCCTGTGATGAAGTCACTGCTCAGACTGACCCCTGTAAAAAGAAATTATACATAGATATATATTCACACAAGACCTATTATAGCTACAATAATTTTATAATTACATATTGAATGTTTGGTAATGATAGGACACCTGGTATTATCTTTCAAATGTTTTCCACAAGCTCAAGGTAGGCTTCCCTAGTATACCTATGAAAACATCCCAGAGCATGATGACTTAAAGTGAGAACTAAGTTTTAACACATGAGACATCAAGAGATTTGAGATAAGCAGGCTAATCTCTACTGTGCTTGTGGTGAGTGCTGTCGTTCTAGGAGCGTTTCTCACCCACGCCTCATGGTCTGTAAGACTCTGCTGCTGCCGCTCTGAGCTGGCAAGTGGATCTGCTTACAGATGTTCCTCCGCTCTTGGATTAGCTATAACACCTTCAGGAAACATACTCACCCACCCCAGCACAGGTCAAACGAAAACAGCACAAATTGACTATGGCAGTCAAACCTTATTTCACATATCTGATAAGCATAAGGCTTTTTCAATCTGATAATCTATTAATGATCTTTTCTACTGCTCACATCCAAATTTGCGAATCCTAAATTATTATCCAATCTGCTGCTTAAAATGGCCTATGAGCAATATCTGCACATGAATTCAGACTATAAGAAACTGTTCAACTAAATACTTAAACTCTTTGAACATCCACTACACCACACAAGCCATAAACAGTCAGGGCCGGATTACCAATAGATTACCAGAGCAGGCAGTGACCTGTAGGTCCCACACCTTTTAGGGGCCATGCAACAAGGAATTAAAAAAAAAAAAACATATTAGGAGATAATTTGCAAGGGAGGCCCCAAGATTATGACTGCCTAGGGGCCTCCACAGGGTTTAATCTGCCACTGTAGGCAGTGTACATGTACATGCCCCTAAATGTAATTGGTAACATATTCCATTACATTACTCAAACGAGGAACATACTTTAAAAACTTTGGAATACTTCAACATTGTCCAAGACTATTTCAAATATAACTCACTTTAATTACATTTAAATTACATTTAACAGCATGTATTCTGTGTTCTGTATTTTGTCACCTGCAATGAAATACATTTTAAAAGTACCTTCCCCACACTAGTCATGGGTATCCCAACCAAAAACCACATGCTCACATCCATGACTCTGGGGTTTCTACCTCATCAGGAAAGTCTTTAGGATGTGGCCAGGTGAAGCGAATCCTTGTCAGGGTTTACGAGGGAGACGTGGTGTAGCAGGTCAGCGAATCGTAGGCCTCCTTGCTCATCACGGGAACACGGTGCTGAAACCACGGCTGAGGTGCGAACCAAGCTCCGAGTTGCTGGCCCCGTCCCCAGACACGTCTCTGTAGCTGTTCACGTTTTGACCCAGCAGGGTCACTTCCTTCACCCCCTATGGCCATGATCATTTCATATACTTAGTGTTCACATCTGGCCAAGTTTCACACACAGAAACTAGTAAAGCCAGACTGCACACATAGTCGCTGAAGGGAAGAGACCTGGTCAGACAGCATGCGCACTTCTTCAAGTATGGAGGACACAGGTCTGCTCCTTTCCCTCCCCCAGGTAAACGGCACAATGCAGTAGCTGAACATGTTGTCACAGCCCCGCATGATAGACCTACAGCAGTCAAAGAGGGACAAAATATACTGGATAATCCCACTGTAAGACAAGGTGCCACCAACAAGGCTTGCAGTACACAAGGTCTGTACTGTCAACAGCGTGAAAGGACTTTAAAAGTATCGACCCCCTGATATCAAACCATTGTTTGAAGTGCTACATCTAAAAGCATGAAGGAGCTGAAGATGAGCCACCACGGTGTTTGAAGTTTTATATCCCTTCATAAGTGTAGGAGGGTCAGTCATGTATAAATATTTAACCAAAAAATGCAGATTGACAAGTGTTCAGTAAAATGATAATAATAAACAACTGAACTATGAGCATTTGCTGTTTTTGGCTTTATTGTGGATGCAAGTCCCATGTTTCATCCAATATGGTAGCAAATGCCTTTAAATTATAGCTGACTTTTCTGTATTTTAATCTAACAGTTGCTGTTCAGATTAAATTCAGTGTATTAGAGTTGAATATGAAAACACCAAAAACTGTCTATACATGTTAACTTAAAAATTGAACTGTACATGTGAGACTGTTATTTTACTCTTTACCATCTTTACAAAATCACACAGTGCAAAGTTAATTTAAGAGTTAGTGTTTAGCAGGAACTCGTCCCTTATAAATCAGCCAGATATTATTATGGCACTCACACAAAGGCACTGTGTCCTGAATGGTGAATGGGCATGACATCAGCATATGCCTCTTCCAGGGAGAGCAGGACATTGCTGGTCCTCTGACCCCCATGGGCCAGTGCAAGGAGTCGGAGAAGATCTCTGTAGGCATCTGGCCCTGCTACAACATCCACCACCCTCTCCTTCTCCAGCAACTCAGTCTTCAGTCTCTCTGCCATGCAACCTACAAGAGAGCAAGCACACATATGCGTATACGGGCGCGTGAACCCACACACAAACATACATGCGCACACACGAACATTTCAGACTGAGAGATACATTTGAACGTGAATGAAGAACTATGGTGAAGTGAGAAGTTACCCAGGACTCCTATCTTTAATGGAGTGCTGCTCTTTAGATGCTTCTTTTTCAGAACTGCTGGATGTTTGAGTCTGTTCCAGATGGTCTGCTCTGCCTTTTCCCTGTCACAATGATTTTTATTTTTTCCAACAGAAAATAGCATTACATCCAAGCAAAAAATGTCACTGAAGTCAAGGACTGCTGTCAAGTTGCATAAGATTGGCAACGTATAGATTCACTGTGTAAAATACAAACAGAAATAGGCTTTTCCTACCTTATGGAGCATGTGACAAGAAGCACCACATCTGCCTGTATATAAAAAAAAAAAAATTAGGAAAGATGAGAATGAAAGCTTTCAAATAAAGGAAGCGCTGTGTTTATCAAGGGTCAAAGGTCAAGGCATTGACACTTACCTCTGATAGTTCGTGGGTCCGAACATATCCACCCTTCTGAAGAATGGACCACGCAATTTCAGTGTCGTTGACGTTCATCTGACAGCCGTATGTTTCGAAATACACTGCAAGATGTAAACACCAAAATAAAATTGGCAACGACTACCGGCATACTGACACATGGGAATTAAAATCCTAAAGCCTGAACTATCATGGCAACAAATGTAGTTACATACCTTTCCGTAGCTGCGCCAGACCACTTTCTTCAGGAAGATACGATTCCTCATGTTCCTGTTGCGTCTCAGTTGAACTTTTGCCTGAAGAACTCTTAATGACGACAGCTTGGTCTTAAATGTGCTCACTCTCGTCTCATCAGTCTCATTAGTAGGAGTGCTAGATAGAGACACTGAGCAATAACCTCTGCATTTGTCGGCGAGTCGAGATAAACACTTTTGAACAGAAAACACTAGAAGTCTAAGCCTGCGGGCAGACATCATGTCTAAACGGGAGATTCGGCTACAAAGCCATGAACAAGACACGAAACTCAATTTAACTTTAAAAGTAACGTTAGCTAAGGCTAAGTGCTAACTTAGCAATGGTGCTGTGGTTTGCGCAGAACAATTTTATATACAAAAGTATATTATCAGCGAGCTAACAAATCTGTACAAGCAGCCAATAAATATAAAAATATCTGTAGCTTAGTTAGGTAACCTAATAATTCAGCTGTAACATACACTCACGTATGACCCCACACGGTTAACATTGACATGCAGTTTTGTAATTTTCAAAATAACGGTTTCATTAAAACGTAACAGTGATACTCGTGTTTCAGTTCTAAGACAAGTAAACGGTGTAACTTGGGAGGGAGATCAATCGCAAAAATATCGATTTACGTTTTTTAATTCATATTTTTGTAATTAATATTTTTTAATTAATATTTTTTTAATTAATAGTTTTGTGAAATCTTATATTTAACATAAACGGCTACTTTTATTTTGCAAGTGTTTACTTGTTAGTCATAAGTAGTGTTTTGTGAGATGATTGTTCGTTTTCACACATGGCTCTCTGTCCCTCACCTACTCTGATCTAATGACGAATGCGTAATTTATTTTATAAGTGGACTTCACATTTCGTTCTGTTACCTAAGGGTCAATACAACATACTCGTTTAAATGTGCTGATACAAAGATTGTGAAACAATTAATGTTTTTAATTAACTGATTAAAGTTTTACTCTGAATGAACACATTTTACGAATATATAGGAATGTTAACCTTATTACATTGTCTTTGATGAGGAAATGGGTATTTTGGATGTTTTAACCTTTTAAACATGTTTTAACCTTTTAAACTTTTAAATATTACCGTAAGGTTGTAAATACGTTCATTAATATTTTAGGTATTTTGATTATTCATTTTGCAATTTTGATTAAAAATAAATAAATAAATAAAATAAAAAATCAAGTTATTTAAACATGTCCAAGAATTGCTGTCCACTCTCTCATCTTTGGATAACCATCTTGGTAAAAATGCGACCTTTGACATCAGTGACCTCACAACTTTAAAAAAGGTCTATCTTCATTCGACTAAAGGCATAAACTGCATGCTCCTATAGTATGTCAGTTCATTTGAATTTCTCACTTTGTCTCCATACTCAGATGAGTTAAAGCTAAAAATGTCCACCCCATTGTGATGAAATATTGAGTTAATAAACATTATTTTAGAATATCAAAATATATGTTTGAAATGCTAACTTTAGCTAAAATTGTCCACCTGCTGACATGACAGTTGCACAATACAGTGAACATATACTTGCATATACCTTCTTTGCTGTTTTCTTGTTGTTTTGTTTTAAGTAATATTTCCTAATAACTATTAAACTATTGATGTTCAGCTACGACAGGAGCTGAAGTAGCAAAGAGGAAAAGGTCCAGGTGAGATGCAGACCCTTGGAGGAAAGAGACAATTACCTGTGAAATTAGAGAGAGAGAGAAAGCGCTGTAGAAAAGGTGAGGAGATTTTAACAAAAAAGGGAATTCATGACTGAAAAAGAAAGGTATGCCAAAAAAACCCCAAAACAAAACAGAGTCGAGAAAGGAATAGTTGCCATGACAACTAAACATTCTTGAAGAGCTATAAACTGTGTTATCAAGGTGTATTTTAAATGTTCATAACTTTGCTTTTAATGGCTTTAAACGTTATATATAGCTTAGAAGTATGTAGAGGTTGGAGGAATATGTGTGGCTATATTTGGGCTATTTCTTCTGTTTGGGTATGAGTGGTTTGTAGCATTTAGCCTTGGACATTGAGAGTGCTGAAAAGTCTAAATGTGTCTGTGAAAGCTTTAGAAGTATAAAGTGATTGATTTTTAAATTAGTAATGAAAATGCTGAGGTAATAAAATGATATTGTAAGCAGAAAAGTATGGATGGTCCCGAATAAACTGGTTTCATGCAGGAAAGACCAGTGTAGGCTTCAGCATAAATCTTCAGGAGGCCTCTTTGAAAAAGCCTCTAGGGGATTCCGTTGAAGGGAGAGCCTTGGTTCAAGGATGGGACATCCCGGCCAAGCACTGGAAGAAACAATATGGAGATCACCAAAAGAAACAATATGGGCATCCGGTGATATAGAATAGGATCGTCTTTTAAAAAAATAGAAGTAGTTCAGATTGAACATAATAGTACCAAGAACTTGTTGGTGTAACTATTAAATATCAATTAGCATATATTGAATAATGTATGGTTTGAACATAATAGTGGAAACCTGGACAAGTATTATGAAAAAATAAAAATGGTTATGCAAGTGTCCTTGAAGCGTTTGGTTACTATCTGATGGATTAAAATAGGTTTGTTGGTAACAAAGACATCACTAAAGTGTACAGAGCAAAGGTACTCCAGGACCAGGATGGGTAAGTAGCAGCTTGATCAATGGACTCTTCTGTGAGACGTAACAGGGCGTCGGTCTTAAATGTAATGTTAGATCAAGTGAAAAACTTTAGTGGATTGAAATACAGATAAATAAATCCACCAAAAGTACACCTGCATCACTGGTAAAAAGTTGTTCTGCTAGTTGTCTGATTTTGTTCCAGTAATCTAATGTTTCCTGTGGACTAGGTGGTTCAAGATTATATTGGTGTTTGCTTTATTTCTGTGATCTTTTTAACCATAGTCTGCTTGTTTATACTGTCTACCAAATACTGAGTAGTGAAACACTGACACAATCCCTTTTGGCGTCAGACATTTGTAATAATTTCAATAATCTACAGTTGTAAATCAAGAGGGCAGCACCATTTTAAAGTCTAGTTTCCTTTCTCTGTATCACTTTCTGGAATTTTTCCGTCTGTGTTTTTATTAAAGTTAAAAATGGAAAGGGTATTAAAACTCCCTTTCACTGACATCTCTTCCACTGAACTTGTAGAGAAAGTGATGATATGAAGATGATTATGTTTATCGCTTTCACTCAGAGATCATTGTCTGAGGGTCATGTTGTACAGTTCACGATGCCCCGGGTTGCAATCAGGAGGTTTGACAGTGATGTGCCACAGTTGTCTGTGGTGTTCTATATGATCATCACAGAACATCACACATAACTGGTCAAATTGTATCTCGAGTAGTATATTTGTGTATTATACTATATATTAGCAGCATATCTTTATGATGCAATTAAAAACATTCCCCATCCCCCTGAATACCAATCATATTACATATCTGGGTACTAAATTCTCTTCCCAGTTGTCTGTTATTCAAAATAAATAGTCATCCAATTATTAAAACAATAAGCGACGAACTTCATTGATGGACAAATTTGCCCCTTATGCTCTTCGGACAAACTGCAATAATTAAAATGAGAATATTACCTAAACGAAATTGTTTGTTTTCAATTATTCCAGTGCCACCAACCTGTCTAAAATCTTTGGACAACATCATAACTTGATTCTACTGGAAAAATAAATCACATAGAATCAAACTCACAACATTACAGAACTGTAGTTGATTATTGCAAATCAACTACAATATGGAATAAAATGGATAAAACCTAGTATATCAGACAGAATATGGATAGACATAGAGCAAACATTATGCAAAGATCTAAAAGTCAGACTTACCATTTATCAGTCAAATCAATTAAAGAACATTCATGATCAACAATTTGTGGGTGGCCATGATACTAACAGCCTGGTGGAAATTCCACAAGATATCAAACTCCACACTAACATAAACATAACACTGCTTTCATGTCACTTCCACAAGTAGCCCAAACATAAGATATAGAAAGCAGGTAAGAGCAACTATCAGTTCAGAGACATTAAACTCACCTGCATCCATATCAGTATTATAAACATTCCTAATACAAAAAAACTATCACATAAGATATACAAAATAATAATGAAATCAAATCGCATAATTACTCTCCCATCGAGACAATGGGAGGAAGATTTATTACTAGCCCCCGACGCCACAGTCTGGATTAAAATGTATAATAATAATTACCACATGACAGCAACACTAACCTACAATGCATTCAGTACAAAATAATACATAGATTACATTATACTACACATTGGATGTTTAAAATTGGTTTCACAAGCTCAGCAATCTGTACATACTTTACGCCAAAGACAGCCGACAATTACATTCACATCGTGTGGCAGAGCACACCTATCAAGTAATTTTGGCAATAGGTCATCACACACATGTACCATGATTTAAATAACCCTATCCATCCAACACCATCTTTATGTCTCCTCGGAGACATGTCATCAACCAATGTGTCAATATAAAAAAAACAGGATAATATATATATATATATAACATTATTAATTGCAAATACAAACATACTCATGAATTGGAAAACAAAAAATAATATTAGTGTCACCGAATGGAAAAATCTATTGATAGACTACATATCAATGGAAAAAAATCTCAGAATGAATCAATAAGAACCAATAACCTAGACTGGACTACTTTGATAAAAAGTTTACAGAGCTAATCCATAAATGATAAATATCCCAATCTAGTACGTGTACATATACAGTGCACTCGCACATAGCCTCTCTCTCTCTCTCACACACACACACACACACACACGCAGACGCACACACACACACACACACACACACACACACACACACACACACACACACACACACACACACACACACACACACACACACACACACACACATTCCCATAATGGTGCAGGTGGCTAATACTTAAAATACTCTATCTGCATTTCCCGTTTGTCTGTTTCGTCTCTGTTCGTCTTATTTTTCCTCTCTTCCCTATTCCCGTTTCCCCCACGTTATTTATGTCTGTTCATACGTTTTATACACCCGATATAGTTGGACACAGTGAGAAGTTAGAAATAAATAATGAATAAATAATAAAGTTCTAAAGGTCCTCCGATGGGCGGAAATCAATTGATATATTTATTTCTCCAGATTTCTAACTCGGAGAGAAAAAGACGTCCTTTTACAAATCGCACCTCGTTGTGGAACTTTACTAAGGTTTACAATCCAGGCGATTATTTTTAACCTCAAAGAACATAGGCCTGCTCCAAGGCAAACTGATTTCATCCCATTAATTAACTTTAATGCGATGTTTTTTGCCGAGCATTAGGCTAAAGAAAATGAATGTTGTTGCGTTTATCAAACTAAAAGTATTTATTCTGAGCCATGCGGTAAATGATTCAGTGTGAGCAGCATATGGACGATTTTTGGAAAATGCTGTGACTAGGTAATATTTTGAAATATAAGGCGTTGTTAAAGCCTCTCATTCACGCTATTAACGTTATAAGTTAAAATAATTGAATAATTCATAAATAAATAAATAGCGTTTGTATAATATTTAAAAATAAACATTTACGTAAAAGCACTCTTACGTAACAACCAAGTTGTCATGTATTTGAATCTAAAGCTAAAGTGTTGCTATGATCGCTTTGGTCGGTCGACACTTGCCTGGCTCTGTTGAATTGCTGTTTCAAACTGTTTTATAATTCGTGCAGTTAGATCATTTGGTTAAATCATTTACGATTTTATTTTATTCATTTACTACTTTCGACTACGATTTCCAGAAAGGTTGACCGACGATCCTCACGAAAATGAATCCAAGTGCTCCAAGTTCGCCGATGACTTCGTTGTACGTGGGTGACCTTCATCCAGACGTTACCGAGGCCATGCTATACGAGAAATTCAGTCCTGCTGGCGCAATAGTCTCCGTACGGATTTGCAGGGACGCGATGACCCTCCGCTCACTTGGATACGCATACGTGAACTTTCAGCAGCAGGCAGATGCTGAGCGTGCTTTGGACACTATGAACTTTAACATCATCAAAGGCAGACCTGTGCGAATTATGTGGTCCCAGAGAGACCCCTCTCTGAGGAAGAGTGGAGTTGGCAACATCTTCATCAAGAACCTTGACAAGTCTATTGACAGCGAAGCTCTTTACGACACATTCTCTGCCTTTGGGAACATCCTTTCCAGCAAGGTGGTGTGTGACGAGAATGGCTCTAAGGGCTACGGCTTTGTGCACTTTGAGACCCGTGAGGCTGCGGAGAGAGCAATTGAGAGACTTAATGGCATGTTGCTCAATGACCGCAAAGTGTTCATTGGCCACTTCAAGTCTCGCAAGGAGCGAGAGGCTGAGATGGGGGCCAGGGCCAAAAAGTTCACCAATGTGTACGTCAAGAACTTTGGAGAGGACATGGACGACGACAAGCTGAAGGAGATCTTCAGCAAGTTTGGCCAAACGCTGAGCACTCGCGTCATGACCGACGAGAGCGGCAAGTCCAAGGGCTTTGGCTTTGTGAACTTCGAGAGGCACGAGGATGCCCAGAGGGCTGTGGATGAGATAAATGGGAAGGAGCTGAATGGGAAGAAGGTGTATGTGGGTTATGCCCAGAAGAAAGGCGAGAGGCAGACAGGGCTGAAACGAAAGTTTGAGCAGATGAAGCAGGACGGTATGACTCACTACCAGGGAGACAACCTGTACGTCAAGAACCTAGACGACGGTCTGGACGACGCGCGTCTACGTAAGGAGTTCTCTCCGTTCGGGACCATCACAAGTGCCAAGGTGATGATGGAGGGCGGCCGCTCCAAAGGGTTCGGCTTCGTGTGTTTCTCCTCGCCGGAGGAGGCCGCCACGGCCATGACGGAGATGAATGGGCGCGTTGTAGGCACCAAGCCGCTGTACGTGGCTCTGGCGCAGCGCAAGGAGGAGCGGCAGGCCCACCTCTCCAACAAGTACATGAAGCGCACGGCCAGCGTGAGTGCCTTGCCCAACCTCGTGCTCAACCCCTACCAGCCTGCCCCGCCCTCCGGCTACAACATGGAAGCCATTCCACAAGCTCAGAACTGGCCTGCCTACTGCGCAAGCAGCAAGCTGGCACAACTCCTCCCCAGCCCTTGCTGGGCCATGCAGTGCGTCCACCCACAGCAAGTCCAGGATATGCCGAGTGCCATCGGTCCAGCCGCATCCTGCCCGCAGGCCTTCAGCGCCATCCGACCAACCACCGCCTGCCAGGTCCCACGCACGATGGCCTATCAGACCATGGCATCTGAGGCTCCGGGGACAGGGATGGCCAGCGCGGAAGCTGCCAACAAGGCGTCGCTGGTGAGAGCAGTACCACAGTACAAAACCACCTCAGGCGTTCACAGCCCACAGCAACACCTGGGCACACAGCCCTTAGATATAAATGTCGAACTTACCATTTATCAGTCAAATCAATTATAAAACATTTATGTTTCTCAACCCACAGCAGCACCTGGGGGCAGAGCTTCAGGTGCCCGTGCAGCTGGCTGCGGTCCATGTGCAGGGTCAGGAACCTCTCAGTGCCTCCATGCTGGCTGCTGCACCTCCACAGGAGCAGAAGCAGATACTGGGTGAGCGTCTGTTTCCCCTGATCCAGAACATGCAGCCCACCCTTGCAGGGAAGATCACGTGTATGTTCCTGGAACTGGACAACTCGAAGCTACTGCATATGCTGGAGTCTCCTGAGTCTCTGCACCCTAAGGTGGATGAGGCAGTCGCTGTGCTCCAGGACCAGTGCGCGCAGGAAGCCGCTCAAAAACTTTAACCAGTGCTGCGCTTCTGGCTGTCTAATGGAAGAATAAGCAGTAAAAAAAATTAACATTTTAACTGAAAAAAATAAACATTGAAACTGAAATGCATTGAACATTGAAATATTTTTGCCATGTCTGTAGACATCAAGCCTGTAAGGGTTGGCACCAGGCCGAGGCCCCCTCGACCAGAGGGAGGCGTCGAGTCAACCACGCCACTGATCAGGATCAACACCCAACAGCTGGGCTAGACCTTATATAAGCCCAGTGACCCGGTCATTCAGTGCTGGGTTTTTGATAAAGTTTTGAGCCAAGCTCCTAGCCGGTAACTCTGGGTATTGAGGTCTGTGAGCCCTTGTGCTATGCCTCTTTTCTGTTCTGCGAGGGTGTCAGTGTTTTTACACGTCCCCTCCCTTCTCCAGTTTTCCCCTCTCGAGTCTGTCTCTCTCCTGAGGCTTCCCTTAGCCATTCAAGTTTCTCCCCGTTTTCTGGTTTTGTTTGGGAACTTTTAGTTCGAGTTTTCCCCAGTGCATCGGGGTTGCCATTTCTTTCCGTGGCGTTCTTTGTTCTCCCCTTTTCCACGCTCACCGAGGTGTTTCGTTTTTTCCTCTTGTTTTGCTTGATCCAAGCTCTAACTGTTCTGCACACGAGCCCACCATTGTTAGAGTGTGGCTGCTTACCCAGTAAGCTATTGGTGTCCTCACCTAGCAGACCTGGATTCAAAACCACCTTACAAAGTCCAGGCCTTGGTTATTCTAAGCTTAAAATGAAAACGACAGAAAAAGGTAAAATCATTTCAAGTTTGGTTTATTTGTCGCATACATAGTCATACACAGTATAACTCACAGTGAAATGGTTGAGTGCTCTGTCCAATCTGAGGAAAAAGAAAAACAGGGGTGCATAGAGAAATATATTCTATATATATACAAAAATATATTAATAGTGCATGTACAATATATATATATATATATATATATATATATATATATATATATATATATATATATATATATATTATGTTTATATGTACAATGTATATATGGATATTTATATATGTATGTACAGAATGTACAGTCCCATCTTGCAATTGACATATTTACAGTTATATGTTACATGGTGGTAATTGAACATATTACAGTTATATTGAACATATTACAGTTATTTCTATTACATATTACAGATTTTGACATGAACAGCTGATCATTTTTTTGTTTTTATTCCTCTTAAAGTTTGAATGTTCAGATTGTCAGTTCTTACAGGTCATAGCTGATCATTAGATAAGTGTATTGGGTTGCATTAATATAAATGTAAAGATCAAAAAAACAAAACCCAACAGTGTAGCTTAAAATAGAGAATAATTCTGTAATATTCCTTTATGTACAACACAATTTCTAATCACCTTATTAACAAACCAGTAAAGACAGGACGAGAAGCAAAGGTCACTTACACGTATTAAATCTTGAAGCAAACAAACTGCAGCTGCAAGTGCCACACTGCCATCCAGTTCCACTCTCTGGTCTGGCGACGGTCATATTACAGGAGCAACGAGAGGCTGCCAACAGTTTCTTTTAGCTTGTCTACTGAGACGGTGAAACTGGCCAACCAGGTGAAAAGCATTGTGAAGGAGAAACGACTTCGACTGCCGACGTGGGAAAGTAGCAGTCAGAGCAGGTCTATTGGAGCAGTGCGATGGACTCTGCCCAACAATGGGCTGCAAGCCCACATCTCTGCACATAGCAACAGTATGTGGTTCCTAGGTGCCCAGTCGGCTAGTTTTAAAGTTCAATTCAAATATTAAATAAAAATGCAGACTTCAGAATTGGTTAAAGAGCATAACTGTGCACGTACTTTATTGTAGGTTAACATTAACACGCATTATTGAGGCACCCTCTGGAGAATGTCTAAAAATCAGAGAACCCACATTTTCATACATTTTTCAGTAGTGGTTATGTATTCACCCCACATTCCTTTACATATTTGCGTTTGTCTTCACGTCCATTGCATCCAAACCATACATTTGTCAATATCTGCAAAGTAATATAAAACACCCACACCAGTTGGAACCTGTTAACACCACATTCCAAGAGATTTCTCTTGACGTTATCCTAAAGAGATGGTCCTGAGCCTGATGGAAATAATATCTCATACTTGGGAGGACATGGACGACAACAAGCTAAATGAGATCTTCAGCAAGTTCGGCCCAACGCTGAGCCGTCGCGTCATGACAGACGAGAGCGGCAAGTCCAAGGGTTTTGGCTTTGTGAGCTTCGAGAGGCACAAGGATGCCAAAAGGGCTGTGGATGAGATGAACGGGAAGGAGTTGAATGGGAAGCAGCTGTATGTGGCTCGTGCCCAGAAGAAAGGCGAGAGGCAGACAGAGCTCAAACGCAAGTTTGAGCAGATGAAGCAGGACGGCACGACTCGCTACCAGGGAGTGAACCTGTACGTTAAAAACCTAGACGACAGTCTGGACGACGAGCGTCTGCGTAAAGAGTTCTCTCTATTCGGGACAATCACGAGTGCCAAGGTGATGACGGAGGGCGGCCGCTCCAAAGGGTTCGGCTTTGTGTGTTTCTCCTCGCCGGAGGAGGCCACCGAGGCAATGAAGGAGATGAACGGGTGCATCGTAGGCACCAAGCCGCTGTACGTGGCCCTGGCGCAGCGCAAGGAGGAGCGGCAGGCCCACCTCACCCACCAGTACATGCAGCGCATGGCCAGCGTGAGTGCCGTGCGCAACCCAGTGCTCAACCCCTACCAGCCCGCCCCGCCCTCCGGCTACTTCATGATGGCCATTCCACAGTCTCAGAACTGGGCTACCTGCTACCCGAGCAGGCAACTGGCACAGCTCCACCCCAGCACCCGCTGGGCTACGCACAGCATTCAGCCACAGCATTTCCAATACATGCCGAGTACCATCAGGCCCGCTGCAGACCAATCTCTGGGCCAGGAACCTCTCACTGCCTCCGTGCTGGATCTGGAACCTCCGCAGGAGCAGAAGCAGATGTTGGGTGATCTATGGTCTGTTTCCCGTGATCCAGAACATGCACCCCAACCTTGCAGGGACGGGTTTGCTCCTGGAGATCGACAACTTGGAGCTTCCGCTTATGCTGGCTGAAAAAATAAAAACGCATTAAATATTGAAATATTTTTGCCTGGTCCATAGACTCCAGTTTCAGGCCTTGATTACAGTAAACTAAAACAACATGTAAAAAGGCTAAATGATTGACACGTGTACAGTCGGTGACTCCTTTCTTTTTGTTCCTCTTACTGTTCGAATGCTCAGAATGTCAGTTTTTGCAGTTGACAGCTGAGCATTAGGCATGTGTATTGGATTGTATTAATAATACAATTGAGGATTCATTGCTGTTCAGGGACCCAGCAGTGGTAACTTGGCAGTGGTAGGGCTTGAACTAGCAACATTCTGATTACTAGTCAAGTAACCTCTGAATAGTATTATTATGATTAATATTATTAATATATCTTACACTGAGGTCTGCTGAAGCTTACCCAGGATCCTTTGCAGCAGCCTGCCATATGCACAAATCATTACGAAAGGACACAGAATCTCTAAACTCCCTTGTTTTATGTTATTAGTTTGTCTAATTCAATGTTAAAGCACTTTCCCCTGTAAACACTCTTTTTATGACCTCATTTCACCGTTTCATGACTTTATGCCACGAACCAACCAACTATTCTTTTATACAACTCTTTTCAAACACTTCAACCATTGTGGGTAATTACACTATTATACACCTGTAATTCTTGTTATGCTATTTATTTTATTGGTACTGTCGATACATCGATGTTAGGAGAAATACCTCATGAATACTTTAAATGAATCCTTAAAATGACACCTATTCCATTTACTAATGCTAAGCTTGCTACAGTCTGAACTTCTAGCAAGTCAAGAGAAGTCTCATGCAGTTTCTGTATTTTCTATAATTGCATAATATATGGATGGTTTTAAACTCAATAACATACGCACTTGCAAAATATGTGAATATAAAGGAACAAAAATAAATTAACATAACCACATACCTAAACATCATCTGGTACCATCACCCCATCACCCCTCAATGCAGTATGAGGATGGTCAGATTGTTGTATTTACTAATAGTTACCACTAGTATTAAAATAACAGTAAGCCCAAACTGTTCGACTATGTCCTCTTAAACAAACCTGTGATTTTTTAAATATTTGGACCACATCCTCCTGCAGAATAAAACAATCAGGAAATACAGTTGAGTTGGCCCATACCGCCCTCACATCAGTGTGATTTCCATCAATGACGTGTTATGGCTCTGGGTAAGGAACAATGTTATATTGTTCAATAAACTTTTCACAGGATGCATATTTTTCATTGTTTTAGCAAAGTTTTCGCTACCTCTATACAGCAAACACCAGAATCGACAAGGTTTACATTAATTATAGTCAGTAGAATTAAAGGGAAGAGGCCATATAAAAGGCTGGGATCTACGTTTAGCAGACTCGGCACTGTGTTACTAGATATTGCCCACATTCCAGTAATTTTATTAAGTCCTCTTTAAACAGAAAATAAAGATGCAGAATTAATTGAAGAGAGTAGTAGGTCCATTATTTATTTTGAGCTCAGCGTTACATACAAACGAGGCATAGTCCAGAATATGTCTAATAATCACACAAGGAACACACATTTTTATCCAGTTTTCACAACTGATTATGTGATTGCCACACCTTCTCTACATACTGGTGTTTGAAATCTCAACCACTGTGTTCAACCATACATTATTCAATATATGCAAATTGAGATCTATCATTGTACAAATTGAAGCTTGACCCCAGTATATCCTATTGGAAGATTTTCCTGGGTTTTTTTTTTTTGTTGTTGTTGTTTTTGTTTTTAACAAAGATAATCTCAACTCATACCATCAAACACCTGCAAGATGATGTTGCAGGTCAGTATCACCCTGCTCTTATGGTAAGATAATGAACCTTGCTTAGCCACAGAACTCTCGAAGAGGCTTTCACGTCTTTTAAAAGCCGGGATCTTTACCAATACTTAGGAAGCTATTTCTCACGGGAACAGTCCAGAGTCATCTGCCGTAGACTTCCACAGAGGCCTTGAAACCACCTGCATCAGAGCCTCTGCTCTGCACTTACAGACCCACAAAGGCCTTAAGATACCCCAGAAACATTATTCCTCTTTATGCTTTCAAACACAGTCTTGCACCACTCTGCACCTGTTGCAGAGAGCTTCAAAGCCTATTATAATTAGATCACAGATCGCCTCATGAAAATACCTTTACCCCAAAACATTTTATTACCTCAGGTGGAACAGTGTGTATAGGCCTAGACCTCTTTAGATGTAACTTAGAACCGCCGGTGACCGCTGTATGCGTTTCTTTGGTTGTACAAGCTCCACTGAAGGACTCCATGAATAGTTGATGATGGAAGAGGGGTATATCAGATTCACCCCTTCTGCCTCCATGTGACAAATTAACACACTGCATAAACTTTTAGAAATAAATCAGTCTTTTAACAAATGGTAAACATTCTCTAGAAAAGATTATCTTGTAACAATTCATTGAGTATATGAACTGTTTTTGTGTCCTTATATCTATAAATGAAAAGTAATAAAACATTATAGATGATAAATAAATTACATAAAATGTATAAAAGTTCACAAATAAGAAAGTACCTGAGTCTGCACTTTTCTCCACAGATTCAAGAAACTCGTGAAAGTTGGAAGCTATAGAAACACATAGTACAGAATTATAGACTGACTGAGGTGTGAGCAGAAAGATCGCCATGATGTCCTTATATCTAAAGCACTCAAAGCATTGATGCTATGTAAATAAACTGTGATCCGATTGGTTCAATCTAAGTAAATAGATTCACCTACTTTGAAGTTAAAGTTTTTCTCAAAAGGTTAGAACTGGTTGACTATACTTTGCCGTGTTCTGTAATAGAAAATGTAAACATTTATATCTAAAATATTGCACGACAGAAATCAATTCAAGACTAACCTCTAATGACCGCTAGATGGGGGAAGATATCAAGTAATAAATGAGTCCAGATCCTCCTGCCCGACAATACGGTGAGACTCTGTTTTTACGTGTGATGGAAAATGATACGAAACTATGTATTATGTGATTCATATAAAATCACACTGATCCTTTTGTTCTTAAATTAATAATGCCGTTTGCACATTTATATCCGCCTGTTGCTGATTAAGTTGAACATGTATCAGGAACTGTTAACATCAAGGTCAACTTGACACACAACCCACACTGTTTGGAGTCAGTTTGGGTTGGTTTGTGGAAAAAACCAAGCTGAGAGCTGATTGGCTTATAGCCACAGCAACAAAGGAAAGAAGAGCTGCTTAAGAAAAGATGATTGGTTAAAGACAGCACAGGAGTAGTATAACTAGCCACGGTTTTGTATACTCGGGGCTCCCTACCTGAGGAGAGCCAAACATTTATTTTATTCTTTTTCTTATTAAATTACTCTCTTAATCACGTCTGACTTGCTGTTTGTTCAAAATTCCACAACATATGTCATTACTACGCCGCACAAAAAAGACCGCCATATTTGTACTTCCACAATGTGAAAAGGCGTCATTTTCTATGCAAACGAATGAATAAACACCATGCCATGCCTTGCTGTATCCCCTCTTTGCACCGCTGGACAGACACACTCATGACACTGTACTCATCAAAAGCAGCACCAGAGACGCACTGAGTCATATCCCGCTACACACCTCTCAGGCCAGCTTGTTTGCACGTTTTGTCATAAAACTTAAAATGTCATTTGTTGCCATTATATATAAAATTACCTATTTTAAAAAACAAATAAATCAAAAAGTACTTGTGACTAGAGAAACACGTGGCTAATCACCTACAAGAAATAATGTCAGTGATGTTTGGGGCAGGTGTTTCAAACGTGCCCAGACTCTTGAGAAGCACCTAAACGCACACACAAGGGTGTCCGCTTCCCATAGTGCTGCAAATACTGCAGGAAGGGCTTTGGTGAAACAGGCCACATGGAGGAGCAGAAGACAATCCACACAACTGAAGAAGCCCGTAGCTGCCCAGTATGTCAGAATCCACATGGGAGAAGAACCCTGTAGCTGCCCAGTATGTCAGAAGCAAATTGTGCAGGTGGGTAATGAACCATATTTGTACCCATTCGTATGTTGGGAGCAAATCAGTTGAAGACTTGAACAGTATGTTAACAATCAGTTAAAATTACTGTTGATGACAAGAAAACAATGGCTAATATGTTCCTTCACAGCTATGTCATTGGTTGATCTATTTTTGTCAGATTTAGTGCTTGTTTGGGCAAGTGTGTTAAAGTCTTCCTTTGTTTTTGGTTTTGTTCCTTTTCATATAGTTGTTTATTCCTTTTTGTCTAGTGATGTCCATTATCCATTTAAAATCTGTCAAATTAAACAAATGTGAAACGAATTCCATAGTATTCAGATTTGATTGCAAAAGAGACCAACCACTCCCCGTATTTTGAATTTTGCATATACAGTATATGTGCAGTTCCAGCCTAGTCCATTGATCCAAAATCTGGCCCAGATGTATCTGTTGACTGCAAATTTGAATGATTTCTGTGCTCTGCAGCAAAGGAGCGTTTGGTTACTATCTGATGGATTAAAATAGGCTTGTTGGTAGCAAAGACATCACTAAAGTGTACAGAGCAAAGGTACTCCAGGACCAGGATGGGTAAGTAGCAGCTTGATCAGTGGAATCTTCTGTGAGACGTAACAGGATTTCGGTCTTAAATGTAATGTTAGATCAAGTGAAAAACTTTAGTGGATTGAAATACAGATAAATAAATCCACTAAAAGTGCATCTGCATCATTGGTTAAAAAGTTGTTCTGCTAGTTGTCTGATTTTGTTCCAGTAATCTAATGTTTCCTGGGACTAGGTGGTTCAAGATTATATTGGTGTTTGCTTTATTTCTGTGATTTTTTTAACCATAGTCTAATTGTTTATACTGTCTACCAAATGCAATACTGAGTAGTGAAACACTGACACAATCCCTTTTGGCATCGGACATTTGTAATAATTTCAATAATCTACAGTTGTAAATCAAGAGGGCAGCATTATTTTAAAGTCTAGTTTCCTTTCTCTCTCTCACTTTCTGGAATTTTTCCATCTGTGTTTTTATTAAATTTAAAGATGGAAAGGGTATTAAAACTCCCTTTAACTGACATCTCTTCCACTGAACTTGTAGAGAAAGTGATGATATGAAGATGATTATGTTTATCGCTTTCACTCAGAGATCATTGTCTGAGGGTCATGTTGTACAGTTCACGATGCCCCGGGTTGCAATCAGGAGGTTTAACAGTGATGTGCCAAACAGTTGTCTGTGGTGTTCTATATGATCATCACAGAACATCACACATAACTGGTCAAATTGTATCTCCAGTAGGATATTTGTGTATTATACTATATATTAGCAGCATAACTTTATGATGCAATTAAAAACCCCATCCCCCTGAATACCAATCATATTACATATCTGGGTATTAAATTCTCTTCCCAGTTGTCTGTTATTCAAAAATAAATAGTCATCCAATTATTAAAACAATAAGCGACGAACTTCATTGATGGACAAATTTGCCCCTTATGCTCTTTGGACAAACTGCAATAATTAAAATGAGAATATTACCTAAACGAAATTATTTGTTTTCAATTATTCCAGCGCCACCAACCTGTCTAAAATCTTTGGACAACATCATAACTTGATTCTACTGGAAAAATAAATCACATAGAATCAAACTCACAACATTACAGAACTGTAGTTGATTATTGCAAATCAACTATAATATGGTATAAAATGGATAAAACTTAGTATATCAGACAGAATATGGATAGACATATAGCAAACATTATGCAAAGATCTAAAAGTCAGACTTACCATTTATCAGTCAAATCAATTAAAGAACATTCATGATCAACAATTTGTGGGTGGCCATGATACTAACAGCCTGGTGGAAATTTCACAAGATATCAAACTCCAGACTCACATAAACATAACACTGCTTTCATGTCACTTCCACAAGTAGCCCAAACATAAGATATAGAAAGCAGGTAAGAGCAACTATCAGTTCAGAGACATTAAACTCACCTGCATCCATATCAGTATTATAAACATTCCTAATACAAAAAAACTATCACATAAGATATACAAACTAATAATGAAATCAAATCGCATAATTACTCTCCCATCGAGACAATGGGAGGAAGATTTATTACTAGCTCCCGACGCCACAGTTTGGATTAAAAAGTGTAATAATAATTACCACATGACAGCAACACTAACCTACAATGCATTCAGTACAAAATAATACATAGATTACATTATACTACACATTGGATGTTTAAAATTGGTTTCACAAGCTCAGCAATCTGTACATACTTTACTCCAAAGACAGCTGACGATTACATTCACATCGTGTGGCAGAGCACACCTATCAAGCAATTTTGGCAATAAGTAATCACACACATGTCCCATGATTTAAATAACCCTATCCATCCAACACCATCTTTATGTCTCCTAGGAGACATGTCATCAACCAATGTGACAATAGAAAAAAAACAGGATAATATATATATAACATTATTAATTGCAAATACAAACATACTCATGAATTGGAAAACAAAAAATAATATTAGTGTCACCGAATGGAAAAATCTATTGATAGACTACATATCAATGGAAAAAAATCTCAGAATGAATCAATAAGAACCAATAACCTAGACTGGACTCCTTTGATAAAAAGTTTACAGAGCTAATCCATAAATGATAAATATCCCAATCTAGTACGTGTACATATACAGTGCACTCGCACATAGCCTCTCTCTCTCTCTCTCACACACACACACAGGCAGACGCACACAAGCAGTCACACACGAACACACACACACACACACACACACACACACACACACACACACACACACACACATTCCCGTAATGGTGCAGGTGGCTAATACTTAAAATACTCTATCTGCATTTCCCGTTTGTCTGTTTCGTCTCTGTTCGTCTTATTTTTCCTCTCTCCCCTATTCCCGTTTCCCCCACGTTATTTATGTCTGTTCATACGTTTTATACACCCGATATAGTTGGACACAGTGAGAAGTTAGAAATAAATAATGAATAAATAATAAAGTTCTAAAGGTCCTCCGATGGGCGGAAATCAATTGATATATTTATTTCTCCAGATTTCTAACTCGGAGAGAAAAAGACGTCCTTTTACAAATCGCACCTCGTTGTGGAACTCTACTAAGGTTTACAATCCAGGCGATTATTTTTAACCTCAAAGAACATAGGCCTGCTCCAAGGCAAACTGATTTCATCCCATTAATTAACTTTAATGCGATGTTTTTTGCCGAGCATTAGGCTAAAGAAAATGAATGTTGCTGCGTTTATCAAACTAAAAGTATTTATTCTGAGCCATGCGGTAAATGATTCAGTGTGAGCAGCATATGGACGATTTTTGGAAAATGCTGTGACTAGGTAATATTTTGAAATATAAGGCGTTGTTAAAGCCTCTCATTCACGCTATTAACGTTATAAGTTAAAATAATTGAATAATTCATAAATAAATAAATAGCGTTTGTATAATATTTAAAAATAAACATTTACGTAAAAGCACTCTTACGTAACAACCAAGTTGTCATGTATTTGAATCTAAAGCTAAAGTGTTGCTTTGATCGCTTTGGTCGGTCGACACTTGCCTGGCTCTGTTGAATTGCTGTTTCAAACTGTTTTATAATTCGTGCAGTTAGATCATTTGGTTAAATCATTTACGATTTTATTTTATTCATTTACTACTTTCGACTAGGATTTCCAGAAAGGTTGACCGACGATCCTCACGAAAATGAATCCAAGTGCTCCAAGTTCGCCGATGACTTCGTTGTACGTGGGTGACCTTCATCCAGACGTTACCGAGGCCATGCTATACGAGAAATTCAGTCCTGCTGGCGCAATAGTCTCCGTACGGATTTGCAGGGACGCGATGACCCTCCGCTCACTTGGATACGCATACGTGAACTTTCAGCAGCAGGCAGATGCTGAGCGTGCTTTGGACACTATGAACTTTAACATCATCAAAGGCAGACCTGTGCGAATTATGTGGTCCCAGAGAGACCCCTCTCTGAGGAAGAGTGGAGTTGGCAACATCTTCATCAAGAACCTTGACAAGTCTATTGACAGCGAAGCTCTTTACGACACATTCTCTGCCTTTGGGAACATCCTTTCCAGCAAGGTGGTGTGTGACGAGAATGGCTCTAAGGGCTACGGCTTTGTGCACTTTGAGACCCGTGAGGCTGCGGAGAGAGCAATTGAGAGACTTAATGGCATGTTGCTCAATGACCGCAAAGTGTTCATTGGCCACTTCAAGTCTCGCAAGGAGCGAGAGGCTGAGATGGGGGCCAGGGCCAAAAAGTTCACCAATGTGTACGTCAAGAACTTTGGAGAGGACATGGACGACGACAAGCTGAAGGAGATCTTCAGCAAGTTTGGCCAAACGCTGAGCACTCGCGTCATGACCGACGAGAGCGGCAAGTCCAAGGGCTTTGGCTTTGTGAACTACGAGAGGCACGAGGATGCCCAGAGGGCTGTGGATGAGATAAATGGGAAGGAGCTGAATGGGAAGAAGGTGTATGTGGGTTATGCCCAGAAGAAAGGCGAGAGGCAGACAGGGCTGAAACGAAAGTTTGAGCAGATGAAGCAGGACGGTATGACTCGCTACCAGGGAGACAACCTGTACGTCAAGAACCTAGACGACGGTCTGGACGACGCGCGTCTACGTAAGGAGTTCTCTCCGTTCGGGACCATCACAAGTGCCAAGGTGATGATGGAGGGCGGCCGCTCCAAAGGGTTCGGCTTCGTGTGTTTCTCCTCGCCGGAGGAGGCCGCCACGGCCATGACGGAGATGAATGGGCGCGTTGTAGGCACCAAGCCGCTGTACGTGGCTCTGGCGCAGCGCAAGGAGGAGCGGCAGGCCCACCTCTCCAACAAGTACATGAAGCGCACGGCCAGCGTGAGTGCCTTGCCCAACCTCGTGCTCAACCCCTACCAGCCTGCCCCGCCCTCCGGCTACAACATGGAAGCCATTCCACAAGCTCAGAACTGGCCTGCCTACTGCGCAAGCAGCCAGCTGGCACAACTCCTCCCCAGCCCTTGCTGGGCCATGCAGTGCGTCCACCCACAGCAAGTCCAGGATATGCCGAGTGCCATCGGTCCAGCCGCATCCTGCCCGCAAGCCTTCAGCGCCATCCGACCAACCACCGCCTGCCAGGTCCCACGCACGATGGCCTATCAGACCATGGCGTCTGAGGCTCCGGGGACAGGGATGGCCAGCGCGGAAGCTGCCAACAAGGCGTCGCTGGTGAGAGCAGTACCACAGTACAAAACCACCTCAGGCGTTCACAGCCCACAGCAACACCTGGGCACACAGCCCTTAGATATAAATGTCGAACTTACCATTTATCAGTCAAATCAATTATAAAACATTTATGTTTCTCAACCCACAGCAGCACCTGGGGGCAGAGCTCCAGGTGCCCGTGCAGCTGGCTGCGGTCCATGTGCAGGGTCAGGAACCTCTCAGTGCCTCCATGCTGGCTGCTGCACCTCCACAGGAGCAGAAGCAGATACTGGGTGAGCGTCTGTTTCCCCTGATCCAGAACATGCAGCCCACCCTTGCAGGGAAGATCACGGGTCTGTTCCTGGAACTGGACAACTCGGAGCTACTGCATATGCTGGAGTCTCCTGAGTCTCTGCACCCTAAGGTGGATGAGGCAGTCGCTGTGCTCCAGGACCAGTGCGCGCAGGAAGCCGCTCAAAAACTTTAACCAGTGCTGCGCTTCTGGCTGTCTAATGGAAGAATAAGCAGTAAAAAAAATTAACATTTTAACTGAAAAAAATAAACATTGAAACTGAAATGCATTGAACATTGAAATATTTTTGCCATGTCTGTAGACATCAAGCCTGTAAGGGTTGGCACCAGGCCGAGGCCCCCTCGACCAGAGGGAGGCGTCGAGTCAACCACGCCACTGATCAGGATCAACACCCAACAGCTGGGCTAGACCTTATATAAGCCCAGTGACCCAATCATTCAGTGCTGGGTTTTTGATAAAGTTTTGAGCCAAGCTCCTAGCCGGTAACTCTGGGTATTGAGGTCTGTGAGCCCTTGTGCTATGCCTCTTTTCTGTTCTGCGAGGGTGTCAGTGTTTTTACACGTCCCCTCCCTTCTCCAGTTTTCCCCTCTCGAGTCTGTCTCTCTCCTGAGGCTTCCCTTAGCCATTCAAGTTTCTCCCCGTTTTCTGGTTTTGTTTGGGAGCTTTTAGTTCGAGTTTTCCCCAGTGCATCGGGGTTGCCATTTCTTTCCGTGGCGTTCTTTGTTCTCCCCTTTTCCACGCTCACCGAGGTGTTTCGTTTTTTCCTCTTGTTTTGCTTGATCCAAGCTCTAACTGTTCTGCACACGAGCCCACCATTGTTAGAGTGTGGCTGCTTACCCAGTAAGCTATTGGTGTCCTCACCTAGCTGACCTGGATTCAAAACCACCTTACAAAGTCCAGGCCTTGGTTATTCTAAGCTTAAAATGAAAACGACAGAAAAAGGTAAAATCATTTCAAGTTTGGTTTATTTGTCGCATACATAGTCATACACAGTATAACTCACAGTGAAATGGTTGAGTGCTCTGTCCAATCTGAGGAAAAAGAAAAACAGGGGTGCATAGAGAAATATATTCTATATATATACAAAAATATATTAATAGTGCATGTACAATATATATATATATATATATATATATATATATATATATATATAATGTTTATATGTACAATGTATATATGGATATTTATATATGTATGTACAGAATGTACAGTCCCATCTTGCAATTGACATATTTACAGTTATATGTTACATGGTGGTAATTGAACATATTACAGTTATATTGAACATATTACAGTTATTTCTATTACATATTACAGATTTTGACATGAACAGCTGATCATTTTTTTGTTTTTATTCCTCTTAAAGTTTGAATGTTCAGATTGTCAGTTCTTACAGGTCATAGCTGATCATTAGATAAGTGTATTGGGTTGCATTAATATAAATGTAAAGATCAAAAAAACAAAACCCCACAGTGTAGCTTAAAATAGAGAATAATTCTGTAATATTCCTTTATGTACAACACAATTTCAAATGACCTTATTAACAAACCAGTAGAGACAGGACGAGAAGCAAAGGTCACTTACACGTATTAAATCTTGAAGCAAACAAACTGCAGCTGCAAGTGCCACACTGCCATCCAGTTCCACTCTCTGGTCTGGCGACGGTCATATTACAGGAGCAACGAGAGGCTGCCAACAGTTTCTTTTAGCTTGTTTACTGAGACGGTGAAACTGGCCAACCAGGTGAAAAGCATTGTGAAGGAGAAACGACTTCGACTGCCGACATGGGAAAGTAGCAGTCAGAGCAGGTCTATTGGAGCAGTGCGATGGACTCTGCCCAACAATGGGCTGCAAGCCCACATCTCTGCACATAGCAACAGTATGTGGTTCCTAGGTGCCCAGTTGGCTAGTTTTAAAGTTCAATTCAAATATTAAATAAAAATGCAGACTTCAGAATTGGTTAAAGAGCATAACTGTGCACGTACTTTATTGTAGGTTAACATTAACACGCATTATTGAGGCACCCTCTGGAGAATGTCTAAAAATCAGAGAACCCACATTTTCATACATTTTTCAGTAGTGGTTATGTATTCACCCCACATTCCTTTACATATTTGCATTTGTCTTCACGTCCATTGCATCCAAACCATACATTTGTCAATATATGCAAAGTAATATAAAACACCCACACCAGTTGGAACCTGTTAACACCACATTCCAAGAGATTTCTCTTGACCTTATCCTAAAGAGATGGTCCTGAGCCTGATGGAAATAATATCTCATACTTGGGAGGACATGGACGACAACAAGCTAAATGAGATCTTCAGCAAGTTCGGCCCAACGCTGAGCCTTCGCGTCATGACAGACGAGAGCGGCAAGTCCAAGGGCTTTGGCTTTGTGAGCTTCGAGAGGCAAGAGGATGCCAAAAGGGCTGTGGATGAGATGAACGGGAAGAAGTTGAATGGGAAGCAGCTGTATGTGGCTCGTGCCCAGAAGAAAGGCGAGAGGCAGACAGAGCTCAAACGCAAGTTTGAGCAGATGAAGCAGGACGGCACGACTCGCTACCAGGGAGTGAACCTGTACGTTAAAAACCTAGACGACAGTCTGGACGACGAGCGTCTGCGTAAAGAGTTCTCTCTATTCAGGACAATCACGAGTGCCAAGGTGATGACGGAGGGCGGCCGCTCCAAAGGGTTTGGCTTTGTGTGTTTCTCCTCGCCGGAGGAGGCCACCGAGGCAATGAAGGAGATGAACGGGTGCATCGTAGGCACCAAGCCGCTGTACGTGGCCCTGGCGCAGCGCAAGGAGGAGCGGCAGGCCCACCTCACCCACCAGTACATGCAGCGCATGGCCAGCGTGAGTGCCGTGCGCAACCCAGTGCTCAACCCCTACCAGCCCGCCCCGCCCTCCGGCTACTTCATGATGGCCATTCCACAGGCTCAGAACTGGGCTACCTGCTACCCGAGCAGGCAACTGGCACAGCTCCACCCCAGCACCCGCTGGGCTACGCACAGCATTCAGCCACAGCATTTCCAATACATGCCGAGTACCATCAGGCCCGCTGCAGACCAATCTCTGGGCCAGGAACCTCTCACTGCCTCCGTGCTGGATCTGGAACCTCCGCAGGAGCAGAAGCAGATGTTGGGTGATCGATGGTCTGTTTCCCGTGATCCAGAACATGCACCCCAACCTTGCAGGGACGGGTTTGCTCCTGGAGATCGACAACTTGGAGCTTCTGCTTATGCTGGAGTCTCCTGAGTCTCATTGAAACATTGAAACTGAAAAAATAAAAACGCATTAAAAATTGAAATATTTTTGCCTGGTCCATAGACTCCAGTTTCAGGCCTTGATTACAGTAAACTAAAACAACATGTAAAAAGGCTAAATGATTGACACGTGTACAGTCGGTGACTCCTTTCTTTTTGTTCCTCTTACTGTTCGAATGCTCAGAATGTCAGTTTTTGCAGTTGACAGCTGAGCATTAGGCATGTGTATTGGATTGTATTAATAATACAATTGAGGATTCATTGCTGTTCAGGGACCCAGCAGTGGTAACTTGGCAGTGGTAGGGCTTGAACTAGCAACATTCTGATTACTAGTCAAGTAACCTCTGAATAGTATTATTATGATTAATATTATTAATATATCTTACACTGAGGTCTGCTGAAGCTTACCCAGGATCCTTTGCAGCAGCCTGCCATATGCACAAATCATTACGAAAGGACACAGAATCTCTAAACTCCCTTGTTTTATGTTATTAGTTTGTCTAATTCAATGTTAAAGCACTTTCCCCTGTAAACACTCTTTTTATGACCTCATTTCACCGTTTCATGACTTTATGCCACGAACCAACCAACTATTCTTTTATACAACTCTTTTCAAACACTTCAACCATTGTGGGTAATTACACTATTATACACCTGTAATTCTTGTTATGCTATTTATTTTATTGGTACTGTCGATACATCGATGTTAGGAGAAATACCTCATGAATACTTTAAATGAATCCTTAAAATGACACCTATTCCATTTACTAATGCTAAGCTTGCTACAGTCTGAACTTCTAGCAAGTCAAGAGAAGTCTCATGCAGTTTCTGTATTTTCTATAATTGCATAATATATGGATGGTTTTAAACTCAATAACATACGCACTTGCAAAATATGTGAATATAAAGGAACAAAAATAAATTAACATAACCACATACCTAAACATCATCTGGTACCATCACCCCATCACCCCTCAATGCAGTATGAGGATGGTCAGATTGTTGTATTTACTAATAGTTACCACTAGTATTAAAATAACAGTAAGCCCAAACTGTTCGACTATGTCCTCTTAAACAAACCTGTGATTTTTTAAATATTTGGACCACATCCTCCTGCAGAATAAAACAATCAGGAAATACAGTTGAGTTGGCCCATACCGCCCTCACATCAGTGTGATTTCCATCAATGACGTGTTATGGCTCTGGGTAAGGAACAATGTTATATTGTTCAATAAACTTTTCACAGGATGCATATTTTTCATTGTTTTAGCAAAGTTTTCGCTACCTCTATACAGCAAACACCAGAATCGACAAGGTTTACATTAATTATAGTCAGTAGAATTAAAGGGAAGAGGCCATATAAAAGGCTGGGATCTACGTTTAGCAGACTCGGCACTGTGTTACTAGATATTGCCCACATTCCAGTAATTTTATTAAGTCCTCTTTAAACAGAAAATAAAGATGCAGAATTAATTGAAGAGAGTAGTAGGTCCATTATTTATTTTGAGCTCAGCGTTACATACAAACGAGGCATAGTCCAGAATATGTCTAATAATCACACAAGGAACACACATTTTTATCCAGTTTTCACAACTGATTATGCGATTGCCACACCTTCTCTACATACTGGTGTTTGAAATCTCAACCACTGTGTTCAACCATACATTATTCAATATATGCAAATTGAGATCTATCATTGTACAAATTGAAGCTTGACCCCAGTATATCCTATTGGAAGATTTTCCTGGGTTTTTTTTTTTTGTTGTTGTTGTTTTTGTTTTTAACAAAGATAATCTCAACTCATACCATCAAACACCTGCAAGATGATGTTGCAGGTCAGTATCACCCTGCTCTTATGGTAAGATAATGAACCTTGCTTAGCCACAGAACTCTCGAAGAGGCTTTCACGTCTTTTAAAAGCCGGGATCTTTACCAATACTTAGGAAGCTATTTCTCACGGGAACAGTCCAGAGTCATCTGCCGTAGACTTCCACAGAGGCCTTGAAACCACCTGCATCAGAGCCTCTGCTCTGCACTTACAGACCCACAAAGGCCTTAAGATACCCCAGAAACATTATTCCTCTTTATGCTTTCAAACACAGTCTTGCACCACTCTGCACCTGTTGCAGAGAGCTTCAAAGCCTATTATAATTAGATCACAGATCGCCTCATGAAAATACCTTTACCCCAAAACATTTTATTACCTCAGGTGGAACAGTGTGTATAGGCCTAGACCTCTTTAGATGTAACTTAGAACCGCCGGTGACCGCTGTATGCGTTTCTTTGGTTGTACAAGCTCCACTGAAGGACTCCATGAATAGTTGATGATGGAAGAGGGGTATATCAGATTCACCCCTTCTGCCTCCATGTGACAAATTAACACACTGCATAAACTTTTAGAAATAAATCAGTCTTTTAACAAATGGTAAACATTCTCTAGAAAAGATTATCTTGTAACAATTCATTGAGTATATGAACTGTTTTTGTGTCCTTATATCTATAAATGAAAAGTAATAAAACATTATAGATGATAAATAAATTACATAAAATGTATAAAAGTTCACAAATAAGAAAGTACCTGAGTCTGCACTTTTCTCCACAGATTCAAGAAACTCGTGAAAGTTGGAAGCTATAGAAACACATAGTACAGAATTATAGACTGACTGAGGTGTGAGCAGAAAGATCGCCATGATGTCCTTATATCTAAAGCACTCAAAGCATTGATGCTATGTAAATAAACTGTGATCCGATTGGTTCAATCTAAGTAAATAGATTCACCTACTTTGAAGTTAAAGTTTTTCTCAAAAGGTTAGAACTGGTTGACTATACTTTGCCGTGTTCTGTAATAGAAAATGTAAACATTTATATCTAAAATATTGCACGACAGAAATCAATTCAAGACTAACCTCTAATGACCGCTAGATGGGGGAAGATATCAAGTAATAAATGAGTCCAGATCCTCCTGCCCGACAATACGGTGAGACTCTGTTTTTACGTGTGATGGAAAATGATACGAAACTATGTATTATGTGATTCATATAAAATCACACTGATCCTTTTGTTCTTAAATTAATAATGCTGTTTGCACATTTGTATCCGCCTGTTGCTGATTAAGTTGAACATGTATCAGGAACTGTTAACATCAAGGTCAACTTGACACACAACCCACACTGTTTGGAGACAGTTTGGGTTGGTTTGTGGAAAAAACCAAGCTGAGAGCTGATTGGCTTATAGCCACAGCAACAAAGGAAAGAAGAGCTGCTTAAGAAAAGATGATTGGTTAAAGACAACACAGGAGTAGTATAACTAGCCACGGTTTTGTATACTCGGGGCTCCCTACCTGAGGAGAGCCAAACATTTATTTTATTCTTTTTCTTATTAAATTACTCTCTTAATCACGTCTGACTTGCTGTTTGTTCAAAATTCCACAACATATGTCATTACTACGCCGCACAAAAAAGACCGCCATATTTGTAGTTCCACAATGTGAAAAGGCGTCATTTTCTATGCAAACGAATGAATAAACACCATGCCATGCCTTGCTGTATCCCCTCTTTGCACCGCTGGACAGACACACTCATGACACTGTACTCATCAAAAGCAGCACCAGAGACGCACTGAGTCATATCCCGCTACACACCTCTCAGGCCAGCTTGTTTGCACGTTTTGTCATAAAACTTAAAATGTCATTTGTTCCCATTATATATAAAATTACCTATTTAAAAAAACAAATAAATCAAAAAGTACTTGTGACTAGAGAAACACGTGGCTAATCACCTACAAGAAATAATGTCAGTGATGTTTGGGGCAGGTGTTTCAAACGTGCCCAGACTCTTGAGAAGCACCTAAACGCACACACAAGGGTGTCCGCTTCCCATAGTGCTGCAAATACTGCAGGAAGGGCTTTGGTGAAACAGGCCACATGGAGGAGCAGAAGACAATCCACACAACTGAAGAAGCCCGTAGCTGCCCAGTATGTCAGAATCCACATGGGAGAAGAACCCTGTAGCTGCCCAGTATGTCAGAAGCAAATTGTGCAGGTGGGTAATGAACCATATTTGTACCCATTCGTATGTTGGGAGCAAATCAGTTGAAGACTTGAACAGTATGTTAACAATCAGTTAAAATTACTGTTGATGACAAGAAAACAATGGCTAATATGTTCCTTCACAGCTATGTCATTGGTTGATCTATTTTTGTCAGATTTAGTGCTTGTTTGGGCAAGTGTGTTAAAGTCTTCCTTTGTTTTTGGTTTTGTTCCTTTTCATATAGTTGTTTATTCCTTTTTGTCTAGTGATGTCCATTATCCATTTAAAATCTGTCAAATTAAACAAATGTGAAACGAATTCCATAGTATTCAGATTTGATTGCAAAAGAGACCAACCACTCCCCGTATTTTGAATTTTGCATATACAGTATATGTGCAGTTCCAGCCTAGTCCATTGATCCAAAATCTGGCCCAGATGTATCTGTTGACTGCAAATTTGAATGATTTCTGTGCTCTGCAGCAAAGGAGCGTTTGGTTACTATCTGATGGATTAAAATAGGCTTGTTGGTAGCAAAGACATCACTAAAGTGTACAGAGCAAAGGTACTCCAGGACCAGGATGGGTAAGTAGCAGCTTGATCAGTGGAATCTTCTGTGAGACGTAACAGGATTTCGGTCTTAAATGTAATGTTAGATCAAGTGAAAAACTTTAGTGGATTGAAATACAGATAAATAAATCCACTAAAAGTGCATCTGCATCATTGGTTAAAAAGTTGTTCTGCTAGTTGTCTGATTTTGTTCCAGTAATCTAATGTTTCCTGGGACTAGGTGGTTCAAGATTATATTGGTGTTTGCTTTATTTCTGTGATTTTTTTAACCATAGTCTAATTGTTTATACTGTCTACCAAATGCAATACTGAGTAGTGAAACACTGACACAATCCCTTTTGGCATCGGACATTTGTAATAATTTCAATAATCTACAGTTGTAAATCAAGAGGGCAGCATTATTTTAAAGTCTAGTTTCCTTTCTCTCTCTCACTTTCTGGAATTTTTCCATCTGTGTTTTTATTAAATTTAAAGATGGAAAGGGTATTAAAACTCCCTTTAACTGACATCTCTTCCACTGAACTTGTAGAGAAAGTGATGATATGAAGATGATTATGTTTATCGCTTTCACTCAGAGATCATTGTCTGAGGGTCATGTTGTACAGTTCACGATGCCCCGGGTTGCAATCAGGAGGTTTAACAGTGATGTGCCAAACAGTTGTCTGTGGTGTTCTATATGATCATCACAGAACATCACACATAACTGGTCAAATTGTATCTCCAGTAGGATATTTGTGTATTATACTATATATTAGCAGCATAACTTTATGATGCAATTAAAAACCCCATCCCCCTGAATACCAATCATATTACATATCTGGGTATTAAATTCTCTTCCCAGTTGTCTGTTATTCAAAAATAAATAGTCATCCAATTATTAAAACAATAAGCGACGAACTTCATTGATGGACAAATTTGCCCCTTATGCTCTTTGGACAAACTGCAATAATTAAAATGAGAATATTACCTAAACGAAATTATTTGTTTTCAATTATTCCAGCGCCACCAACCTGTCTAAAATCTTTGGACAACATCATAACTTGATTCTACTGGAAAAATAAATCACATAGAATCAAACTCACAACATTACAGAACTGTAGTTGATTATTGCAAATCAACTATAATATGGTATAAAATGGATAAAACTTAGTATATCAGACAGAATATGGATAGACATATAGCAAACATTATGCAAAGATCTAAAAGTCAGACTTACCATTTATCAGTCAAATCAATTAAAGAACATTCATGATCAACAATTTGTGGGTGGCCATGATACTAACAGCCTGGTGGAAATTTCACAAGATATCAAACTCCAGACTCACATAAACATAACACTGCTTTCATGTCACTTCCACAAGTAGCCCAAACATAAGATATAGAAAGCAGGTAAGAGCAACTATCAGTTCAGAGACATTAAACTCACCTGCATCCATATCAGTATTATAAACATTCCTAATACAAAAAAACTATCACATAAGATATACAAACTAATAATGAAATCAAATCGCATAATTACTCTCCCATCGAGACAATGGGAGGAAGATTTATTACTAGCTCCCGACGCCACAGTTTGGATTAAAATGTGTAATAATAATTACCACATGACAGCAACACTAACCTACAATGCATTCAGTACAAAATAATACATAGATTACATTATACTACACATTGGATGTTTAAAATTGGTTTCACAAGCTCAGCAATCTGTACATACTTTACTCCAAAGACAGCTGACGATTACATTCACATCGTGTGGCAGAGCACACCTATCAAGCAATTTTGGCAATAAGTAATCACACACATGTCCCATGATTTAAATAACCCTATCCATCCAACACCATCTTTATGTCTCCTAGGAGACATGTCATCAACCAATGTGACAATAGAAAAAAAACAGGATAATATATATATAACATTATTAATTGCAAATACAAACATACTCATGAATTGGAAAACAAAAAATAATATTAGTGTCACCGAATGGAAAAATCTATTGATAGACTACATATCAATGGAAAAAAATCTCAGAATGAATCAATAAGAACCAATAACCTAGACTGGACTCCTTTGATAAAAAGTTTACAGAGCTAATCCATAAATGATAAATATCCCAATCTAGTACGTGTACATATACAGTGCACTCGCACATAGCCTCTCTCTCTCTCTCTCACACACACACACAGGCAGACGCACACAAGCAGTCACACACGAACACACACACACACACACACACACACACACACACACACACACACACACACACACATTCCCGTAATGGTGCAGGTGGCAAATACTTAAAATACTCTATCTGCATTTCCCGTTTGTCTGTTTCGTCTCTGTTCGTCTTATTTTTCCTCTCTCCCCTATTCCCGTTTCCCCCACGTTATTTATGTCTGTTCATACGTTTTATACACCCGATATAGTTGGACACAGTGAGAAGTTAGAAATAAATAATGAATAAATAATAAAGTTCTAAAGGTCCTCCGATGGGCGGAAATCAATTGATATATTTATTTCTCCAGATTTCTAACTCGGAGAGAAAAAGACGTCCTTTTACAAATCGCACCTCGTTGTGGAACTCTACTAAGGTTTACAATCCAGGCGATGATTTTTAACCTCAAAGAACATAGGCCTGCTCCAAGGCAAACTGATTTCATCCCATTAATTAACTTTAATGCGATGTTTTTTGCCGAGCATTAGGCTAAAGAAAATGAATGTTGCTGCGTTTATCAAACTAAAAGTATTTATTCTGAGCCATGCGGTAAATGATTCAGTGTGAGCAGCATATGGACGATTTTTGGAAAATGCTGTGACTAGGTAATATTTTGAAATATAAGGCGTTGTTAAAGCCTCTCATTCACGCTATTAACGTTATAAGTTAAAATAATTGAATAATTCATAAATAAATAAATAGCGTTTGTATAATATTTAAAAATAAACATTTACGTAAAAGCACTCTTACGTAACAACCAAGTTGTCATGTATTTGAATCTAAAGCTAAAGTGTTGCTTTGATCGCTTTGGTCGGTCGACACTTGCCTGGCTCTGTTGAATTGCTGTTTCAAACTGTTTTATAATTCGTGCAGTTAGATCATTTGGTTAAATCATTTACGATTTTATTTTATTCATTTACTACTTTCGACTACGATTTCCAGAAAGGTTGACCGACGATCCTCACGAAAATGAATCCAAGTGCTCCAAGTTCGCCGATGACTTCGTTGTACGTGGGTGACCTTCATCCAGACGTTACCGAGGCCATGCTATACGAGAAATTCAGTCCTGCTGGCGCAATAGTCTCCGTACGGATTTGCAGGGACGCGATGACCCTCCGCTCACTTGGATACGCATACGTGAACTTTCAGCAGCAGGCAGATGCTGAGCGTGCTTTGGACACTATGAACTTTAACATCATCAAAGGCAGACCTGTGCGAATTATGTGGTCCCAGAGAGACCCCTCTCTGAGGAAGAGTGGAGTTGGCAACATCTTCATCAAGAACCTTGACAAGTCTATTGACAGCGAAGCTCTTTACGACACATTCTCTGCCTTTGGGAACATCCTTTCCAGCAAGGTGGTGTGTGACGAGAATGGCTCTAAGGGCTACGGCTTTGTGCACTTTGAGACCCGTGAGGCTGCGGAGAGAGCAATTGAGAGACTTAATGGCATGTTGCTCAATGACCGCAAAGTGTTCATTGGCCACTTCAAGTCTCGCAAGGAGCGAGAGGCTGAGATGGGGGCCAGGGCCAAAAAGTTCACCAATGTGTACGTCAAGAACTTTGGAGAGGACATGGACGACGACAAGCTGAAGGAGATCTTCAGCAAGTTTGGCCAAACGCTGAGCACTCGCGTCATGACCGACGAGAGCGGCAAGTCCAAGGGCTTTGGCTTTGTGAACTACGAGAGGCACGAGGATGCCCAGAGGGCTGTGGATGAGATAAATGGGAAGGAGCTGAATGGGAAGAAGGTGTATGTGGGTTATGCCCAGAAGAAAGGCGAGAGGCAGACAGGGCTGAAACGAAAGTTTGAGCAGATGAAGCAGGACGGTATGACTCGCTACCAGGGAGACAACCTGTACGTCAAGAACCTAGACGACGGTCTGGACGACGCGCGTCTACGTAAGGAGTTCTCTCCGTTCGGGACCATCACAAGTGCCAAGGTGATGATGGAGGGCGGCCGCTCCAAAGGGTTCGGCTTCGTGTGTTTCTCCTCGCCGGAGGAGGCCGCCACGGCCATGACGGAGATGAATGGGCGCGTTGTAGGCACCAAGCCGCTGTACGTGGCTCTGGCGCAGCGCAAGGAGGAGCGGCAGGCCCACCTCTCCAACAAGTACATGAAGCGCACGGCCAGCGTGAGTGCCTTGCCCAACCTCGTGCTCAACCCCTACCAGCCTGCCCCGCCCTCCGGCTACAACATGGAAGCCATTCCACAAGCTCAGAACTGGCCTGCCTACTGCGCAAGCAGCCAGCTGGCACAACTCCTCCCCAGCCCTTGCTGGGCCATGCAGTGCGTCCACCCACAGCAAGTCCAGGATATGCCGAGTGCCATCGGTCCAGCCGCATCCTGCCCGCAGGCCTTCAGCGCCATCCGACCAACCACCGCCTGCCAGGTCCCACGCACGATGGCCTATCAGACCATGGCATCTGAGGCTCCGGGGACAGGGATGGCCAGCGCGGAAGCTGCCAACAAGGCGTCGCTGGTGAGAGCAGTACCACAGTACAAAACCACCTCAGGCGTTCACAGCCCACAGCAACACCTGGGCACACAGCCCTTAGATATAAATGTCGAACTTACCATTTATCAGTCAAATCAATTATAAAACATTTATGTTTCTCAACCCACAGCAGCACCTGGGGGCAGAGCTCCAGGTGCCCGTGCAGCTGGCTGCGGTCCATGTGCAGGGTCAGGAACCTCTCAGTGCCTCCATGCTGGCTGCTGCACCTCCACAGGAGCAGAAGCAGATACTGGGTGAGCGTCTGTTTCCCCTGATCCAGAACATGCAGCCCACCCTTGCAGGGAAGATCACGGGTCTGTTCCTGGAACTGGACAACTCGGAGCTACTGCATATGCTGGAGTCTCCTGAGTCTCTGCACCCTAAGGTGGATGAGGCAGTCGCTGTGCTCCAGGACCAGTGCGCGCAGGAAGCCGCTCAAAAACTTTAACCAGTGCTGCGCTTCTGGCTGTCTAATGGAAGAATAAGCAGTAAAAAAAATTAACATTTTAACTGAAAAAAATAAACATTGAAACTGAAATGCATTGAACATTGAAATATTTTTGCCATGTCTGTAGACATCAAGCCTGTAAGGGTTGGCACCAGGCCGAGGCCCCCTCGACCAGAGGGAGGCGTCGAGTCAACCACGCCACTGATCAGGATCAACACCCAACAGCTGAGCTAGACCTTATATAAGCCCAGTGACCCAATCATTCAGTGCTGGGTTTTTGATAAAGTTTTGAGCCAAGCTCCTAGCCGGTAACTCTGGGTATTGAGGTCTGTGAGCCCTTGTGCTATGCCTCTTTTCTGTTCTGCGAGGGTGTCAGTGTTTTTACACGTCCCCTCCCTTCTCCAGTTTTCCCCTCTCGAGTCTGTCTCTCTCCTGAGGCTTCCCTTAGCCATTCAAGTTTCTCCCCGTTTTCTGGTTTTGTTTGGGAGCTTTTAGTTCGAGTTTTCCCCAGTGCATCGGGGTTGCCATTTCTTTCCGTGGCGTTCTTTGTTCTCCCCTTTTCCACGCTCACCGAGGTGTTTCGTTTTTTCCTCTTGTTTTGCTTGATCCAAGCTCTAACTGTTCTGCACACGAGCCCACCATTGTTAGAGTGTGGCTGCTTACCCAGTAAGCTATTGGTGTCCTCACCTAGCTGACCTGGATTCAAAACCACCTTACAAAGTCCAGGCCTTGGTTATTCTAAGCTTAAAATGAAAACGACAGAAAAAGGTAAAATCATTTCAAGTTTGGTTTATTTGTCGCATACATAGTCATACACAGTATAACTCACAGTGAAATGGTTGAGTGCTCTGTCCAATCTGAGGAAAAAGAAAAACAGGGGTGCATAGAGAAATATATTCTATATATATACAAAAATATATTAATAGTGCATGTACAATATATATATATATTATGTTTATATGTACAATGTATATATGGATATTTATATATGTATGTACAGAATGTACAGTCCCATCTTGCAATTGGCATATTTACAGTTATATGTTATATGGTGGTAATTGAACATATTACAGTTATATTGAACATATTACAGTTATTTCTATTACATATTACAGATTTTGACATGAACAGCTGATCATTTTTTTGTTTTTATTCCTCTTAAAGTTTGAATGTTCAGATTGTCAGTTCTTACAGGTCATAGCTGATCATTAGATAAGTGTATTGGGTTGCATTAATATAAATGTAAAGATCAAAAAAACAAAACCCCACAGTGTAGCTTAAAATAGAGAATAATTCTGTAATATTCCTTTATGTACAACACAATTTCAAATGACCTTATTAACAAACCAGTAAAGACAGGACGAGAAGCAAAGGTCACTTACACGTATTAAATCTTGAAGCAAACAAACTGCAGCTGCAAGTGCCACACTGCCATCCAGTTCCACTCTCTGGTCTGGCGACGGTCATATTACAGGAGCAACGAGAGGCTGCCAACAGTTTCTTTTAGCTTGTCTACTGAGACGGTGAAACTGGCCAACCAGGTGAAAAGCATTGTGAAGGAGAAACGACTTCGACTGCCGACGTGGGAAAGTAGCAGTCAGAGCAGGTCTATTGGAGCAGTGCGATGGACTCTGCCCAACAATGGGCTGCAAGCCCACATCTCTGCACATAGCAACAGTATGTGGTTCCTAGGTGCCCAGTCGGCTAGTTTTAAAGTTCAATTCAAATATTAAATAAAAATGCAGACTTCAGAATTGGTTAAAGAGCATAACTGTGCACGTACTTTATTGTAGGTTAACATTAACACGCATTATTGAGGCACCCTCTGGAGAATGTCTAAAAATCAGAGAACCCACATTTTCATACATTTTTCAGTAGTGGTTATGTATTCACCCCACATTCCTTTACATATTTGCGTTTGTCTTCACGTCCATTGCATCCAAACCATACATTTGTCAATATATGCAAAGTAATATAAAACACCCACACCAGTTGGAACCTCTTAACACCACATTCCAAGAGATTTCTCTTGACCTTATCCTAAAGAGATGGTCCTGAGCCTGATGGAAATAATATCTCATACTTGTAAGTGTGCTGGAGCCTATCCACCATCCTTTGCAGAAGCCTGCAGAGGCCTTTACAGAGGCCTCTGCCCTGTACACAAATCATTCTGAAAGGACACATACCATTCTGTGATTATGTTATTAATATGTCTAATTCAATGTTAAACCTCTGTTCTCTTTTTATTACCTCAAGCACCAGACCTGAGGAATTTGCACGGTCTCAAGGAGTGCGTGAAGTTTATCGCTCAGTGGAAACAAGAGGTGGAGCGTGTCTGTAAGCCTGACGAGGGCGCTGCAGCTGCATCCAGTAGCAGTAATGACTGCGGTGGAACCGTACACCCCCACACTGTTGCCAGCACATTTTTCAGTGGGCCAGCCGTCTCAAAGCTGTTGATACATTGTTCAGTCCACGTGAAGGGCAGCAGGAGAGAGGAAGTGAAGAGAGGACCTAGGCAGTGAAGGAGACCAAGCAGAGAAACACTGAATGGGCTAAAGAACTCCAGACAGTCTCAGAGCGGTGCGGCATGATGAGGGCAGAGTTGGCACAGAATTTCAGGCAGCTGGAGCTTAAGAAGAAGCTGGAACCCATGCTGCCTGTCCTGGACTTCATCGCATGGTCTCTACTCAAACATAACCAGGATGTAGTTTCACAGCTTTGGGTCCTCAGTAAACAGCGATCCTGGAGAACTTCAAAATCCATTCCAAATTCATTGTGGAACTGGATCTGCAGTGCTGTGGATGAGGTCACATTGGACCCCATGACCAAACATGCGTGGCTGCTGCTGTCTGATGACTGTAAGAGGGTTCAGGAGTACCTGACTAAGATGAAAGTTCAGTTCACCTCCCAGCGCTTTGACACTTGGCCCTGTGTGCTGGGCTGGGAGGACTTCTCTTCCAGCTGTCTTTCTATAACTCACAAATCTAGACATTTATTGGAAACGTCCGGGAGAAGCTGTAACCCCTCTTTGTACTGCTAGATGGCCGCACTCTCATGACACTGCACTCATCAAAAGCAGCACCAGAGACGCACTGAGTCATATTCCCGAACGCACCTCTCAGGCCAGCTTATTTGCACATTTTGTCGTAAAACTTAAGATGTCTGTTTTATTAAATTACCAAAAACTTTTTTTCAAAATCAAAGTATTTGTAGCTACAGAAAAACATGGCTAATCACAAAAATGAGAAATAACGTCACTGATATTTGCAACATGTGTTTCTAACATGCACAGGCTCTTGAGGAGCACCTAAACCCTCACACAGGGGTGTTTGCTTGTCATAGTACTGTAAGGAAGGGCTTTGGCGAAACAGGCCACAGAAAGCAGCATATGAGAATCCACACAGGTGAAGAACCCTTTAGCTGCCCAGTATTTCAGAAGCAGTTTGTGCAGGCGGGTAATGAGCCGCATTCGTACCCATTCATATAGGATGTTGGGAGCAAAACGGTTAAAGACTTGAAAAGTATGTTAACAATCAGTTAACAATCAGATTACTGTTGTTAGGTTGTTAACAATAGAGTAATAAATGGCTAATATGCTTCTTCCCAGTTATGCCTTTGCTTGATCTATTTTGGTCTGATTTGGTGCTTGTCTGGGCAAGTGTGATAAAAAGTATTTTTTCGTTTGTTTTTCATTTAGTTCCTTTTTATATCGTGTTCTGTTCCATTTTATATGTTGTCTATTATCCCTTTAAAGTCTGTCAAATTAATCAAATGTGAAGATTTCACTCTGTTCAGATTTGATTGAAAAAGAGACCAACCACTCCCTGCATCTTTCATTTTGCATATACAGTGCATTTGCAGTTAACCGTTTCTTGTTTGTATTAATCGCGTGTGATTCTTGTGAGTGCCGTTAGTGTTCTGTGTTAAATGTTAATAAATGTACGTCCCAGACGTTGGAGTCTGTGCGTCCTGCCCCTCACCCTGCGGCACTCGGGCCACCCCTCGTTACGCTACTGTTGTAACTCAAGAGCGAAGCACCATTTTAAAGTCTGGTTTCCTTTCTCTGTCTCACTTTCTGAAATTTTTATGTCTGTGTTTTTTTAAACTTAAAAATAGAAAGGATATTAAAACTCCCTTTCACTTAATGGCCTCTCATCCAATGAGCTGTTAGAGAAAGTAATGATAGTTAGATGAATATGTTTATAGATTTCACTCCGAGAACGTTGTCTGAGGTTAATATTGTACAGTTCATGATGCCCAGGGTTGCAATCAGCATGTTTAACAGTGATGTGCCACACAGTTGTCTGTGGTGTTCTCTATGACCTGAGTCTCTGCACCCTAAGGTGGATGAGGCAGTCGCTGTGCTCCAGGACCAGTGCGCGCAGGAAGCCGCTCAAAAACTTTAACCAGTGCTGCGCTTCTGGCTGTCTAATGGAAGAATAAGCAGTAAAAAAAATTAACATTTTAACTGAAAAAAATAAACATTGAAACTGAAATGCATTGAACATTGAAATATTTTTGCCATGTCTGTAGACATCAAGCCTGTAAGGGTTGGCACCAGGCCGAGGCCCCCTCGACCAGAGGGAGGCGTCGAGTCAACCACGCCACTGATCAGGATCAACACCCAACAGCTGGGCTAGACCTTATATAAGCCCAGTGACCCAATCATTCAGTGCTGGGTTTTTGATAAAGTTTTGAGCCAAGCTCCTAGCCGGTAACTCTGGGTATTGAGGTCTGTGAGCCCTTGTGCTATGCCTCTTTTCTGTTCTGCGAGGGTGTCAGTGTTTTTACACGTCCCCTCCCTTCTCCAGTTTTCCCCTCTCGAGTCTGTCTCTCTCCTGAGGCTTCCCTTAGCCATTCAAGTTTCTCCCCGTTTTCTGGTTTTGTTTGGGAGCTTTTAGTTCGAGTTTTCCCCAGTGCATCGGGGTTGCCATTTCTTTCCGTGGCGTTCTTTGTTCTCCCCTTTTCCACGCTCACCGAGGTGTTTCGTTTTTTCCTCTTGTTTTGCTTGATCCAAGCTCTAACTGTTCTGCACACGAGCCCACCATTGTTAGAGTGTGGCTGCTTACCCAGTAAGCTATTGGTGTCCTCACCTAGCTGACCTGGATTCAAAACCACCTTACAAAGTCCAGGCCTTGGTTATTCTAAGCTTAAAATGAAAACGACAGAAAAAGGTAAAATCATTTCAAGTTTGGTTTATTTGTCGCATACATAGTCATACACAGTATAACTCACAGTGAAATGGTTGAGTGCTCTGTCCAATCTGAGGAAAAAGAAAAACAGGGGTGCATAGAGAAATATATTCTATATATATACAAAAATATATTAATAGTGCATGTACAATATATATATATATATATATATATATATATATATATATATATATATATATATATATATATATAATGTTTATATGTACAATGTATATATGGATATTTATATATGTATGTACAGAATGTACAGTCCCATCTTGCAATTGACATATTTACAGTTATATGTTACATATTACAGTTATATTGAACATATTACAGTTATTTCTATTACATATTACAGATTTTGACATGAACAGCTGATCATTTTTTTGTTTTTATTCCTCTTAAAGTTTGAATGTTCAGATTGTCAGTTCTTACAGGTCATAGCTGATCATTAGATAAGTGTATTGGGTTGCATTAATATAAATGTAAAGATCAAAAAAACAAAACCCCACAGTGTAGCTTAAAATAGAGAATAATTCTGTAATATTCCTTTATGTACAACACAATTTCAAATGACCTTATTAACAAACCAGTAAAGACAGGACGAGAAGCAAAGGTCACTTACACGTATTAAATCTTGAAGCAAACAAACTGCAGCTGCAAGTGCCACACTGCCATCCAGTTCCACTCTCTGGTCTGGCGACGGTCATATTACAGGAGCAACGAGAGGCTGCCAACAGTTTCTTTTAGCTTGTCTACTGAGACGGTGAAACTGGCCAACCAGGTGAAAAGCATTGTGAAGGAGAAACGACTTCGACTGCCGACGTGGGAAAGTAGCAGTCAGAGCAGGTCTATTGGAGCAGTGCGATGGACTCTGCCCAACAATGGGCTGCAAGCCCACATCTCTGCACATAGCAACAGTATGTGGTTCCTAGGTGCCCAGTCGGCTAGTTTTAAAGTTCAATTCAAATATTAAATAAAAATGCAGACTTCAGAATTGGTTAAAGAGCATAACTGTGCACGTACTTTATTGTAGGTTAACATTAACACGCATTATTGAGGCACCCTCTGGAGAATGTCTAAAAATCAGAGAACCCACATTTTCATACATTTTTCAGTAGTGGTTATGTATTCACCCCACATTCCTTTACATATTTGCGTTTGTCTTCACGTCCATTGCATCCAAACCATACATTTGTCAATATATGCAAAGTAATATAAAACACCCACACCAGTTGGAACCTGTTAACACCACATTCCAAGAGATTTCTCTTGACCTTATCCTAAAGAGATGGTCCTGAGCCTGATGGAAATAATATCTCATACTTGGGAGATCATACTTCAGCAAGTTCGGCCCAACGCTGAGCCGTCGCGTCATGACAGACGAGAGCGGCAAGTCCAAGGGCTTTGGCTTTGTGAGCTTCGAGAGGCAAGAGGATGCCAAAAGGGCTGTGGATGAGATGAACGGGAAGAAGTTGAATGGGAAGCAGCTGTATGTGGCTCGTGCCCAGAAGAAAGGCGAGAGGCAGACAGAGCTCAAACGCAAGTTTGAGCAGATGAAGCAGGACGGCACGACTCGCTACCAGGGAGTGAACCTGTACGTTAAAAACCTAGACGACAGTCTGGACGACGAGCGTCTGCGTAAAGAGTTCTCTCTATTCGGGACAATCACGAGTGCCAAGGTGATGACGGAGGGCGGCCGCTCCAAAGGGTTCGGCTTTGTGTGTTTCTCCTCGCCGGAGGAGGCCACCGAGGCAATGAAGGAGATGAACGGGTGCATCGTAGGCACCAAGCCGCTGTACGTGGCCCTGGCGCAGCGCAAGGAGGAGCGGCAGGCCCACCTCACCCACCAGTACATGCAGCGCATGGCCAGCGTGAGTGCCGTGCGCAACCCAGTGCTCAACCCCTACCAGCCCGCCCCGCCCTCCGGCTACTTCATGATGGCCATTCCACAGTCTCAGAACTGGGCTACCTGCTACCCGAGCAGGCAACTGGCACAGCTCCACCCCAGCACCCGCTGGGCTACGCACAGCATTCAGCCACAGCATTTCCAATACATGCCGAGTACCATCAGGCCCGCTGCAGACCAATCTCTGGGCCAGGAACCTCTCACTGCCTCCGTGCTGGATCTGGAACCTCCGCAGGAGCAGAAGCAGATGTTGGGTGATCTATGGTCTGTTTCCCATGATCCAGAACATGCACCCCAACCTTGCAGGGACGGGTTTGCTCCTGGAGATCGACAACTTGGAGCTTCCGCTTATGCTGGCTGAAAAAATAAATACGCATTAAATATTGAAATATTTTTGCCTGGTCCATAGACTCCAGTTTCAGGCCTTGATTACAGTAAACTAAAACAACATGTAAAAAGGCTAAATGATTGACACGTGTACAGTCGGTGACTCCTTTCTTTTTGTTCCTCTTACTGTTCGAATGCTCAGAATGTCAGTTTTTGCAGTTGACAGCTGAGCATTAGGCATGTGTATTGGATTGTATTAATAATACAATTGAGGATTCATTGCTGTTCAGGGACCCAGCAGTGGTAACTTGGCAGTGGTAGGGCTTGAACTAGCAACATTCTGATTACTACTCAAGTAACCTCTGAATAGTATTATTATGATTAATATTATTAATATATCTTACACTGAGGTCTGCTGAAGCTTACCCAGGATCCTTTGCAGCAGCCTGCCATATGCACAAATCATTACGAAAGGACACAGAATCTCTAAAATCCCTTGTATTATGTTATTAGTTTGTCTAATTCAATGTTAAAGCACTTTCCCCTGTAAACACTCTTTTTATGACCTCATTTCACCGTTTCATGACTTTATGCCACGAACCAACCAACTATTCTTTTATACAACTCTTTTCAAACACTTCAACCACTGTGGGTAACTACACTATTATACACCTGTAATTCTTGTTATGCTATTTATTTTATTGGTACTGTCGATACATCGATGTTAGGAGAAATACCTCATGAATACTTTAAATGAATCCTTAAAATGACACCTATTCCATTTACTAATGCTAAGCTTGCTACAGTCTGAACTTCTAGCAAGTCAAGAGAAGTATCATGCAGTTTCTGTATTTTCTATAATTGCATAATATATGGATGGTTTTAAACTCAATAACATACGCACTTGCAAAATACGTGAATATAAAGGAACAAAAATAAATTAACATAACCACATACCTAAACATCATCTGGTACCATCACCCCATCACCCCTCAATGCAGTATGAGGATGGTCAGATTGTTGTATTTACTAATAGTTACCACTAGTATTAAAATAACAGTAAGCCCAAACTGTTCGACTATGTCCTCTTAAACAAACCTGTGATTTTTTAAATATTTGGACCACATCCTCCTGCAGAATAAAACAATCAGGAAATACAGTTGAGTTGGCCCATACCGCCCTCACATCAGTGTGATTTCCATCAATGACGTGTTATGGCTCTGGGTAAGGAACAATGTTATATTGTTCAATAAACTTTTCACAGGATGCATATTTTTCATTGTTTTAGCAAAGTTTTCGCTACCTCTATACAGCAAACACCAGAATCGACAAGGTTTACATTAATTATAGTCAGTAGAATTAAAGGGAAGAGGCCATATAAAAGGCTGGGATCTACATTTAGCAGACTCGGCACTGTGTTACTAGATATTGCCCACATTCCAGTAATTTTATTAAGTCCTCTTTAAACAGAAAATAAAGATGCAGACTCAAGAATTAATTGAAGAGAGTAGTAGGTCCATTATTTATTTTGAGCTCAGCGTTACATACAAACGAGGCATAGTCCAGAATATGTCTAATAATCACACAAGGAACACACATTTTTATCCAGTTTTCACAACTGATTATGTGATTGCCACACCTTCTCTACATACTGGTGTTTGAAATCTCAACCACTGTGTTCAACCATACATTATTCAATATATGCAAATTGAGATCTATCATTGTACAAATTGAAGCTTGACCCCAGTATATCCTATTGGAAGATTTTCCTGGGTTTTTTTTTTTGTTGTTGTTTTTTTTGTTTTTAACAAAGATGATCTCAACTCATACCATCAAACACCTGCAAGATGATGTTGCAGGTCAGTATCACCCTGCTCTTATGGTAAGATAATGAACCTTGCTTAGCCACAGAACTCTCGAAGAGGCTTTCACGTCTTTTAAAAGCCGGGATCTTTCCCAATACTTAGGAAGCTATTTCTCACGGGAACAGTCCAAAGTCATCTGCCGTAGACTTCCACAGAGGCCTTGAAACCACCTGCATCAGAGCCTCTGCTCTGCACTTACAGACCCACAAAGGCCTTAAGATACCCCAGAAACATTATTCCTCTTTATGCTTTCAAACACAGTCTTGCACCACTCTGCACCTGTTGCAGAGAGCTTCAAAGCCTATTATAATAAGATCACAGATCGCCTCATGAAAATACCTTTACCCCAAAACATTTTATTACCTCAGGTGGAACAGTGTGTATAGGCCTAGACCTCTTTAGATGTAACTTAGAACCGCCGGTGACCGCTGTATGCGTTTCTTTGGTTGTACAAGCTCCACTGGAGGACTCGATGAATAGTTGATGATGGAAGAGGGGTATATCAGATTCACCCCTTCTGCCTCCATGTGACAAATTAACACACTACATAAACTTTTAGAAATAAATCAGTCTTTTAACAAATGGTAAACATTCTCTAGAAAAGATTATCTTGTAACAATTCAATGAGTATATGAACTGTTTTTGTGTCCTTATATCTATAAATGAAAAGTAATAAAACATTATAGATGATAAATAAATTACATAAAATGTATAAAAGTTCACAAATAAGAAAGTACCTGAGTCTGCACTTTTCTCCACAGATTCAAGAAACTCGTGAAAGTTGGAAGCTATAGAAACACATAGTACAGAATTATAGACTGACTGAGGTGTGAGCAGAAAGATCGCCATGATGTCCTTATATCTAAAGCACTCAAAGCATTGATGCTATGTAAATAAACTGTGATCCGATTGGTTCAATCTAAGTAAATAGATTCACCTACTTTGAAGTTAAAATTTTTCTCAAAAGGTTAGAACTGGTTGACTATACTTTGCCGTGTTCTGTAATAGAAAATGTAAACATTTATGTCTAAAATATTGCACGACAGAAATCAATTCAAGACTAACCTCTAATGACCGCTAGATGGGGAAAGATATTAAGTAATAAATGAGTCCAGATCCTCCTGCCCGACAATACGGTGAGACTCTGTTTTTACGTGTGATGGAAAATGATACGAAACTATGTATTATGTGATTCATATAAAATCACACTGATCCTTTTGTTCTTAAATTAATAATGCTGTTTGCACATTTGTATCCGCCTGTTGCTGATTAAGTTGAACATGTATCAGGAACTGTTAACATCAAGGTCAACTTGACACACAACCCACACTGTTTGGAGTCAGTTTGGGTTGGTTTGTGGAAAAAAACAAGCTGAGAGCTGATTGGCTTATAGCCACAGCAACAAAGGAAAGAAGAGCTGCTTAAGAAAAGATGATTGGTTAAAGACAGCACAGGAGTAGTATAACTAGCCACGGTTTTGTATACTCGGGGCTCCCTACCTGAGGAGAGCCAAACATTTATTTTATTCTTTTTCTTATTAAATTACTCTCTTAATCACGTCTGACTTGCTGTTTGTTCAAAATTCCATAAGATATGTCATTACTACGCCGCACAAAAAAGACCGCCATATTTGTAGTTCCACAATGTGAAAAGGCGTCATTTTCTATGCAAACGAATGAATAAACACCATGCCATGCCTTGCTGTATCCCCTCTTTGCACCGCTGGACAGACACACTCATGACACTGTACTCATCAAAAGCAGCACCAGAGACGCACTGAGTCATATCCCGCTACACACCTCTCAGGCCAGCTTGTTTGCACGTTTTGTCATAAAACTTAAAATGTCATTTGTTGCCATTATATATAAAATTACCTATTTAAAAAAACAAATAAATCAAAAAGTACTTGTGACTAGAGAAACACGTGGCTAATCACCTACAAGAAATAATGTCAGTGATGTTTGGGGCAGGTGTTTCAAATGTGCCCAGACTCTTGAGAAGCACCTAAACGCACACACAAGGGTGTCCGCTTCCCATAGTGCTGCAAATACTGCAGGAAGGGCTTTGGTGAAACAGGCCACATGGAGGAGCAGAAGACAATCCACACAACTGAAGAAGCCCGTAGCTGCCCAGTATGTCAGAATCCACATGGGAGAAGAACCCTGTAGCTGCCCAGTATGTCAGAAGCAATTTGTGCAGGTGGGTAATGAACCATATTTGTACCCATTCGTATGTAGGGAGCAAATCAGTTGAAGACTTGAACAGTATGTTAACAATCAGTTAAAATTACTGTTGATGTCAAGAAAACAATGGCTAATATGTTCCTTCACAGCTATGTCATTGGTTGATCTATTTTTGTCAGATTTAGTGCTTGTTTGGGCAAGTGTGTTAAAGTCTTCCTTTGTTTTTGGTTTTGTTCCTTTTCATATAGTTGTTTATTCCTTTTTGTCTAGTGATGTCCATTATCCATTTAAAATCTGTCAAATTAAACAAATGTGAAACGAATTCCATAGTATTCAGATTTGATTGCAAAAGAGACCAACCACTCCCCGTATTTTGAATTTTGCATATACAGTATATGTGCAGTTCCAGCCTAGTCCACTGATCCAAAATCTGGCCCAGATGTATCTGTTGACTGCAAATTTGAATGATTTCTGTGCTCTGCAGCAAAGGAGCGTTTGGTTACTATCTGATGGATTAAAATAGGCTTGTTGGTAGCAAAGACATCACTAAAGTGTACAGAGCAAAGGTACTCCAGGACCAGGATGGGTAAGTAGCAGCTTGATCAGTGGAATCTTCTGTGAGACATAACAGGACGTCGGTCTTAAATGTAATGTTAGATCAAATGAAAAACTTTAGTGGATTGAAATACAGATAAATAAATCCACTAAAGTGCATCTGCATCATTGGTTAAAAAGTTGTTCTGCTAGTTGTCTGATTTTGTTCCAGTAATCTAATGTTTCCTGGCACTAGGTGGTTCAAGATTATAATGGTGTTTGCTTTATTTCTCTGATCTTTTTAACCATAGTCTGCTTGTTTATACTGTCTACCAAATGCAATACTGAGTAGTGAAACACTGACACAATCCCTTTTGGCATCAGACATTTGTAATAATTTCAATAATCTACAGTTGTAAGTCAAGAGGGCAGCACCATTTTAAAGTCTAGTTTCCTTTCTCTGTCTCACTTTCTGGAATTTTTCCGTCTGTGTTTTTATTAAAGTTAAAAATGGATAGGGTATTAAAACTCCCTTTCACAGACGTCTGTTCCACTGAACTTGTAGAGAAAGTGATGATATGAAGATGATTATGTTTATCACATTCACTCAGAGATCATTGTCTGAGGGTCATGTTGTACAGTTCACGATGCCCCGGGTTGCAATCAGGAGGTTTAACAGTGATGTGCCAAACAGTTGTCTGTGGTGTTCTATATGATCTAAAAGTCAGACTTACCATTTATCAGTCAAATCAATTAAAGAACATTCATGATCAACAATTTGTGGGTGGCCATGATACTAACAGCGTGGTGGAAATTCCACAAGATATCAAACTCCACACCAACATAAACATAACACTGCTTTCATGTCACTTCCACAAGTAGCCCAAACATAAGATATAGAAAGCAGGTAAGAGCGGAGCAGTCAATGTGCCTAATATGACTGCAAAAGCCTGGCAGGACAGGAGGTATTCCTGCTTCTGCTAATCAGCAAAAGGAAGCTCCTGGCAAAGTGACGTGGACTGCAAAAAAATCACCAGGAAGGTCAAGCTACAAATGCCAGAGAGGAGCAGGGAGCACCAAAAGTTCCATAGCATCCTGCGGAAAGAGTACCACATAAGCATGGAAACAGTACAGCAACCCATGGTATGAGCATGGACAGATGAGGAAGAGCTGCTAGAACAGTACGTCCCCAATAAGCAGGCAGGATGTGGATCCGTCTCACTATTTCATCGGCAGAAATGCAGGAGCAGGTGATAATACTCCTGGGCCCAGCACTCTTCAACCTGGGTACTTTAAGGAGAACACGGCAGCCTCCCAAAAGTGATACAAAGTCCCAAAATGGCTATTACCTGTGCTGAATAACAGTATGAAGGACAAATCTACCCCTGTCCAAAGTTTAATTGATTTAACTGAATGCCAACTATACTACCACCATCAATCTGTGTAAGGTGTACTTGCAAGTGCCTTTAGCACCAAAAGCAAAAGAACTCAGTGTTTTCAACACATTTCATCCAAGCATCATCATGTGAAATGTTGTTCTTTTCGGAAATTCTTCATCTAAATATGGTTGTGTTGCTAATGAGATCATATTATTTGTTACTCTTTAAACCTTATTATTCATTTAAGATTCAAAGTCTACTGTGTTAGGAAACCTATGTGAGAATATAAAATCAGCAGTTTCTGCATGCTTGTGTGATGAATACAGAAAGTGATCTCTTATACCTGCGGAATTAAGGCTTCAAATGTCTTGGTGTTCAGACGATATGGAGGCGCTCTGGGAATCTGGAAGGATAAACGTTTGTTTCATTGACAGGGACTGTTGATCATTTATTTGTCCATTCATTTATTACACTATTAAGGGATTATTAATGTGCACTGGGAGAACAGTATAAAGTTATCAGTCTTCTAACTAAATAGCCTGGTCTTGTAAGGTAACCACATGCACACCTTTCCCTCAGTGATGGCAAGGAGTGGTTTAAACTCACCATGTCATCTGTGATTCTGAGTGTGAGTGCTCCTGCATTTTTGTACACAAAGCCTGCTGAGTTGGCAGTGAAGGCAGAGATGCCCATATACAGCATGTTGCTTTCATCAGGTGGCAGTGAAAATGGTGTCAGGGCAAAAGCGGGTTTCTTGTGCACTCCAATGTTGTAAAACTCCCCCTATATAGAGAGCAATGCAGAGATGAACTTATTCTTTTACAGCTCCTGGGTCTTGATTCTTCGTTCAGATTAAACTGTTTTATCAGTGTAACCTTTGTGTAACCTTTTTTTCCTACAAAAGCCCAACAGTGCTTTCTGGATACACTTAGGCACAGTTTTGCAAGTGCTCCTGTTATTCCCTGTTAATTCAGCTCTTTGGCTCAGAAAGGCTTTCTTATGATCATTATGGTAATTATTCTTATGCTTTGACAACTTGTGCCTTTTTTAACTTGTGCCTGAAAACCCCTTTACCTATGCCAATGATAAAACACTGATGAACTCCTGCAAACAAGTTGTAGTTTTTTAATTAGTGCATTAATCTTAGTTTGGGATCTTTAATGACCATCTTAATCTGTGTATATTATTTGATTGTTGGTTCTTTCCTAGCTGAATGTAACTTCCTCTCACAGTAGTATACAACTTCCAAGCTTATCAAAGGATAGTGTTGTAGTCAGGACCATTAAAAAAACATTCAAGCAAAGACCAAGATTTTGTAGTGTTGGAATCTGAGACAAGAATGAGACTTATTTAACAATGATTTTACTTTAATTATACCACTCACTGATAATGTATTGTAAATTGTCATTGTCATAAATTGTCATAAATAATTGTCATTATAAAGGCAGTTGAATATAAACAAATATAAAGCAAAAAGGTTCATATGGCCATTTTTATTATTAAATTAAAACATAGTAATACTTAAATAATTGCTATCTGCCCTTGGGTCAATCATGGAAAGGATTAACTAGATGTGTTCTGTAATGTGTTAAATCCTCTTGATAAATGCATAGCTTTAGCTATATCATAAAATATATGATGAGTCTTTTTCTCATTATTACTTGTGTACAACAAAAGTTTGTGTGACAAGCAGCAACATGTATATTTACCAATTTATGAAAATGGGAGTATGCGCAGTGGGAGAGTAAATATCTTTTAAAATGACTCTCAATTAATGGCAATGCATTTCCAATAAGTCTCTTATGCACCAGTACTTGTGAATGTACACACACAAACCTCACCGTTTGGGTCTTCCCCAAGTCCCCTGTCCTGTTCGCACTACTAGCTAAGAGCAACCAGCTAACTTGATAGCAGTGTGACTCAATAATAATAATAATAATAATAATAATAATAATAATAATAATAGTAATGATAATAATAATAGTAATAATAGTAATAATAATAATAGTAATAATAATAATAATAATAATAATAATAATATGGCGCTTCCATGCACATCAGGAAGCAAATAGGAACACTAGCACTTGCATGAAATTAAGCATATTAGCATTTCAGAGGGCAGATTATTTAGCCTGCTAAAATAGCAGGTGTGGCAGCAAATGTCTGTTCAAAACACTATGTCACAGGTATGAGTATCATGTATTTGCTATAGTATGATTGTTCATGTTTGTAAATTTAAAGCTTACAAATGCTGTATTTACAGTGTATTGCAGGTTATTAAAATGTGGCAGTAATTATTAGGATATAGAGAATTGTAGTGTTTAAACAAATCATTATGTTAGAAGTATGTTTAGGGAAGAATACACCCTGACCCACCCAGAGTCACCCACTTACCTTACATTATTGATCATAAACTTGAATAGCTACAATACTGTCTGCTAATCATGCAGTTTGAAGTTTGCAAAGTGTGTACCCAGACAAAATCTGTGTTAAAACTTTCCTTTAACACCAGGTCATACATGAGTCAGACATGATTCTGAATAAATGAATGAATGAAAAAATGAAAAGCCTTATTTCATTTCAAACTGCACTTCAGGAACACTGAGCTCAAGTTCTGAGGAAACTTCCCTGCATATTTTCAGGGGTTTTCTGCCTCACCATGCCTGAATCACCTCATAAGGAGCTTGATAATGAGGAGACAGGGTGACTGAGGCAGTGAACACTCCTCACTGAGCATACTGGCTTCCAAGAGCTGGAGCTGGGAAGACCTATAGGTCTGTGACACACACTCCCACCCAGTCCTGATACTAAGAAGGTGGAACCTACAGGCTAATATGCAGCTGCCTGTGCATCAATAGGCGTCTGGGGTGTCCATCACTCAGGGAGGCGTGGCTGAAGGCGTGGCGTTGCAGACTGAGAGCTGGCTGAGGTAATCTGTAAAGGAGAGAGTAGTCACCAATAATCATGGAAATGTAGCCACAACTGTACAGTATATTTCACAGCCATGTATATTACATATCACAGACCAGGCTTAACAGAATAAATATTCCACACATACAGCTCATATATATCTGTGTGTGTGTGTGTGTGTGTGTGTGTGTGTGTGTGTGTGTGTGTGTGTGTGTAAAAACATGCTCCTGTTTTAGTCTCAACAAAGACAGATATACATGTAGGAGTAGCAAACTGAAGCAAGAGCTCACCTTCACCAGTACATAGTCTCCAGCTTTAACAGTGACAGGGTTGGTATCCGTGGGATAAGAAAGCAAATCCTTTCTTGGAAAAATAACCTTCACATTCCCATCTTTCCGACCACAATGATCTTGAGATGACTTCTTACTTTACTGCAGAAAACAGACTCAGTCAAGCAAAAACAGCAGATAACATTTGTACAATATAAAAGGCTTGACTAAGCACTGTAGCAGACAGAAATTCTCTCCTGCTCTTACATTGCCTCCAGATACCATGCCACAACGTCTCACTAGGGTGGTTATTCCCACTGTTATGTAGATGGTCATAAAATTCTGTTATCAGTGTGTATATCGGTAGGTCCAATCTCAGCATGACTGGTAGCGCATATTAACACACAAGTGGCAAACACCTTGGGGTAGTTTTCTGTGCATTCGCCAGGCATGTTCTCAAAAGAAGGACACTAACAAGAATCAAAATTAAGTAAGACCCCAATCTTCAAACAGTTATTGATGGCAGGTAATACACTAAAGACCACAAGCACAGGGAAACCAGTCATTGGGATTTCCCGGTACCAAAGATGTGAACTGCTCTCAACACTTCAAAAATAACAAAAAGCTCAAAGCATCCAAAACAGACACAATGCTATGCCTAACCAGGGAAGGGTTTCAAATGAAAGGGCCACAGAAACCCATGCGGCAATCGCAAACTAACACCACAAACGGGAAAGTGACCATACAACTCAAATAGACTAAAATAGACCAAACAATGCCCTAAATACATAAACACATAAACTCTATTTGCCCTCCAGAAAAGAACAAGGCCAAAACCAAAATGAAATGCCAAAAGGTGCTAGGGCTGAGCTGATAGACAATGCCATTGTTCATCATCGTTGTCAGACAGACCTCATGATGTTGATCCAGCAGGTCTAAATAAGATAAGGGAGGAGAATTTGCTGCAACTATTTATTTTCTTGCAGAAATCTAGTTAAATCGATATGCAAAACATGATGACCAAGACACACAGATGCAGCAATCCCAAATTATTAACAGCAGAAGTGCTCCAAACACAGTTGTAACAGCATGGCTTCAACCCACTGCAGTACTCACTCCCTCCACTAGGACAAGCTGTTTGCTGTCGATGAAACTGGTGTTGACCTTAGCCGCATCTTCTCGGAATGTAAAGATAAGCTCCTCCAGGCGACAGCTTCTTCACCTCAGCTGGGATATCGTCCCCGAGACGGTGGTATGCCTGAGTTTTCTGTGGGTGTGCTACACACATCTTCATGTCAGAAGGTAAAGCCCAACTGGCAGCCACAAGACCCTTTCAATTCTCCAAATGATAATAGACAATGGTGAATTTCTTGATAGAACCATCACATAAACCAGGGAGAATGTCTGTTTTTTGATAGTGTTAAACACAATGACAAAATAGGATCTCACCTTCCTCATGCTGTAGGCAAACAGGAAGGCTACATTATAGCCCACTTCCCTGATCAAAGAGACCGACTGCTGGTGGTCCTCCTCGGTTTCCCCACAGAAGCCTGTGAAGAAGTCACTGCTCAGACTGACCCCTGTAAAAAGAAATTATACATAGATATTTATTCACACAAGACCTATTATAGCTACAATAATTTTATAATTACATACTGAATGTTTGGTAATGATAGGACACCTGGTATTATCTTTCGAATGTTTTCCACAAGCTCAAGGTAGGCTTCCCTAGTATACCTATGAAAACATCCCAGAGCATGATGACTTAAAGTGAGAACTAAGTTTTAACACATGAGACATCAAGAGATTTGAGATAAGCAGGCTAATCTCTACTGTGCTTGTGGTGAGTGCTGTCGTTCTAGGAGCGTTTCTCACCCACGCCTCATGGTCTGTAAGACTCTGCTGCTGCCGCTCTGAGCTGGCAAGTGGATCTGCTTACAGATGTTCCTCCGCTCTTGGATTAGCTATAACACCTTCAGGAAACATACTCACCCACCCCAGCACAGGTCAAACGAAAACAGCACAAATTGACTATGGCAGTCAAACCTTATTTCACATATCTGATAAGCATAAGGCTTTTTCAATCTGATAATCTATTAATGATCTTTTCTACTGCTCACATCCAAATTTGCGAATCCTAAATTATTATCCAATCTGCTGCTTAAAATGGCCTATGAGCAATATCTGCACATGAATTCAGACTATAAGAAACTGTTCAACTAAATACTTAAACTCTTTGAACATCCACTACACCACACAAGCCATAAACAGTCAGGGCCGGATTACCAATAGATTACCAGAGCAGGCAGTGACCTGTAGGCCCCACACCTTTTAGGGGCCATGCAACAAGGAATTAAAAAAAAAAAAACATATTAGGAGATAATTTGCAAGGGAGGCCCCAAGATTATGACTGCCTAGGGGCCTCCACAGGGTTTAATCTGCCACTGTAGGCAGTGTACATGTACATGCCCCTAAATGTAATTGGTAACATATTCCATTACATTACTCAAACGAGGAACATACTTTAAAAACTTTGGAATACTTCAACATTGTCCAAGACTATTTCAAATATAACTCACTTTAATTACATTTAAATTACATTTAACAGCATGTATTCTGTGTTCTGTATTTTGTCACCTGCAATGAAATACATTTTAAAAGTACCTTCCCCACACTAGTCATGGGTATCCCAACCAAAAACCACATGCTCACATCCATGACTCTGGGGTTTCTACCTCATCAGGAAAGTCTTTAGGATGTGGCCAGGTGAAGCGAATCCTTGTCAGGGTTTACGAGGGAGACGTGGTGTAGCAGGTCAGCGAATCGTAGGCCTCCTTGCTCATCACGGGAACACGGTGCTGAAACCACGGCTGAGGTGCGAACCAAGCTCCGAGTTGCTGGCCCCGTCCCCAGACACGTCTCTGTAGCTGTTCACGTTTTGACCCAGCAGGGTCACTTCCTTCACCCCCTATGGCCATGATCATTTCATATACTTAGTGTTCACATCTGGCCAAGTTTCACACACAGAAACTAGTAAAGCCAGACTGCACACATAGTCGCTGAAGGGAAGAGACCTGGTCAAACAGCATGCGCACTTCTTCAAGTATGGAGGACACAGGTCTGCTCCTTTCCCTCCCCCAGGTAAGCGGCACAATGCAGTAGCTGCACATGTTGTCACAGCCCCGCATGATAGACCTACAGCAGTCAAAGAGGGACAAAATATATTGGATAATCCCACTGTAAAACAAGGTGCCACCAACAAGGCTTGCAGTACACAAGGTCTGTACTGTCAACAACGTGAAAGGACTTTAAAAGTATCGACACCCCTGATATCAAACCATTGTTTGAAGTGCTACATCTAAAAGCATGAAGGAGCTGAAGATGAGCCACCACGGTGTTTGAAGTTTTATATCCCTTCATAAGTGTAGGAGGGTCAGTCATGTATAAATATTTAACCAAAAAATGCAGATTGACAAGTGTTCAGTAAAATGATAATAATAAACAACTGAACTATGAGCATTTGCTGTTTTTGGCTTTATTGTGGATGCAAGTCCCATGTTTCATCCAATATGGTAGCAAATGCCTTTACATTATAGCTGACTTTTCTGTATTTTAATCTAACAGTTGCTGTTCAGATTGAATTCAGTGTATTAGAGTTGAATATGAAAACACCAAAAACTGTCTATACATGTTAACTTAAAAATTGAACTGTACATGTGAGACTGTTATTTTACTCTTTACCATCTTTACAAAATCACACAGTGCAAAGTTAATTTAAGAGTTAGTGTTTAGCAGGAACTCCTCCCTTATAAATCAGCCAGATATTATTATGGCACTCACACAAAGGCACTGTGTCCTGAATGGTGAATGGGCATGACATCAGCATATGCCTCTTCCAGGGAGAGCAGGACATTGCTGGTCCTCTGACCCCCATGGGCCAGTGCAAGGAGTCGGAGAAGATCTCTGTAGGCATCTGGCCCTGCTACAACATCCACCACCCTCTCCTTCTCCAGCAACTCAGTCTTCAGTCTCTCTGCCATGCAACCTACAAGAGAGCAAGCACACATATGCGTATACGGGCGCGTGAACCCACACACAAACATACATGCGCACACACGAACATTTCAGACTGAGAGATACATTTGAACGTGAATGAAGAACTATGGTGAAGTGAGAAGTTACCCAGGACTCCTATCTTTAATGGAGTGCTGCTCTTTAGATGCTTCTTTTTCAGAACTGCTGGATGTTTGAGTCTGTTCCAGATGGTCTGCTCTGCCTTTTCCCTGTCACAATGATTTTTATTTTTTCCAACAGAAAATAGCATTACATCCAAGCAAACAATGTCACTGAAGTAAAGGACTGCTGTCAAGTTGCACAAGATTGGCAACATATAGATTCACTGTGTAAAATACAAACAGAAATAGGCTTTTCCTACCTTATGGAGCATGTGACAAGAAGCACCACATCTGCCTGTATAAAAAAAAAAAAAAATTAGGAAAGATGAGAATGAAAGCTTTCAAATAAAGGAAGCGCTGTGTTTATCAAGGGTCAAAGGTCAAGGCATTGACACTTACCTCTGATAGTTCGTGGGTCCGAACATATCCACCCTTCTGAAGAATGGACCACGCAATTTCAGTGTCGTTGACGTTCATCTGACAGCCGTATGTTTCGAAATACACTGCAAGATGTAAACAAAAATAAAATTGGCAACGACTACCGGCATACTGACACATGGGAATTAAAATCCTAAAGCCTGAACTATCATGGCAACAAATGCAGTTTGTTACATACCTTTCCGTAGCTGCGCCAGACCACTTTCTTCAGGAAGATACGATTCCTCATGTTCCTGTTGCGTCTCAGTTGAACTTTTGCCTGAAGAACTCTTAATGACGACAGCTTGGTCTTAAATGTGCTCACTCTCGTCTCATCAGTCTCATTAGTAGGAGTGCTAGACAGAGACACTGAGCAATAACCTCTGCATTTGTCGGCGAGTCGAGATAAACACTTTTGAACAGAAAACACTAGAAGTCTAAGCCTGCGGGCAGACATCATGTCTAAACGGGAGATTCAGCTACAAAGCCATGAACAAGACAAGAAACTCAATTTAACTTTAAAAGTAACGTTAGCTAAGGCTAAGTGCTAACTTAGCAATGGTGCTGTGGTTTGCGCAGAACAATTTTGTATACAAAAGTATATTATCAGCGAGCTAACAAATCTGTACAAGCAGCCAATAAATATAAAAATATCTGTAGCTCAGTTAGGTAACCTAATAATTCAGCTGTAACATACACTCACGTATGACCCCACACGGTTAACATTGACATGCAGTTTTGTAGTTTTCAAAATAACGGTTTCATTAAAACGTAACAGTGATACTCGTGTTTCATTTCTAAGACAAGTAAACGGTGTAACTTGGGAGGGAGATCAATCGCAAAAATATCGATTTACGTTTTTTAATTCATATTTTTGTAATTAATAGTTTTGTAATTAATAGTTTTTTAATTAATAGTTTTGCGAAATCTTATATTTAACATAAACGGCTACTTTTATTTTTGCAAGTGTTTACTTGTTAGTCATAAGTAGTGTTTTGTGAGATGATTGTTCGTTTTCACACATGGCTTTCTGTCCATCACATACTCTGATCTAATGACGAATGCGTAATTTATTTTATAAGTGGACTTCACACTTCGTTCTGTTACCTAAGGGTCAGTACAACATACTCATTTAAACAGTGAAAAGTGCTATAAACAATAAGTCCTAGAGTTTGTTAAACAACATAAACAAGACCCTACAATAATTACTAATTTAGTCAGTCAATATGGCAGCAGTGTCAGTTGTTCTTTAAATATTCTGCAAATAGATGGGTCTTCAGTCTGCGCTTGAAGACCGCAAGGGACTCTGCTGTCCGGACAGCAAGTGGGAGTTCATTCCACCATCTTGGAGCCAGGACAGAAAATAGTCTCGATGCTTGTCATCCATGAGATCTGAAGCAAGGTATTTCAAGCCGAGCCAGACTTGAGGTTCGAAGTACTCCAGGTACGGATCGGGCTTTGACCATTGACCTCATGTATGAAGGGGCTGGTTCATTTTTGGCTTTGTAGGCAAACATCAAGATTTTGAATCTGATGCGTGCAGCTACAGGGAGCCAAAGAATTATTACCACACTGAGTCAATATCAAGTATTATTCTTTAAGAGATGCTAACAGCTGACAGTGTGTGTTGGAACTCTACATAGACTATAGTTTGAATTAAATATGTGCTGTAGCAACAGTTTTAAAAATTTTAAAAATATTATGTTTTCAAGATATTCAGATATATTGCAATATATTATAAAGAATTCTCAAGAAAATCAAAAATGAGTTAAATAATATTTTCCAGAATAGTACGTATCAGCTAAGTAAACTTGTACATTTGCTTATTTCATTTTTAATTTATTTTTCTCTTTAAACTGTTATCATTGTGGTGACCGTTGTCAGCCAGAGGAGGATGCCCCCCCACTCCCCCCCGCCTTGAGTCTTGGTTCTTCTCAAGGTTTCTTCCTCATGCTCTAGGGAGCTTTGCCTTGCCACTGTCGCTCTTGGCTTGGACATTTGTAAAGCTGCTTTTTCACAACATCTCTTGTAAATGGCACTGAATAAATACATTTTGAATTTGATTTTGAATTTGAATTTATATTAGCTTTGCATAAATCATGGAATAAACTTGAAGTTCTTGGTAATCATCTAAGACTTTGGACTGTATTGTTTGTGATTACAGAAATTTCTTAAAGATGTTATATTTGTATCATAAAATATGAGCTGGACCCTCAAAAAAACAATTGAACACAGGCTATGTTAAACATGAAATAATTGCATTTTATTTTATCTTTATTACTTCTACAAAACTTCAAGCGTAAGTTTTTATTATTATTGCTTGATCGACGTGACTTTTCATTCTCATTCATGCTCTCATCTTCTCATCTTCCTGGGGACGCTCTCTGTCTTGGAGCAGTGAGAGGAGCTCGGGGAGTTTGTCTCTCTCCTCCTCTTCCTGGAGCTCCTTTGCTCCGTCTGGCTCCTACAGCTCTGGCCCACGGCAGGAGCAGCATTGGAACTGTGAGCTCTGACCTCATTAGGAAATCTGACAGTGTTTCCAGACCAGGAGCTGTACTGAGGTTGGTAATTCTGTGCCATCACCAAGAAAGCAGGTTTAGGTGCACTGGAGGCATAAGTAGCTGGTGTATTGTACAATACACTCTGCTGCAGCGTATTGTAAAGCGGATACCATCCAAGTGTGGAACTATTCCCTGCCACCCCAAAGCTGGCACCCCATGCATCAGCCTTCCAAGCATTCCTGCTCAGCAGAGGGTGGTCCCTGCCATATCCTGGGGCCATGTAGCCAAAGGACTCTCTTGGAATTCTGTTTCGTAGATATTCGTGGACATCGTCTATGATTTTGCTCACGCCGTCCAGAGCCGGATGTCTGACAAACTGTGTGTTCCCCTCAGTGGAAGCTGCTGGAAGCTGAAATGAGAAATTGCTCTGCTGCTGAAGAGTCCAGTCATCATCATTATCAGCTTCATCATCATCATAATCGCTTTCATCCTCTGACTCTTCAGCCTGTTCACCCTGATGCTGGGGGCTTTCTGGGAGAGGTGGGAGAGGTACCTGACCTGCATCCTCTACCTCATTGTTGACGGGGGGCTGAGGCCCAGTGGTTTCACTTGGTGCTTTCTCAGTAAGGGTCAGAGGGACACCACACTGAACACAATCATGCAGATTGGATCCGCACACTGAGGAAAGAAAAGAAAAAAATTCATCAGGTCTCCACTGTTGCCAGGTTTTGCAATGAAATGGGTCATGTGGGTCTGTTTTTTGCAAGCGGCATGTGTCATTTTGGCAAATCTGGCAAACGTGGCACAAGCACAAACATGCTTCCTTCATGTTAAATGTTTTCTTCCAACTTGGGGTTTTGTTCTAAAAATACAGTAAAGTAAAATATTTTGTATGTACATACCTTTGCAGTCGACCCGATGCAGCTTAATGACCGGGAACATTTTTTAAAGTCCAGAATTGTTTCGTGGTTTTGTTTGAAAACATAAACTAGTAACACTGTCGCTACGTTCACCTTGCTGTGACTGTGTTCCGAATGAATGTTTGGAAATGACTTTAGAATTTAGACGCTATCAGTGTTCTATGACATCGTGCTTCTGACGTAATTGTGGTCGCGGTTCCCATGGCGACGCCACCATGTTTGTTTACTTCCTTGTTTTGGTCCCTGTCGGCTCCGCCCCCTGCTTAGTACCGCCTCCTGTTACTGTAATCACCTGCAGCGCGTTAGTCCTCGTTAGTCTTTCTGTATATAAGCGCTCTCGGTAGGTAAGTCCCGTTGGCTCGGGTTCCGTTTTGGAGCGTCTGTGTTTTGGATAACGCTCTTTGCCCGGTCTGCTGTTTTTTGGCTTCTGTTTGTGGGCTAAGCGTGTTCTCTAATAAAGTTGCATTCATCTTACTGCGAGCGACTCCATCTTTGTATGTGCTCAGAACATTACAATAGTATTTCAGGTGGAGAAAATCTTCCTTTTTTTTTAATTTACTTTGCTTATGAGAGGGTTTGTTAGCTTACACACTTGTAGCTTTTAAAATAACCTCATGTGATGTAGGTTACGTCAAGCCTGTATCCATGAACTGAACATTGGGGGAGTAAATCTCCCCAGGGGGCAGGACTTCACTAGCTCATGAGATGAAATTATTTAATTATTTAATTAATTATTAAGTGACTAATAAAGTATAATTACATTTACATTTATGGCACTTAGCACATGCTCTTATCCAGAGCGACTTACAAAAGTGCTTTATTATTTACTCATAGAATATATCCTAGTACAGTACAGTAGGTTAGAATCAAACATACCAATGAACTAGAATACTGTAGAATACAGGGATGAATGCTGATACCTAGAAGTACAAAATACATAAAGTCTATCTTAAACAATGAAAAGTGCTATAAACAATAAGTCCTAGAGTTTATTAAACAACATAAACAATACCCTACAATAAGTATTAATTTAGTCAGTCAATATGGGAGCAGTGTCAGTTGTTCTTTAAATATTCTGCAAATAGATGGGTCTTCAGTCTGCGCTTGAAGACCGCAAGGGACTCTGCTGTCCGGACAGCAAGTGGGAGTTCATTCCACCATCTTGGAGCCAGGACAGAAAATAGTCTCGATGCTTGTCATCCATGAGATCTGAAGCAAGGTATTTCAAGCCGAGCCAGACTTGAGGTTCGAAGTACTCCAGGTACGGATCGGGCTTTGACCATTGACCTCATGTATGAAGGGGCTGGTTCATTTTTGGCTTTGTAGGCAAACATCAAGGTTTTGAATCTGATGCGTGCAGCTACAGGGAGCCAAAGAATTATTACCACACTGAGTCAATATCAAGTATTATTCTTTAAGAGATGCTAACAGCTGACAGTGTGTGTTGGAACTCTACATAGACTATAGTTTGAATTAAATATGTGCTGTAGCAACAGTTTTAAAAATTTTAAAAATATTATGTTTTCAAGATATTCAGATATATTGCAATATATTATAAAGAATTCTCAAGAAAATCAAAAATGAGTTAAATAATATTTTCCAGAATAGTACGTATCAGCTAAGTAAACTTGTACATTTGCTTATTTCATTTTTAATTTATTTTTCTCTTTAAACTGTTATCATTGTGGTGACCGTTGTCAGCCAGAGGAGGATGCCCCCCCACTCCCCCCCGCCTTGAGTCTTGGTTCTTCTCAAGGTTTCTTCCTCATGCTCTAGGGAGCTTTGCCTTGCCACTGTCGCTCTTGGCTTGGACATTTGTAAAGCTGCTTTTTCACAACATCTCTTGTAAATGGCACTGAATAAATACATTTTGAATTTGATTTTGAATTTGAATTTATATTAGCTTTGCATAAATCATGGAATAAACTTGAAGTTCTTGGTAATCATCTAAGACTTTGGACTGTATTGTTTGTGATTACAGAAATTTCTTAAAGATGTTATATTTGTATCATAAAATATGAGCTGGACCCTCAAAAAAACAATTGAACACAGGCTATGTTAAACATGAAATAATTGCATTTTATTTTATCTTTATTACTTCTACAAAACTTCAAGCGTAAGTTTTTATTATTATTGCTTGATCGACGTGACTTTTCATTCTCATTCATGCTCTCATCTTCTCATCTTCCTGGGGACGCTCTCTGTCTTGGAGCAGTGAGAGGAGCTCGGGGAGTTTGTCTCTCTCCTCCTCTTCCTGGAGCTCCTTTGCTCCGTCTGGCTCCTACAGCTCTGGCCCACGGCAGGAGCAGCATTGGAACTGTGAGCTCTGACCTCATTAGGAAATCTGACAGTGTTTCCAGACCAGGAGCTGTACTGAGGTTGGTAATTCTGTGCCATCACCAAGAAAGCAGGTTTAGGTGCACTGGAGGCATAAGTAGCTGGTGTATTGTACAATACACTCTGCTGCAGCGTATTGTAAAGCGGATACCATCCAAGTGTGGAACTATTCCCTGCCACCCCAAAGCTGGCACCCCATGCATCAGCCTTCCAAGCATTCCTGCTCAGCAGAGGGTGGTCCCTGCCATATCCTGGGGCCATGTAGCCAAAGGACTCTCTTGGAATTCTGTTTCGTAGATATTCGTGGACATCGTCTATGATTTTGCTCACGCCGTCCAGAGCCGGATGTCTGACAAACTGTGTGTTCCCCTCAGTGGAAGCTGCTGGAAGCTGAAATGAGAAATTGCTCTGCTGCTGAAGAGTCCAGTCATCATCATTATCAGCTTCATCATCATCATAATCGCTTTCATCCTCTGACTCTTCAGCCTGTTCACCCTGATGCTGGGGGCTTTCTGGGAGAGGTGGGAGAGGTACCTGACCTGCATCCTCTACCTCATTGTTGACGGGGGGCTGAGGCCCAGTGGTTTCACTTGGTGCTTTCTCAGTAAGGGTCAGAGGGACACCACACTGAACACAATCATGCAGATTGGATCCGCACACTGAGGAAAGAAAAAAATTCATCAGGTCTCCACTGTTGCCAGGTTTTGCAATGAAATGGGTCATGTGGGTCTGTTTTTTGCAAGCGGCATGTGTCATTTTGGCAAATCTGGCAAACGTGGCACAAGCACAAACATGCTTCCTTCATGTTAAATGTTTTCTTCCAACTTGGGGTTTTGTTCTAAAAATACAGTAAAGTAAAATATTTTGTATGTACATACCTTTGCAGTCGACCCGATGCAGCTTAATGACCGGGAACATTTTTTAAAGTCCAGAACTGTTTCGTGGTTTTGTTTGAAAACATAAACTAGTAACACTGTCGCTACGTTCACCTTGCTGTGACTGTGTTCCGAATGAATGTTTGGAAATGACTTTAGAATTTAGACGCTATCAGTGTTCTATGACATCGTGCTTCTGACGTAATTGTGGTCGCGGTTCCCATGGCGACGCCACCATGTTTGTTTACTTCCTTGTTTTGGTCCCTGTCGGCTCCGCCCCCTGCTTAGTACCGCCTCCTGTTACTGTAATCACCTGCAGCGCGTTAGTCCTCGTTAGTCTTTCTGTATATAAGCGCTCTCGGTAGGTAAGTCCCGTTGGCTCGGGTTCCGTTTTGGAGCGTCTGTGTTTTGGATAACGCTCTTTGCCCGGTCTGCTGTTTTTTGGCTTCTGTTTGTGGGCTAAGCGTGTTCTCTAATAAAGTTGCATTCATCTTACTGCGAGCGACTCCATCTTTGTATGTGCTCAGAACATTACAATAGTATTTCAGGTGGAGAAAATCTTCCTTTTTTTTTTTTATTTACTTTGCTTATGAGAGGGTTTGTTAGCTTACACACTTGTAGCTTTTAAAATAACCTCATGTGATGTAGGTTACGTCAAGGCTGTATCCATGAACTGAACATTGGGGGAGTAAATCTCCCCAGGGGGCAGGACTTCACTAGCTCATGAGATGAAATTATTTAATTATTTAATTAATTATTAAGTGACTAATAAAGTATAATTACATTTACATTTATGGCACTTAGCACATGCTCTTATCCAGAGCGACTTACAAAAGTGCTTTATTATTTACTCATAGAATATATCCTAGTACAGTACAGTAGGTTAGAATCAAACATACCAATGAACTAGAATACTGTAGAATACAGGGATGAATGCTGATACCTAGAAGTACAAAATACATAAAGTCTATCTTAAACAATGAAAAGTGCTATAAACAATAAGTCCTAGAGTTTATTAAACAACATAAACAATACCCTACAATAAGTATTAATTTAGTCAGTCAATATGGGAGCAGTGTCAGTTGTTCTTTAAATATTCTGCAAATAGATGGGTCTTCAGTCTGCGCTTGAAGACCGCAAGGGACTCTGCTGTCCGGACAGCAAGTGGGAGTTCATTCCACCATCTTGGAGCCAGGACAGAAAATAGTCTCGATGCTTGTCATCCATGAGATCTGAAGCAAGGTATTTCAAGCCGAGCCAGACTTGAGGTTCGAAGTACTCCAGGTACGGATCGGGCTTTGACCATTGACCTCATGTATGAAGGGGCTGGTTCATTTTTGGCTTTGTAGGCAAACATCAAGGTTTTGAATCTGATGCGTGCAGCTACAGGGAGCCAAAGAATTATTACCACACTGAGTCAATATCAAGTATTATTCTTTAAGAGATGCTAACAGCTGACAGTGTGTGTTGGAACTCTACATAGACTATAGTTTGAATTAAATATGTGCTGTAGCAACAGTTTTAAAAATTTTAAAAATATTATGTTTTCAAGATATTCAGATATATTGCAATATATTATAAAGAATTCTCAAGAAAATCAAAAATGAGTTAAATAATATTTTCCAGAATAGTACGTATCAGCTAAGTAAACTTGTACATTTGCTTATTTCATTTTTAATTTATTTTTCTCTTTAAACTGTTATCATTGTGGTGACCGTTGTCAGCCAGAGGAGGATGCCCCCCCACTCCCCCCCGCCTTGAGTCTTGGTTCTTCTCAAGGTTTCTTCCTCATGCTCTAGGGAGCTTTGCCTTGCCACTGTCGCTCTTGGCTTGGACATTTGTAAAGCTGCTTTTTCACAACATCTCTTGTAAATGGCACTGAATAAATACATTTTGAATTTGATTTTGAATTTGAATTTATATTAGCTTTGCATAAATCATGGAATAAACTTGAAGTTCTTGGTAATCATCTAAGACTTTGGACTGTATTGTTTGTGATTACAGAAATTTCTTAAAGATGTTATATTTGTATCATAAAATATGAGCTGGACCCTCAAAAAAACAATTGAACACAGGCTATGTTAAACATGAAATAATTGCATTTTATTTTATCTTTATTACTTCTACAAAACTTCAAGCGTAAGTTTTCATTATTATTGCTTGATCGACGTGACTTTTCATTCTCATTCATGCTCTCATCTTCTCATCTTCCTGGGGACGCTCTCTGTCTTGGAGCAGTGAGAGGAGCTCGGGGAGTTTGTCTCTCTCCTCCTCTTCCTGGAGCTCCTTTGCTCCGTCTGGCTCCTACAGCTCTGGCCCACGGCAGGAGCAGCATTGGAACTGTGAGCTCTGACCTCATTAGGAAATCTGACAGTGTTTCCAGACCAGGAGCTGTACTGAGGTTGGTAATTCTGTGCCATCACCAAGAAAGCAGGTTTAGGTGCACTGGAGGCATAAGTAGCTGGTGTATTGTACAATACACTCTGCTGCAGCGTATTGTAAAGCGGATACCATCCAAGTGTGGAACTATTCCCTGCCACCCCAAAGCTGGCACCCCATGCATCAGCCTTCCAAGCATTCCTGCTCAGCAGAGGGTGGTCCCTGCCATATCCTGGGGCCATGTAGCCAAAGGACTCTCTTGGAATTCTGTTTCGTAGATATTCGTGGACATCGTCTATGATTTTGCTCACGCCGTCCAGAGCCGGATGTCTGACAAACTGTGTGTTCCCCTCAGTGGAAGCTGCTGGAAGCTGAAATGAGAAATTGCTCTGCTGCTGAAGAGTCCAGTCATCATCATTATCAGCTTCATCATCATCATAATCGCTTTCATCCTCTGACTCTTCAGCCTGTTCACCCTGATGCTGGGGGCTTTCTGGGAGAGGTGGGAGAGGTACCTGACCTGCATCCTCTACCTCATTGTTGACGGGGGGCTGAGGCCCAGTGGTTTCACTTGGTGCTTTCTCAGTAAGGGTCAGAGGGACACCACACTGAACACAATCATGCAGATTGGATCCGCACACTGAGGAAAGAAAAAAATTCATCAGGTCTCCACTGTTGCCAGGTTTTGCAATGAAATGGGTCATGTGGGTCTGTTTTTTGCAAGCGGCATGTGTCATTTTGGCAAATCTGGCAAACGTGGCACAAGCACAAACATGCTTCCTTCATGTTAAATGTTTTCTTCCAACTTGGGGTTTTGTTCTAAAAATACAGTAAAGTAAAATATTTTGTATGTACATACCTTTGCAGTCGACCCGATGCAGCTTAATGACCGGGAACATTTTTTAAAGTCCAGAACTGTTTCGTGGTTTTGTTTGAAAACATAAACTAGTAACACTGTCGCTACGTTCACCTTGCTGTGACTGTGTTCCGAATGAATGTTTGGAAATGACTTTAGAATTTAGACGCTATCAGTGTTCTATGACATCGTGCTTCTGACGTAATTGTGGTCGCGGTTCCCATGGCGACGCCACCATGTTTGTTTACTTCCTTGTTTTGGTCCCTGTCGGCTCCGCCCCCTGCTTAGTACCGCCTCCTGTTACTGTAATCACCTGCAGCGCGTTAGTCCTCGTTAGTCTTTCTGTATATAAGCGCTCTCGGTAGGTAAGTCCCGTTGGCTCGGGTTCCGTTTTGGAGCGTCTGTGTTTTGGATAACGCTCTTTGCCCGGTCTGCTGTTTTTTGGCTTCTGTTTGTGGGCTAAGCGTGTTCTCTAATAAAGTTGCATTCATCTTACTGCGAGCGACTCCATCTTTGTATGTGCTCAGAACATTACAATAGTATTTCAGGTGGAGAAAATCTTCCTTTTTTTTTTTTATTTACTTTGCTTATGAGAGGGTTTGTTAGCTTACACACTTGTAGCTTTTAAAATAACCTCATGTGATGTAGGTTACGTCAAGGCTGTATCCATGAACTGAACATTGGGGGAGTAAATCTCCCCAGGGGGCAGGACTTCACTAGCTCATGAGATGAAATTATTTAATTATTTAATTAATTATTAAGTGACTAATAAAGTATAATTACATTTACATTTATGGCACTTAGCACATGCTCTTATCCAGAGCGACTTACAAAAGTGCTTTATTATTTACTCATAGAATATATCCTAGTACAGTACAGTAGGTTAGAATCAAACATACCAATGAACTAGAATACTGTAGAATACAGGGATGAATGCTGATACCTAGAAGTACAAAATACATAAAGTCTATCTTAAACAATGAAAAGTGCTATAAACAATAAGTCCTAGAGTTTGTTAAACCTCATAAACAATACCCTACAATATTTATTCTGAGCCATGCGGTAAGTGATCCAGTGTGAGCAGCATATGGACGATTTTTGGAAAATGCTTTGACTAGGTAATATTTTGAAATATAAGGTGTTGTTAAAGCCTCTCATTCACGCTATTAACGTTATAAGTTAAAATAATTGAATAATTCATAAATAAATAAATAGCGTTTGGATAATATTTAAAAATAAACATTTACGTAAAATAACTCTTACGTAACAACCAAGTTGTCATGTATTTTTATTCAAAAGCTAAAGTGTTGCTTTGATCGCTTTGGTCGGTCGACACTTGCCTGGCTCTGTTGAATTGCTGTTTCAAACTGTTTTATAATTCGTGTAGTTAGATAATTTGGTTAAATCATTTACGATTTTATTTTGTTCATTTACTACTTTCGACTACGATTTCCAGAAAGGTTGACCGACGATAATCACGAAAATGAATCCAAGTGCTCCAAGTTCGCCGATGACTTTGTTGCACGTGGGTGACCTTCATTCAGACGTTACCGAGGCCATGCTATTCGAGAAATTGAGCCCTGCTGGCACAATTGTCTCCATTCGAGTTTGCAGGGACATGATGACCAGTCGCTCACTCGAATATGCGTATGTGAACTTTCAGCAGCCGGTGGATGGAAGAGGAAGAGCGCAGTTGGCAACATCTTCATCAAGAACCTGGACAAGTCTATTGACTGCGGAGCCCTTTACGACACATTCTCCAACTTTGGAAACATCCTTTCCTGCAAGGTGGCGTGTGATGAGAATGGCTCTAAGGGCTACGGCTTTGTGCACTTTGAGACCGGCGAGGCTGCGGAGAGAGCCATTGAGAAACTTAATGGCATGTTGCTCAATGACCGCAAAGTGTTCATTGGCCACTTCAAGTCTCGCAAGGAGCGTGAGGCTGAGATGGGGGCCAAGGCCAAGGAATTCACCAATGTGTACATTAAGAACATTGGAGAGGACATGGACGACAACAAGCTAAATGAGATCTTCAGCAAGTTCGGCCCAACGCTGAGCCATCGCGTCATGACAGACGAGAGCAGCAAGTCCAAGGGTTTTGGCTTTGTGAGCTTCGAGAGGCACGAGGATGCCAAAAGGGATGAGATGAACGGGAAGGAGTTGAATGGGAAGCAGCTGTATGTGGCTCGTGCCCAGAAGAAAGGCGAGAGGCAGACAGAGCTCAAACGCAAGTTTGAGCAGATGAAGCAGGACGGCACGACTCGCTACCAGGGAGTGAACCTGTACGTTAAAAACCTAGACGACAGTCTGGACGACGAGCGTCTGCGTAAAGAGTTCTCTCTATTCGGGACAATCACGAGTGCCAAGGTGATGACGGAGGGCGGCCGCTCCAAAGGGTTCGGCTTTGTGTGTTTCTCCTCGCCGGAGGAGGCCACCGAGGCAATGAAGGAGATGAACGGGTGCATCGTAGGCACCAAGCCGCTGTACGTGGCCCTGGCGCAGCGCAAGGAGGAGCGGCAGGCCCACCTCACCCACCAGTACATGCAGCGCATGGCCAGCGTGAGTGCCGTGCGCAACCCAGTGCTCAACCCCTACCAGCCCGCCCCGCCCTCCGGCTACTTCATGATGGCCATTCCACAGGCTCAGAACTGGGCTACCTGCTACCCGAGCAGGCAACTGGCACAGCTCCACCCCAGCACCCGCTGGGCTACGCACAGCATTCAGCCACAGCATTTCCAATACATGCCGAGTACCATCAGGCCCGCTGCAGACCAATCTCTGGGCCAGGAACCTCTCACTGCCTCCGTGCTGGATCTGGAACCTCCGCAGGAGCAGAAGCAGATGTTGGGTGATCGATGGTCTGTTTCCCGTGATCCAGAACATGCACCCCAACCTTGCAGGGACGGGTTTGCTCCTGGAGATCGACAACTTGGAGCTTCCGCTTATGCTGGCTGAAAAAATAAAAACGCATTAAATATTGAAATATTTTTGCCTGGTCCATAGACTCCAGTTTCAGGCCTTGATTACAGTAAACTAAAACAACATGTAAAAAGCCTAAATGATTGACACGTGTACAGTCGGTGACTCCTTTCTTTTTGTTCCTCTTACTGTTCGAATGCTCAGAATGTCAGTTTTTGCAGTTGACAGCTGAGCATTAGGCATGTGTATTGGATTGTATTAATAATACAATTGAGGATTCATTGCTGTTCAGGGACCCAGCAGTGGTAACTTGGCAGTGGTAGGGCTTGAACTAGCAACATTCTGATTACTAGTCAAGTAACCTCTGAATAGTATTATTATGATTAATATTATTAATATATCTTACACTGAGGTCTGCTGAAGCTTACCCAGGATCCTTTGCAGCAGCCTGCCATATGCACAAATCATTACGAAAGGACACAGAATCTCTAAACTCCCTTGTTTTATGTTATTAGTTTGTCTAATTCAATGTTAAAGCACTTTCCCCTGTAAACACTCTTTTTATGACCTCATTTCACCGTTTCATGACTTTATGCCACGAACCAACCAACTATTCTTTTATACAACTCTTTTCAAACACTTCAACCATTGTGGGTAACTACACTATTATACACCTGTAATTCTTGTTATGCTATTTATTTTATTGGTACTGTCGATACATCGATGTTAGGAGAAATACCTCATGAATACTTTAAATGAATCCTTAAAATGACACCTATTCCATTTACTAATGCTAAGCTTGCTACAGTCTGAACTTCTAGCAAGTCAAGAGAAGTCTCATGCAGTTTCTGTATTTTCTATAATTGCATAATATATGGATGGTTTTAAACTCAATAACATACGCACTTGCAAAATATGTGAATATAAAGGAACAAAAATAAATTAACATAACCACATACCTAAACATCATCTGGTACCATCACCCCATCACCCCTCAATGCAGTATGAGGATGGTCAGATTGTTGTATTTACTAATAGTTACCACTAGTATTAAAATAACAGTAAGCCCAAACTGTTCGACTATGTCCTCTTAAACAAACCTGTGATTTTTTAAATATTTGGACCACATCCTCCTGCAGAATAAAACAATCAGGAAATACAGTTGAGTTGGCCCATACCGCCCTCACATCAGTGTGATTTCCATCAATGACGTGTTATGGCTCTGGGTAAGGAACAATGTTATATTGTTCAATAAACTTTTCACAGGATGCATATTTTTCATTGTTTTAGCAAAGTTTTCGCTACCTCTATACAGCAAACACCAGAATCGACAAGGTTTACATTAATTATAGTCAGTAGAATTAAAGGGAAGAGGCCATATAAAAGGCTGGGATCTACGTTTAGCAGACTCGGCACTGTGTTACTAGATATTGCCCACATTCCATTAATTTTATTAAGTCCTCTTTAAACAGAAAATAAAGATGCAGACTCAAGAATTAATTGAAGAGAGTAGTAGGTCCATTATTTATTTTGAGCTCAGCGTTACATACAAACGAGGCATAGTCCAGAATATGTCTAATAATCACACAAGGAACACACATTTTTATCCAGTTTTCACAACTGATTATGTGATTGCCACACCTTCTCTACATACTGGTGTTTGAAATCTCAACCACTGTGTTCAACCATACATTATTCAATATATGCAAATTGAGATCTATCATTGTACAAATTGAAGCTTGACCCCAGTATATCCTATTGGAAGATTTTCCTGGGTTTTTTTTTTGTTGTTGTTTTTTTTGTTTTTAACAAAGATGATCTCAACTCATACCATCAAACACCTGCAAGATGATGTTGCAGGTCAGTATCACCCTGCTCTTATGGTAAGATAATGAACCTTGCTTAGCCACAGAACTCTCGAAGAGGCTTTCACGTCTTTTAAAAGCCGGGATCTTTCCCAATACTTAGGAAGCTATTTCTCACGGGAACAGTCCAGAGTCATCTGCCGTAGACTTCCACAGAGGCCTTGAAACCACCTGCATCAGAGCCTCTGCTCTGCACTTACAGACCCACAAAGGCCTTAAGATACCCCAGAAACATTATTCCTCTTTATGCTTTCAAACACAGTCTTGCACCACTCTGCACCTGTTGCAGAGAGCTTCAAAGCCTATTATAATAAGATCACAGATCGCCTCATGAAAATACCTTTACCCCAAAACATTTTATTACCTCAGGTGGAACAGTGTGTATAGGCCTAGACCTCTTTAGATGTAACTTAGAACCGCCGGTGACCGCTGTATGCGTTTCTTTGGTTGTACAAGCTCCACTGGAGGACTCGATGAATAGTTGATGATGGAAGAGGGGTATATCAGATTCACCCCTTCTGCCTCCATGTGACAAATTAACACACTACATAAACTTTTAGAAATAAATCAGTCTTTTAACAAATGGTAAACATTCTCTAGAAAAGATTATCTTGTAACAATTCATTGAGTATATGAACTGTTTTTGTGTCCTTATATCTATAAATGAAAAGTAATAAAACATTATAGATGATAAATAAATTACATAAAATGTATAAAAGTTCACAAATAAGAAAGTACCTGAGTCTGCACTTCTCTCCACAGATTCAAGAAACTCGTGAAAGTTGGAAGCTATAGAAACACATAGTACAGAATTATAGACTGACTGAGGTGTGAGCAGAAAGATCGCCATGATGTCCTTATATCTAAAGCACTCAAAGCATTGATGCTATGTAAATAAACTGTGATCCGATTGGTTCAATCTAAGTAAATAGATTCACCTACTTTGAAGTTAAAGTTTTTCTCAAAAGGTTAGAACTGGTTGACTATACTTTGCCGTGTTCTGTAATAGAAAATGTAAACATTTATATCTAAAATATTGCACGACAGAAATCAATTCAAGACTAACCTCTAATGACCGCTAGATGGGGGAAGATATTAAGTAATAAATGAGTCCAGATCCTCCTGCCCGACAATACGGTGAGACTCTGTTTTTACGTGTGATGGAAAATGATACGAAACTATGTATTATGTGATTCATATAAAATCACACTGATCCTTTTGTTCTTAAATTAATAATGCTGTTTGCACATTTATATCCGCCTGTTGCTGATTAAGTTGAACATGTATCAGGAACTGTTAACATCAAGGTCAACTTGACACACAACCCACACTGTTTGGAGTCAGTTTGGGTTGGTTTGTGGAAAAAAACAAGCTGAGAGCTGATTGGCTTATAGCCACAGCAACAAAGGAAAGAAGAGCTGCTTAAGAAAAGATGATTGGTTAAAGACAGCACAGGAGTAGTATAACTAGCCACGGTTTTGTATACTCGGGGCTCCCTACCTGAGGAGAGCCAAACATTTATTTTATTCTTTTTCTTATTAAATTACTCTCTTAATCACGTCTGACTTGCTGTTTGTTCAAAATTCCACAACATATGTCATTACTACGCCGCACAAAAAAGACCGCCATATTTGTAGTTCCACAATGTGAAAAGGCGTCATTTTCTATGCAAACGAATGAATAAACACCATGCCATGCCTTGCTGTATCCCCTCTTTGCACCGCTGGACAGACACACTCATGACACTGTACTCATCAAAAGCAGCACCAGAGACGCACTGAGTCATATCCCGCTACACACCTCTCAGGCCAGCTTGTTTGCACGTTTTGTCATAAAACTTAAAATGTCATTTGTTGCCATTATATATAAAATTACCTATTTAAAAAAACAAATAAATCAAAAAGTACTTGTGGCTAGAGAAACACGTGGCTAATCACCTACAAGAAATAATGTCAGTGATGTTTGGGGCAGGTGTTTCAAACTTGCCCAGACTCTTGAGAAGCACCTAAACGCTCACACAAGGGTGTCCGCTTGCCAGAGTGCTGCAAATACTGCAGGAAGGGCTTTGGTGAAACAGGCCACATGGAGGAGCAGAAGACAATCCACACAACTGAAGAAGCCCATAGCTGCCCAGTATGTCAGAATCCACACGGGAGAAGAACCCTGTAGCTGCCCAGTATGTCAGAAGCAATTTGTGCAGCTGGGTAATGAACCATATTTGTACCCATTCGTATGTTGGGAGCAAATCAGTTGAAGACTTGAACAGTATGTTAACAATCAGTTAAAATGACTGTTGATGACAAGAAAACAGTGGCTAATATGTTCCTTCACAGCTATGTCATTGGTTGATCTATTTTTCTCAGATTTAGTGCTTGTTTGGGCAAGTGTGTTAAAGTCTTCCTTTGTTTTTGGTTTTGTTCCTTTTCATATAGTTGTTTATTCCTTTTTGTCTAGTGATGTCCATTATCCATTTAAAATCTGTCAAATTAAACAAATGTGAAACGAATTCCATAGTATTCAGATTTGATTGCAAAAGAGACCAACCACTCCCCGTATTTTGAATTTTGCATATACAGTATATGTGCAGTTCCAGCCTAGTCCATTGATCCAAAATCTGGCCCAGATGTATCTGTTGACTGCAAATTTGAATGATTTCTGTGCTCTGCAGCAAAGGAGCGTTTGGTTACTATCTGATGGATTAAAATAGGCTTGTTGGTAGCAAAGACATCACTAAAGTGTACAGAGCAAAGGTACTCCAGGACCAGGATGGGTAAGTAGCAGCTTGATCAGTGGAATCTTCTGTGAGACGTAACAGGATTTCGGTCTTAAATGTAATGTTAGATCAAGTGAAAAACTTTAGTGGATTGAAATACAGATAAATAAATCCACTAAAAGTGCATCTGCATCACTGGTTAAAAAGTTGTTCTGCTAGTTGTCTGATTTTGTTCCAGTAATCTAATGTTTCCTGGGACTAGGTGGTTCAAGATTTTATTTCTGTGATTTTTTTAACCATAGTCTAATTGTTTGTACTGTCTACCAAATGCAATACTGAGTAGTGAAACACTGACACAATCCCTTTTGGCATCGGACATTTGTAATAATTTCAATAATCTACAGTTGTAAGTCAAGAGGGCAGCACCATTTTAAAGTCTAGTTTCCTTTCTCTGTCTCACTTTCTGGAATTTTTCCATCTGTGTTTTTATTAAATTTAAAGATGGAAAGGGTATTAAAACTCCCTTTAACTGACATCTCTTCCACTTAACTTGTAGAGAAAGTGATGATATGAAGATGATTATGTTTATCGCTTTCACTCAGAGATCATTGTCTGAGGGTCATGTTGTACAGTTCACGATGCCCCGGGTTGCAATCAGGAGGTTTAACAGTGATGTGCCAAACAGTTGTCTGTGGTGTTCTATATGATCATCACAGAACATCACACATAACTGGTCAAATTGTATCTCCAGTAGGATATTTGTGTATTATACTATATATTAGCAGCATAACTTTATGATGCAATTAAAAACATTCCCCATCCCCCTGAATACCAATCATATTACATATCTGGGTATTAAATTCTCTTCCCAGTTGTCTGTTATTCAAAAATAAATAGTCATCCAATTATTAAAACAATAAGCGACGAACTTCATTGATGGACAAATTTGCCCCTTATGCTCTTTGGACAAACTGCAATAATTAAAATGAGAATATTACCTAAACGAAATTATTTGTTTTCAATTATTCCAGCGCCACCAACCTGTCTAAAATCTTTGGACAACATCATAACTTGATTCTACTGGAAAAATAAATCACATAGAATCAAACTCACAACATTACAGAACTGTAGTTGATTATTGCAAATCAACTATAATATGGTATAAAATGGATAAAACTTAGTATATCAGACAGAATATGGATAGACATATAGCAAACATTACGCAAAGATCTAAAAGTCAGACTTACCATTTATCAGTCAAATCAATTAAAGAACATTCATGATCAACAATTTGTGGGTGGCCATGATATTAACAGCCTGGTGGAAATTTCACAAGATATCAAACTCCAGACTCACATAAACATAACACTGCTTTCATGTCACTTCCACAAGTAGCCCAAACATAAGATATAGAAAGCAGGTAAGAGCAACTATCAGTTCAGAGACATTAAACTCACCTGCATCCATATCAGTATTATAAACATTCCTAATACAAAAAAACTATCACATAAGATATACAAACTAATAATGAAATCAAATCGCATAATTACTCTCCCATCGAGACAATGGGAGGAAGATTTATTACTAGCTCCCGACGCCACAGTTTGGATTAAAATGTGTAATAATAATTACCACATGACAGCAACACTAACCTACAATGCATTCAGTACAAAATAATACATAGATTACATTATACTACACATTGGATGTTTAAAATTGGTTTCACAAGCTCAGCAATCTGTACATACTTTACTCCAAAGACAGCTGACGATTACATTCACATCGTGTGGCAGAGCACACCTATCAAGCAATTTTGGCAATAAGTAATCACACACATGTCCCATGATTTAAATAACCCTATCCATCCAACACCATCTTTATGTCTCCTAGGAGACATGTCATCAACCAATGTGACAATAGAAAAAAAACAGGATAATATATATATAACATTATTAATTGCAAATACAAACATACTCATGAATTGGAAAACAAAAAATAATATTAGTGTCACCGAATGGAAAAATCTATTGATAGACTACATATCAATGGAAAAAAATCTCAGAATGAATCAATAAGAACCAATAACCTAGACTGGACTCCTTTGATAAAAAGTTTACAGAGCTAATCCATAAATGATAAATATCCCAATCTAGTACGTGTACATATACAGTGCACTCGCACATAGCCTCTCTCTCTCTCTCACACACACACACAGGCAGACGCACACAAGCAGTCACACACGAACACACACACACACACACACACACACACACACACACACACACACACACACACACACACACACACACACACACACACACACACACACACAGACATTCCCGTAATGGTGCAGGTGGCTAATACTTAAAATACTCTATCTGCATTTCCCGTTTGTCTGTTTCGTCTCTGTTCGTCTTATTTTTCCTCTCTCCCCTATTCCCGTTTCCCCCACGTTATTTATGTCTGTTCATACGTTTTATACACCCGATATAGTTGGACACAGTGAGAAGTTAGAAATAAATAATGAATAAATAATAAAGTTCTAAAGGTCCTCCGATGGGCGGAAATCAATTGATATATTTATTTCTCCAGATTTCTAACTCGGAGAGAAAAAGACGTCCTTTTACAAATCGCACCTCGTTGTGGAACTCTACTAAGGTTTACAATCCAGGCGATTATTTTTAACCTCAAAGAACATAGGCCTGCTCCAAGGCAAACTGATTTCATCCCATTAATTAACTTTAATGCGATGTTTTTTGCCGAGCATTAGGCTAAAGAAAATGAATGTTGTTGCGTTTATCAAACTAAAAGTATTTATTCTGAGCCATGCGGTAAATGATTCAGTGTGAGCAGCATATGGACGATTTTTGGAAAATGCTGTGACTAGGTAATATTTTGAAATATAAGGCGTTGTTAAAGCCTCTCATTCACGCTATTAACGTTATAAGTTAAAATAATTGAATAATTCATAAATAAATAAATAGCGTTTGTATAATATTTAAAAATAAACATTTACGTAAAAGCACTCTTACGTAACAACCAAGTTGTCATGTATTTGAATCTAAAGCTAAAGTGTTGCTATGATCGCTTTGGTCGGTCGACACTTGCCTGGCTCTGTTGAATTGCTGTTTCAAACTGTTTTATAATTCGTGCAGTTAGATCATTTGGTTAAATCATTTACGATTTTATTTTATTCATTTACTACTTTCGACTAGGATTTCCAGAAAGGTTGACCGACGATCCTCACGAAAATGAATCCAAGTGCTCCAAGTTCGCCGATGACTTCGTTGTACGTGGGTGACCTTCATCCAGACGTTACCGAGGCCATGCTATACGAGAAATTCAGTCCTGCTGGCGCAATAGTCTCCGTACGGATTTGCAGGGACGCGATGACCCTCCGCTCACTTGGATACGCATACGTGAACTTTCAGCAGCAGGCAGATGCTGAGCGTGCTTTGGACACTATGAACTTTAACATCATCAAAGGCAGACCTGTGCGAATTATGTGGTCCCAGAGAGACCCCTCTCTGAGGAAGAGTGGAGTTGGCAACATCTTCATCAAGAACCTTGACAAGTCTATTGACAGCGAAGCTCTTTACGACACATTCTCTGCCTTTGGGAACATCCTTTCCAGCAAGGTGGTGTGTGACGAGAATGGCTCTAAGGGCTACGGCTTTGTGCACTTTGAGACCCGTGAGGCTGCGGAGAGAGCAATTGAGAGACTTAATGGCATGTTGCTCAATGACCGCAAAGTGTTCATTGGCCACTTCAAGTCTCGCAAGGAGCGAGAGGCTGAGATGGGGGCCAGGGCCAAAAAGTTCACCAATGTGTACGTCAAGAACTTTGGAGAGGACATGGACGACGACAAGCTGAAGGAGATCTTCAGCAAGTTTGGCCAAACGCTGAGCACTCGCGTCATGACCGACGAGAGCGGCAAGTCCAAGGGCTTTGGCTTTGTGAACTTCGAGAGGCACGAGGATGCCCAGAGGGCTGTGGATGAGATAAATGGGAAGGAGCTGAATGGGAAGAAGGTGTATGTGGGTTATGCCCAGAAGAAAGGCGAGAGGCAGACAGGGCTGAAACGAAAGTTTGAGCAGATGAAGCAGGACGGTATGACTCACTACCAGGGAGACAACCTGTACGTCAAGAACCTAGACGACGGTCTGGACGACGCGCGTCTACGTAAGGAGTTCTCTCCGTTCGGGACCATCACAAGTGCCAAGGTGATGATGGAGGGCGGCCGCTCCAAAGGGTTCGGCTTCGTGTGTTTCTCCTCGCCGGAGGAGGCCGCCACGGCCATGACGGAGATGAATGGGCGCGTTGTAGGCACCAAGCCGCTGTACGTGGCTCTGGCGCAGCGCAAGGAGGAGCGGCAGGCCCACCTCTCCAACAAGTACATGAAGCGCACGGCCAGCGTGAGTGCCTTGCCCAACCTCGTGCTCAACCCCTACCAGCCTGCCCCGCCCTCCGGCTACAACATGGAAGCCATTCCACAAGCTCAGAACTGGCCTGCCTACTGCGCAAGCAGCAAGCTGGCACAACTCCTCCCCAGCCCTTGCTGGGCCATGCAGTGCGTCCACCCACAGCAAGTCCAGGATATGCCGAGTGCCATCGGTCCAGCCGCATCCTGCCCGCAGGCCTTCAGCGCCATCCGACCAACCACCGCCTGCCAGGTCCCACGCACGATGGCCTATCAGACCATGGCATCTGAGGCTCCGGGGACAGGGATGGCCAGCGCGGAAGCTGCCAACAAGGCGTCGCTGGTGAGAGCAGTACCACAGTACAAAACCACCTCAGGCGTTCACAGCCCACAGCAACACCTGGGCACACAGCCCTTAGATATAAATGTCGAACTTACCATTTATCAGTCAAATCAATTATAAAACATTTATGTTTCTCAACCCACAGCAGCACCTGGGGGCAGAGCTTCAGGTGCCCGTGCAGCTGGCTGCGGTCCATGTGCAGGGTCAGGAACCTCTCAGTGCCTCCATGCTGGCTGCTGCACCTCCACAGCAGCAGAAGCAGATACTGGGTGAGCGTCTGTTTCCCCTGATCCAGAACATGCAGCCCACCCTTGCAGGGAAGATCACGTGTATGTTCCTGGAACTGGACAACTCGAAGCTACTGCATATGCTGGAGTCTCCTGAGTCTCTGCACCCTAAGGTGGATGAGGCAGTCGCTGTGCTCCAGGACCAGTGCGCGCAGGAAGCCGCTCAAAAACTTTAACCAGTGCTGCGCTTCTGGCTGTCTAATGGAAGAATAAGCAGTAAAAAAAATTAACATTTTAACTGAAAAAAATAAACATTGAAACTGAAATGCATTGAACATTGAAATATTTTTGCCATGTCTGTAGACATCAAGCCTGTAAGGGTTGGCACCAGGCCGAGGCCCCCTCGACCAGAGGGAGGCGTCGAGTCAACCACGCCACTGATCAGGATCAACACCCAACAGCTGGGCTAGACCTTATATAAGCCCAGTGACCCGGTCATTCAGTGCTGGGTTTTTCATAAAGTTTTGAGCCAAGCTCCTAGCCGGTAACTCTGGGTATTGAGGTCTGTGAGCCCTTGTGCTATGCCTCTTTTCTGTTCTGCGAGGGTGTCAGTGTTTTTACACGTCCCCTCCCTTCTCCAGTTTTCCCCTCTCGAGTCTGTCTCTCTCCTGAGGCTTCCCTTAGCCATTCAAGTTTCTCCCCGTTTTCTGGTTTTGTTTGGGAACTTTTAGTTCGAGTTTTCCCCAGTGCATCGGGGTTGCCATTTCTTTCCGTGGCGTTCTTTGTTCTCCCCTTTTCCACGCTCACCGAGGTGTTTCGTTTTTTCCTCTTGTTTTGCTTGATCCAAGCTCTAACTGTTCTGCACACGAGCCCACCATTGTTAGAGTGTGGCTGCTTACCCAGTAAGCTATTGGTGTCCTCACCTAGCTGACCTGGATTCAAAACCACCTTACAAAGTCCAGGCCTTGGTTATTCTAAGCTTAAAATGAAAACGACAGAAAAAGGTAAAATCATTTCAAGTTTGGTTTATTTGTCGCATACATAGTCATACACAGTATAACTCACAGTGAAATGGTTGAGTGCTCTGTCCAATCTGAGGAAAAAGAAAAACAGGGGTGCATAGAGAAATATATTCTATATATATACAAAAATATATTAATAGTGCATGTACAATATATATATATATATATATATATATATATATATATATATATATATATATATTATGTTTATATGTACAATGTATATATGGATATTTATATATGTATGTACAGAATGTACAGTCCCATCTTGCAATTGACATATTTACAGTTATATGTTACATGGTGGTAATTGAACATATTACAGTTATATTGAACATATTACAGTTATTTCTATTACATATTACAGATTTTGACATGAACAGCTGATCATTTTTTTGTTTTTATTCCTCTTAAAGTTTGAATGTTCAGATTGTCAGTTCTTACAGGTCATAGCTGATCATTAGATAAGTGTATTGGGTTGCATTAATATAAATGTAAAGATCAAAAAAACAAAACCCAACAGTGTAGCTTAAAATAGAGAATAATTCTGTAATATTCCTTTATGTACAACACAATTTCTAATCACCTTATTAACAAACCAGTAAAGACAGGACGAGAAGCAAAGGTCACTTACACGTATTAAATCTTGAAGCAAACAAACTGCAGCTGCAAGTGCCACACATCCAGTTCCACTCTCTGGTCTGGCGACGGTCATATTACAGGAGCAACGAGAGGCTGCCAACAGTTTCTTTTAGCTTGTCTACTGAGACGGTGAAACTGGCCAACCAGGTGAAAAGCATTGTGAAGGAGAAACGACTTCGACTGCCGACGTGGGAAAGTAGCAGTCAGAGCAGGTCTATTGGAGCAGTGCGATGGACTCTGCCCAACAATGGGCTGCAAGCCCACATCTCTGCACATAGCAACAGTATGTGGTTCCTAGGTGCCCAGTCGGCTAGTTTTAAAGTTCAATTCAAATATTAAATAAAAATGCAGACTTCAGAATTGGTTAAAGAGCATAACTGTGCACGTACTTTATTGTAGGTTAACATTAACACGCATTATTGAGGCACCCTCTGGAGAATGTCTAAAAATCAGAGAACCCACATTTTCATACATTTTTCAGTAGTGGTTATGTATTCACCCCACATTCCTTTACATATTTGCGTTTGTCTTCACGTCCATTGCATCCAAACCATACATTTGTCAATATATGCAAAGTAATATAAAACACCCACACCAGTTGGAACCTGTTAACACCACATTCCAAGAGATTTCTCTTGACGTTATCCTAAAGAGATGGTCCTGAGCCTGATGGAAATAATATCTCATACTTGGGAGGACATGGACGACAACAAGCTAAATGAGATCTTCAGCAAGTTCGGCCCAACGCTGAGCCGTCGCGTCATGACAGACGAGAGCGGCAAGTCCAAGGGTTTTGGCTTTGTGAGCTTCGAGAGGCACGAGGATGCCAAAAGGGCTGTGGATGAGATGAACGGGAAGGAGTTGAATGGGAAGCAGCTGTATGTGGCTCGTGCCCAGAAGAAAGGCGAGAGGCAGACAGAGCTCAAACGCAAGTTTGAGCAGATGAAGCAGGACGGCACGACTCGCTACCAGGGAGTGAACCTGTACGTTAAAAACCTAGACGACAGTCTGGACGACGAGCGTCTGCGTAAAGAGTTCTCTCTATTCGGGACAATCACGAGTGCCAAGGTGATGACGGAGGGCGGCCGCTCCAAAGGGTTCGGCTTTGTGTGTTTCTCCTCGCCGAAGGAGGCCACCGAGGCAATGAAGGAGATGAACGGGTGCATCGTAGGCACCAAGCCGCTGTACGTGGCCATGGCGCAGCGCAAGGAGGAGCGGCAGGCCCACCTCACCCACCAGTACATGCAGCGCATGGCCAGCGTGAGTGCCGTGCGCAACCCAGTGCTCAACCCCTACCAGCCCGCCCCGCCCTCCGGCTACTTCATGATGGCCATTCCACAGGCTCAGAACTGGGCTACCTGCTACCCGAGCAGGCAACTGGCACAGCTCCACCCCAGCACCCGCTGGGCTACGCACAGCATTCAGCCACAGCATTTCCAATACATGCCGAGTACCATCAGGCCCGCTGCAGACCAATCTCTGGGCCAGGAACCTCTCACTGCCTCCGTGCTGGATCTGGAACCTCCGCAGGAGCAGAAGCAGATGTTGGGTGATCGATGGTCTGTTTCCCGTGATCCAGAACATGCACCCCAACCTTGCAGGGACGGGTTTGCTCCTGGAGATCGACAACTTGGAGCTTCTGCTTATGCTGGAGTCTCCTGAGTCTCATTGAAACATTGAAACTGAAAAAATAAAAACTCATTAAATATTGAAATATTTTTGCCTGGTCCATAGACTCCAGTTTCAGGCCTTGATTACAGTAAACTAAAACAACATGTAAAAAGGCTAAATGATTGACACGTGTACAGTCGGTGACTCCTTTCTTTTTGTTCCTCTTACTGTTCGAATGCTCAGAATGTCAGTTTTTGCAGTTGACAGCTGAGCATTAGGCATGTGTATTGGATTGTATTAATAATACAATTGAGGATTCATTGCTGTTCAGGGACCCAGCAGTGGTAACTTGGCAGTGGTAGGGCTTGAACTAGCAACATTCTGATTACTACTCAAGTAACCTCTGAATAGTATTATTATGATTAATATTATTAATATATCTTACACTGAGGTCTGCTGAAGCTTACCCAGGATCCTTTGCAGCAGCCTGCCATATGCACAAATCATTACGAAAGGACACAGAATCTCTAAACTCCCTTGTTTTATGTTATTAGTTTGTCTAATTCAATGTTAAAGCACTTTCCCCTGTAAACACTCTTTTTATGACCTCATTTCACCGTTTCATGACTTTATGCCACGAACCAACCAACTATTCTTTTATACAACTCTTTTCAAACACTTCAACCATTGTGGGTAACTACACTATTATACACCTGTAATTCTTGTTATGCTATTTATTTTATTGGTACTGTCGATACATCGATGTTAGGAGAAATACCTCATGAATACTTTAAATGAATCCTTAAAATGACACCTATTCCATTTACTAATGCTAAGCTTGCTACAGTCTGAACTTCTAGCAAGTCAAGAGAAGTATCATGCAGTTTCTGTATTTTCTATAATTGCATAATATATGGATGGTTTTAAACTCAATAACATACGCACTTGCAAAATACGTGAATATAAAGGAACAAAAATAAATTAACATAACCACATACCTAAACATCATCTGGTACCATCTCCCCATCACCCCTCAATGCAGTATGAGGATGGTCAGATTGTTGTATTTACTAATAGTTACCACTAGTATTAAAATAACAGTAAGCCCAAACTGTTCAACTATGTCCTCTTAAACAAACCTGTGATTTTTTAAATATTTGGACCACATCCTCCTGCAGAATAAAACAATCAGGAAATACAGTTGAGTTGGCCCATACCGCCCTCACATCAGTGTGATTTCCATCAATGACGTGTTATGGCTCTGGGTAAGGAACAATGTTATATTGTTCAATAAACTTTTCACAGGATGCATATTTTTCATTGTTTTAGCAAAGTTTTCGCTACCTCTATACAGCAAACACCAGAATCGACAAGGTTTACATTAATTATAGTCAGTAGAATTAAAGGGAAGAGGCCATATAAAAGGCTGGGATCTACATTTAGCAGACTCGGCACTGTGTTACTAGATATTGCCCACATTCCATTAATTTTATTAAGTCCTCTTTAAACAGAAAATAAAGATGCAGACTCAAGAATTAATTGAAGAGAGTAGTAGGTCCATTATTTATTTTGAGCTCAGCGTTACATACAAACGAGGCATAGTCCAGAATATGTCTAATAATCACACAAGGAACACACATTTTTATCCAGTTTTCACAACTGATTATGTGATTGCCACACCTTCTCTACATACTGGTGTTTGAAATCTTAACCACTGTGTTCAACCATACATTATTCAATATATGCAAATTGAGATCTATCATTGTACAAATTGAAGCTTGACCCCAGTATATCCTAATGGAAGATTTTCCTGGGTTTTTTTGTTGTTGTTGTTTTTTTTGTTTTTAACAAAGATGATCTCAACTCATACCATCAAACACCTGCAAGATGATGTTGCAGGTCAGTATCACCCTGCTCTTATGGTAAGATAATGAACCTTGCTTAGCCACAGAACTCTCGAAGAGGCTTTCACGTCTTTTAAAAGCCGGGATCTTTCCCAATACTTAGGAAGCTATTTCTCACGGGAACAGTCCAGAGTCATCTGCCGTAGACTTCCACAGAGGCCTTGAAACCACCTGCATCAGAGCCTCTGCTCTGCACTTACAGACCCACAAAGGCCTTAAGATACCCCAGAAACATTATTCCTCTTTATGCTTTCAAACACAGTCTTGCACCACTCTGCACCTGTTGCAGAGAGCTTCAAAGCCTATTATAATAAGATCACAGATCGCCTCATGAAAATACCTTTACCCCAAAACATTTTATTACCTCAGGTGGAACAGTGTGTATAGGCCTAGACCTCTTTAGATGTAACTTAGAACCGCCGGTGACCGCTGTATGCGTTTCTTTGGTTGTACAAGCTCCACTGGAGGACTCGATGAATAGTTGATGATGGAAGAGGGGTATATCAGATTCACCCCTTCTGCCTCCATGTGACAAATTAACACACTACATAAACTTTTAGAAATAAATCAGTCTTTTAACAAATGGTAAACATTCTCTAGAAAAGATTATCTTGTAACAATTCATTGAGTATATGAACTGTTTTTGTGTCCTTATATCTATAAATGAAAAGTAATAAAACATTATAGATGATAAATAAATTACATAAAATGTATAAAAGTTCACAAATAAGAAAGTACCTGAGTCTGCACTTTTCTCCACAGATTCAAGAAACTCGTGAAAGTTGGAAGCTATAGAAACACATAGTACAGAATTATAGACTGACTGAGGTGTGAGCAGAAAGATCGCCATGATGTCCTTATATCTAAAGCACTCAAAGCATTGATGCTATGTAAATAAACTGTGATCCGATTGGTTCAATCTAAGTAAATAGATTCACCTACTTTGAAGTTAAAGTTTTTCTCAAAAGGTTAGAACTGGTTGACTATACTTTGCCGTGTTCTGTAATAGAAAATGTAAACATTTATATCTAAAATATTGCACGACAGAAATCAATTCAAGACTAACCTCTAATGACCGCTAGATGGGGGAAGATATTAAGTAATAAATGAGTCCAGATCCTCCTGCCCGACAATACGGTGAGACTCTGTTTTTACGTGTGATGGAAAATGATACGAAACTATGTATTATGTGATTCATATAAAATCACACTGATCCTTTTGTTCTTAAATTAATAATGCTGTTTGCACATTTATATCCGCCTGTTGCTGATTAAGTTGAACATGTATCAGGAACTGTTAACATCAAGGTCAACTTGACACACAACCCACACTGTTTGGAGTCAGTTTGGGTTGGTTTGTGGAAAAAAACAAGCTGAGAGCTGATTGGCTTATAGCCACAGCAACAAAGGAAAGAAGAGCTGCTTAAGAAAAGATGATTGGTTAAAGACAGCACAGGAGTAGTATAACTAGCCACGGTTTTGTATACTCGGGGCTCCCTACCTGAGGAGAGCCAAACATTTATTTTATTCTTTTTCTTATTAAATTACTCTCTTAATCACGTCTGACTTGCTGTTTGTTCAAAATTCCACAACATATGTCATTACTACGCCGCACAAAAAAGACCGCCTTATTTGTAGTTCCACAATGTGAAAAGGCGTCATTTTCTATGCAAACGAATGAATAAACACCATGCCATGCCTTGCTGTATCCCCTCTTTGCACCGCTGGACAGACACACTCATGACACTGTACTCATCAAAAGCAGCACCAGAGACGCACTGAGTCATATCCCGCTACACACCTCTCAGGCCAGCTTGTTTGCACGTTTTGTCATAAAACTTAAAATGTCATTTGTTGCCATTATATATAAAATTACCTATTTAAAAAACCAAATAAATCAAAAAGTACTTGTGACTAGAGAAACACGTGGCTAATCACCTACAAGAAATAATGTCAGTGATGTTTGGGGCAGGTGTTTCAAACGTGCCCAGACTCTTGAGAAGCACCTAAACGCACACACAAGGGTGTCCGCTTCCCATAGTGCTGCAAATACTGCAGGAAGGGCTTTGGTGAAACAGGCCACATGGAGGAGCAGAAGACAATCCACACAACTGAAGAAGCCCGTAGCTGCCCAGTATGTCAGAATCCACATGGGAGAAGAACCCTGTAGCTGCCCAGTATGTCAGAAGCAATTTGTGCAGGTGGGTAATGAACCATATTTGTACCCATTCGTATGTTGGGAGCAAATCAGTTGAAGACTTGAACAGTATGTTAACAATCAGTTAAAATGACTGTTGATGACAAGAAAACAGTGGCTAATATGTTCCTTCACAGCTATGTCATTGGTTGATCTATTTTTGTCACATTTAGTGCTTGTTTGGGCAAGTGTGTTAAAGTCTTCCTTTGTTTTTGGTTTTGTTCCTTTTCATATAGTTGTTTATTCCTTTTTGTCTAGTGATGTCCATTATCCATTTAAAATCTGTCAAATTAAACAAATGTGAAACGAATTCCATAGTATTCAGATTTGATTGCAAAAGAGACCAACCACTCCCCGTATTTTGAATTTTGCATATACAGTATATGTGCAGTTCCAGCCTAGTCCATTGATCCAAAATCTGGCCCAGATGTATCTGTTGACTGCAAATTTGAATGATTTCTGTGCTCTGCAGCAAAGGAGCGTTTGGTTACTATCGGATGGATTAAAATAGGCTTGTTGGTAGCAAAGACATCACTAAAGTGTACAGAGCAAAGGTACTCCAGGACCAGGATGGGTAAGTAGCAGCTTGATCAGTGGAATCTTCTGTGAGACGTAACAGGATTTCGGTCTTAAATGTAATGTTAGATCAAGTGAAAAACTTTAGTGGATTGAAATACAGATAAATAAATCCACTAAAAGTGCATCTGCATCACTGGTTAAAAAGTTGTTCTGCTAGTTGTCTGATTTTGTTCCAGTAATCTAATGTTTCCTGGGACTAGGTGGTTCAAGATTTTATTTCTGTGATTTTTTTAACCATAGTCTAATTGTTTGTACTGTCTACCAAATGCAATACTGAGTAGTGAAACACTGACACAATCCCTTTTGGCATCGGACATTTGTAATAATTTCAATAATCTACAGTTGTAAGTCAAGAGGGCAGCACCATTTTAAAGTCTAGTTTCCTTTCTCTGTCTCACTTTCTGGAATTTTTCCATCTGTGTTTTTATTAAATTTAAAGATGGAAAGGGTATTAAAACTCCCTTTAACTGACATCTCTTCCACTTAACTTGTAGAGAAAGTGATGATATGAAGATGATTATGTTTATCGCTTTCACTCAGAGATCATTGTCTGAGGGTCATGTTGTACAGTTCACGATGCCCCGGGTTGCAATCAGGAGGTTTAACAGTGATGTGCCAAACAGTTGTCTGTGGTGTTCTATATGATCATCACAGAACATCACACATAACTGGTCAAATTGTATCTCCAGTAGGATATTTGTGTATTATACTATATATTAGCAGCATAACTTTATGATGCAATTAAAAACATTCCCCATCCCCCTGAATACCAATCATATTACATATCTGGGTATTAAATTCTCTTCCCAGTTGTCTGTTATTCAAAAATAAATAGTCATCCAATTATTAAAACAATAAGCAACGAACTTCATTGATGGACAAATTTGCCCCTTATGCTCTTTGGACAAACTGCAATAATTAAAATGAGAATATTACCTAAACGAAATTATTTGTTTTCAATTATTCCAGCGCCACCAACCTGTCTAAAATCTTTGGACAACATCATAACTTGATTCTACTGGAAAAATAAATCACATAGAATCAAACTCACAACATTACAGAACTGTAGTTGATTATTGCAAATCAACTATAATATGGTATAAAATGGATAAAACTTAGTATATCAGACAGAATATGGATAGACATATAGCAAACATTACGCAAAGATCTAAAAGTCAGACTTACCATTTATCAGTCAAATCAATTAAAGAACATTCATGATCAACAATTTGTGGGTGGCCATGATATTAACAGCCTGGTGGAAATTTCACAAGATATCAAACTCCAGACTCACATAAACATAACACTGCTTTCATGTCACTTCCACAAGTAGCCCAAACATAAGATATAGAAAGCAGGTAAGAGCAACTATCAGTTCAGAGACATTAAACTCACCTGCATCCATATCAGTATTATAAACATTCCTAATACAAAAAAACTATCACATAAGATATACAAACTAATAATGAAATCAAATCGCATAATTACTCTCCCATCGAGACAATGGGAGGAAGATTTATTACTAGCTCCCGACGCCACAGTTTGGATTAAAATGTGTAATAATAATTACCACATGACAGCAACACTAACCTACAATGCATTCAGTACAAAATAATACATAGATTACATTATACTACACATTGGATGTTTAAAATTGGTTTCACAAGCTCAGCAATCTGTACATACTTTACTCCAAAGACAGCTGACGATTACATTCACATCGTGTGGCAGAGCACACCTATCAAGCAATTTTGGCAATAAGTAATCACACACATGTCCCATGATTTAAATAACCCTATCCATCCAACACCATCTTTATGTCTCCTAGGAGACATGTCATCAACCAATGTGACAATAGAAAAAAAACAGGATAATATATATATAACATTATTAATTGCAAATACAAACATACTCATGAATTGGAAAACAAAAAATAATATTAGTGTCACCGAATGGAAAAATCTATTGATAGACTACATATCAATGGAAAAAAATCTCAGAATGAATCAATAAGAACCAATAACCTAGACTGGACTCCTTTGATAAAAAGTTTACAGAGCTAATCCATAAATGATAAATATCCCAATCTAGTACGTGTACATATACAGTGCACTCGCACATAGCCTCTCTCTCTCTCTCTCACACACACACACAGGCAGACGCACACAAGCAGTCACACACGAACACACACACACACACACACACACACACACACACACACACACACACACACACATTCCCGTAATGGTGCAGGTGGCTAATACTTAAAATACTCTATCTGCATTTCCCGTTTGTCTGTTTCGTCTCTGTTCGTCTTATTTTTCCTCTCTCCCCTATTCCCGTTTCCCCCACGTTATTTATGTCTGTTCATACGTTTTATACACCCGATATAGTTGGACACAGTGAGAAGTTAGAAATAAATAATGAATAAATAATAAAGTTCTAAAGGTCCTCCGATGGGCGGAAATCAATTGATATATTTATTTCTCCAGATTTCTAACTCGGAGAGAAAAAGACGTCCTTTTACAAATCGCACCTCGTTGTGGAACTCTACTAAGGTTTACAATCCAGGCGATTATTTTTAACCTCAAAGAACATAGGCCTGCTCCAAGGCAAACTGATTTCATCCCATTAATTAACTTTAATGCGATGTTTTTTGCCGAGCATTAGGCTAAAGAAAATGAATGTTGTTGCGTTTATCAAACTAAAAGTATTTATTCTGAGCCATGCGGTAAATGATTCAGTGTGAGCAGCATATGGACGATTTTTGGAAAATGCTGTGACTAGGTAATATTTTGAAATATAAGGCGTTGTTAAAGCCTCTCATTCACGCTATTAACGTTATAAGTTAAAATAATTGAATAATTCATAAATAAATAAATAGCGTTTGTATAATATTTAAAAATAAACATTTACGTAAAAGCACTCTTACGTAACAACCAAGTTGTCATGTATTTGAATCTAAAGCTAAAGTGTTGCTATGATCGCTTTGGTCGGTCGACACTTGCCTGGCTCTGTTGAATTGCTGTTTCAAACTGTTTTATAATTCGTGCAGTTAGATCATTTGGTTAAATCATTTACGATTTTATTTTATTCATTTACTACTTTCGACTACGATTTCCAGAAAGGTTGACCGACGATCCTCACGAAAATGAATCCAAGTGCTCCAAGTTCGCCGATGACTTCGTTGTACGTGGGTGACCTTCATCCAGACGTTACAGAGGCCATGCTATACGAGAAATTAAGTCCTGCTGGCGCAATAGTCTCCGTACGGATTTGCAGGGACGCGATGACCCTCCGCTCACTTGGATACGCATACGTGAACTTTCAGCAGCAGGCAGATGCTGAGCGTGCTTTGGACACTATGAACTTTAACATCATCAAAGGCAGACCTGTGCGAATTATGTGGTCCCAGAGAGACCCCTCTCTGAGGAAGAGTGGAGTTGGCAACATCTTCATCAAGAACCTTGACAAGTCTATTGACAGCGAAGCTCTTTACGACACATTCTCTGCCTTTGGGAACATCCTTTCCAGCAAGGTGGTGTGTGACGAGAATGGCTCTAAGGGCTACGGCTTTGTGCACTTTGAGACCCGTGAGGCTGCGGAGAGAGCAATTGAGAGACTTAATGGCATGTTGCTCAATGACCGCAAAGTGTTCATTGGCCACTTCAAGTCTCGCAAGGAGCGAGAGGCTGAGATGGGGGCCAGGGCCAAAAAGTTCACCAATGTGTACGTCAAGAACTTTGGAGAGGACATGGACGACGACAAGCTGAAGGAGATCTTCAGCAAGTTTGGCCAAACGCTGAGCACTCGCGTCATGACCGACGAGAGCGGCAAGTCCAAGGGCTTTGGCTTTGTGAACTTCGAGAGGCACGAGGATGCCCAGAGGGCTGTGGATGAGATAAATGGGAAGGAGCTGAATGGGAAGAAGGTGTATGTGGGTTATGCCCAGAAGAAAGGCGAGAGGCAGACAGGGCTGAAACGAAAGTTTGAGCAGATGAAGCAGGACGGTATGACTCACTACCAGGGAGACAACCTGTACGTCAAGAACCTAGACGACGGTCTGGACGACGCGCGTCTACGTAAGGAGTTCTCTCCGTTCGGGACCATCACAAGTGCCAAGGTGATGATGGAGGGCGGCCGCTCCAAAGGGTTCGGCTTCGTGTGTTTCTCCTCGCCGGAGGAGGCCGCCACGGCCATGACGGAGATGAATGGGCGCGTTGTAGGCACCAAGCCGTTGTACGTGGCTCTGGCGCAGCGCAAGGAGGAGCGGCAGGCCCACCTCTCCAACAAGTACATGAAGCGCACGGCCAGCGTGAGTGCCTTGCCCAACCTCGTGCTCAACCCCTACCAGCCTGCCCCGCCCTCCGGCTACAACATGGAAGCCATTCCACAAGCTCAGAACTGGCCTGCCTACTGCGCAAGCAGCAAGCTGGCACAACTCCTCCCCAGCCCTTGCTGGGCCATGCAGTGCGTCCACCCACAGCAAGTCCAGGATATGCCGAGTGCCATCGGTCCAGCCGCATCCTGCCCGCAGGCCTTCAGCGCCATCCGACCAACCACCGCCTGCCAGGTCCCACGCACGATGGCCTATCAGACCATGGCATCTGAGGCTCCGGGGACAGGGATGGCCAGCGCGGAAGCTGCCAACAAGGCGTCGCTGGTGAGAGCAGTACCACAGTACAAAACCACCTCAGGCGTTCACAGCCCACAGCAACACCTGGGCACACAGCCCTTAGATATAAATGTCGAACTTACCATTTATCAGTCAAATCAATTATAAAACATTTATGTTTCTCAACCCACAGCAGCACCTGGGGGCAGAGCTCCAGGTGCCCGTGCAGCTGGCTGCGGTCCATGTGCAGGGTCAGGAACCTCTCAGTGCCTCCATGCTGGCTGCTGCACCTCCACAGGAGCAGAAGCAGATACTGGGTGAGCGTCTGTTTCCCCTGATCCAGAACATGCAGCCCACCCTTGCAGGGAAGATCACGTGTATGTTCCTGGAACTGGACAACTCGAAGCTACTGCATATGCTGGAGTCACCTGAGTCTCTGCACCCTAAGGTGGATGAGGCAGTCGCTGTGCTCCAGGACCAGTGCGCGCAGGAAGCCGCTCAAAAACTTTAACCAGTGCTGCGCTTCTGGCTGTCTAATGGAAGAATAAGCAGTAAAAAAAATTAACATTTTAACTGAAAAAAATAAACATTGAAACTGAAATGCATTGAACATTGAAATATTTTTGCCATGTCTGTAGACATCAAGTCTGTAAGGGTTGGCACCAGGCCGAGGCCCCCTCGACCAGAGGGAGGCGTCGAGTCAACCACGCCACTGATCAGGATCAACACCCAACAGCTGGGCTAGACCTTATATAAGCCCAGTGACCCGGTCATTCAGTGCTGGGTTTTTGATAAAGTTTTGAGCCAAGCTCCTAGCCGGTAACTCTGGGTATTGAGGTCTGTGAGCCCTTGTGCTATGCCTCTTTTCTGTTCTGCGAGGGTGTCAGTGTTTTTACACGTCCCCTCCCTTCTCCAGTTTTCCCCTCTCGAGTCTGTCTCTCTCCTGAGGCTTCCCTTAGCCATTCAAGTTTCTCCCCGTTTTCTGGTTTTGTTTGGGAACTTTTAGTTCGAGTTTTCCCCAGTGCATCGGGGTTGCCATTTCTTTCCGTGGCGTTCTTTGTTCTCCCCTTTTCCACGCTCACCGAGGTGTTTCGTTTTTTCCTCTTGTTTTGCTTGATCCAAGCTCTAACTGTTCTGCACACGAGCCCACCATTGTTAGAGTGTGGCTGCTTACCCAGTAAGCTATTGGTGTCCTCACCTAGCTGACCTGGATTCAAAACCACCTTACAAAGTCCAGGCCTTGGTTATTCTAAGCTTAAAATGAAAACGACAGAAAAAGGTAAAATCATTTCAAGTTTGGTTTATTTGTCGCATACATAGTCATACACAGTATAACTCACAGTGAAATGGTTGAGTGCTCTGTCCAATCTGAGGAAAAAGAAAAACAGGGGTGCATAGAGAAATATATTCTATATATATACAAAAATATATTAATAGTGCATGTACAATATATATATATATATATATTATGTTTATATGTACAATGTATATATGGATATTTATATATGTATGTACAGAATGTACAGTCCCATCTTGCAATTGACATATTTACAGTTATATGTTACATGGTGGTAATTGAACATATTACAGTTATATTGAACATATTACAGTTATTTCTATTACATATTACAGATTTTGACATGAACAGCTGATCATTTTTTTGTTTTTATTCCTCTTAAAGTTTGAATGTTCAGATTGTCAGTTCTTACAGGTCATAGCTGATCATTAGATAAGTGTATTGGGTTGCATTAATATAAATGTAAAGATCAAAAAAACAAAACCCCACAGTGTAGCTTAAAATAGAGAATAATTCTGTAATATTCCTTTATGTACAACACAATTTCAAATGACCTTATTAACAAACCAGTAAAGACAGGACGAGAAGCAAAGGTCACTTACACGTATTAAATCTTGAAGCAAACAAACTGCAGCTGCAAGTGCCACACTGCCATCCAGTTCCACTCTCTGGTCTGGCGACGGTCATATTACAGGAGCAACGAGAGGCTGCCAACAGTTTCTTTTAGCTTGTCTACTGAGACGGTGAAACTGGCCAACCAGGTGAAAAGCATTGTGAAGGAGAAACGACTTCTACTGCCGACGTGGGAAAGTAGCAGTCAGAGCAGGTCTATTGGAGCAGTGCGATGGACTCTGCCCAACAATGGGCTGCAAGCCCACATCTCTGCACATAGTAACAGTATGTGGTTCCTAGGTGCCCAGTCGGCTAGTTTTACATGCAGCGCATGGCCAGCGTGAGTGCCGTGCGCAACCCAGTGCTCAACCCCTACCAGCCCGCCCCGCCCTCCGGCTACTTCATGATGGCCATTCCACAGGCTCAGAACTGGGCTACCTGCTACCCGAGCAGGCAACTGGCACAGCTCCACCCCAGCACCCGCTGGGCTACGCACAGCATTCAGCCACAGCATTTCCAATACATGCCGAGTACCATCAGGCCCGCTGCAGACCAATCTCTGGGCCAGGAACCTCTCACTGCCTCCGTGCTGGATCTGGAACCTCCGCAGGAGCAGAAGCAGATGTTGGGTGATCGATGGTCTGTTTCCCGTCATCCAGAACATGCACCCCAACCTTGCAGGGACGGGTTTGCTCCTGGAGATCGACAACTTGGAGCTTCTGCTTATGCTGGAGTCTCCTGAGTCTCATTGAAACATTGAAACTGAAAAAATAAAAACGCATTAAATATTGAAATATTTTTGCCTGGTCCATAGACTCCAGTTTCAGGCCTTGATTACAGTAAACTAAAACAACATGTAAAAAGGCTAAATGATTGACACGTGTACAGTCGGTGACGCCTTTCTTTTTGTTCCTCTTACTGTTCGAATGCTCAGAATGTCAGTTTTTGCAGTTGACAGCTGAGCATTAGGCATGTGTATTGGATTGTATTAATAATACAATTGAGGATTCATTGCTGTTCAGGGACCCAGCAGTGGTAACTTGGCAGTGGTAGGGCTTGAACTAGCAACATTCTGATTACTACTCAAGTAACCTCTGAATAGTATTATTATGATTAATATTATTAATATATCTTACACTGAGGTCTGCTGAAGCTTACCCAGGATCCTTTGCAGCAGCCTGCCATATGCACAAATCATTACGAAAGGACACAGAATCTCTAAACTCCCTTGTTTTATGTTATTAGTTTGTCTAATTCAATGTTAAAGCACTTTCCCCTGTAAACACTCTTTTTATGACCTCATTTCACCGTTTCATGACTTTATGCCACGAACCAACCAACTATTCTTTTATACAACTCTTTTCAAACACTTCAACCATTGTGGGTAACTACACTATTATACACCTGTAATTCTTGTTATGCTATTTATTTTATTGGTACTGTCGATACATCGATGTTAGGAGAAATACCTCATGAATACTTTAAATGAATCCTTAAAATGACACCTATTCCATTTACTAATGCTAAGCTTGCTACAGTCTGAACTTCTAGCAAGTCAAGAGAAGTCTCATGCAGTTTCTGTATTTTCTATAATTGCATAATATATGGATGGTTTTAAACTCAATAACATACGCACTTGCAAAATATGTGAATATAAAGGAACAAAAATAAATTAACATAACCACATACCTAAACATCATCTGGTACCATCACCCCATCACCCCTCAATGCAGTATGAGGATGGTCAGATTGTTGTATTTACTAATAGTTACCACTAGTATTAAAATAACAGTAAGCCCAAACTGTTCGACTATGTCCTCTTAAACAAACCTGTGATTTTTTAAATATTTGGACCACATCCTCCTGCAGAATAAAACAATCAGGAAATACAGTTGAGTTGGCCCATACCGCCCTCACATCAGTGTGATTTCCATCAATGACGTGTTATGGCTCTGGGTAAGGAACAATGTTATATTGTTCAATAAACTTTTCACAGGATGCATATTTTTCATTGTTTTAGCAAAGTTTTCGCTACCTCTATACAGCAAACACCAGAATCGACAAGGTTTACATTAATTATAGTCAGTAGAATTAAAGGGAGGAGGCCATATAAAAGGCTGGGATCTACATTTAGCAGACTCGGCACTGTGTTACTAGATATTGCCCACATTCCATTAATTTTATTAAGTCCTCTTTAAACAGAAAATAAAGATGCAGACTCAAGAATTAATTGAAGAGAGTAGTAGGTCCATTATTTATTTTGAGCTCAGCGTTACATACAAACGAGGCATAGTCCAGAATATGTCTAATAATCACACAAGGAACACACATTTTTATCCAGTTTTCACAACTGATTATGTGATTGCCACACCTTCTCTACATACTGGTGTTTGAAATCTTAACCACTGTGTTCAACCATACATTATTCAATATATGCAAATTGAGATCTATCATTGTACAAATTGAAGCTTGACCCCAGTATATCCTAATGGAAGATTTTCCTGGGTTTTTTTGTTGTTGTTGTTTTTTTTGTTTTTAACAAAGATGATCTCAACTCATACCATCAAACACCTGCAAGATGATGTTGCAGGTCAGTATCACCCTGCTCTTATGGTAAGATAATGAACCTTGCTTAGCCACAGAACTCTCGAAGAGGCTTTCACGTCTTTTAAAAGCCGGGATCTTTCCCAATACTTAGGAAGCTATTTCTCACGGGAACAGTCCAAAGTCATCTGCCGTAGACTTCCACAGAGGCCTTGAAACCACCTGCATCAGAGCCTCTGCTCTGCACTTACAGACCCACAAAGGCCTTAAGATACCCCAGAAACATTATTCCTCTTTATGCTTTCAAACACAGTCTTGCACCACTCTGCACCTGTTGCAGAGAGCTTCAAAGCCTATTATAATAAGATCACAGATCGCCTCATGAAAATACCTTTACCCCAAAACATTTTATTACCTCAGGTGGAACAGTGTGTATAGGCCTAGACCTCTTTAGATGTAACTTAGAACCGCCGGTGACCGCTGTATGCGTTTCTTTGGTTGTACAAGCTCCACTGGAGGACTCGATGAATAGTTGATGATGGAAGAGGGGTATATCAGATTCACCCCTTCTGCCTCCATGTGACAAATTAACACACTACATAAACTTTTAGAAATAAATCAGTCTTTTAACAAATGGTAAACATTCTCTAGAAAAGATTATCTTGTAACAATTCAATGAGTATATGAACTGTTTTTGTGTCCTTATATCTATAAATGAAAAGTAATAAAACATTATAGATGATAAATAAATTACATAAAATGTATAAAAGTTCACAAATAAGAAAGTACCTGAGTCTGCACTTTTCTCCACAGATTCAAGAAACTCGTGAAAGTTGGAAGCTATAGAAACACATAGTACAGAATTATAGACTGACTGAGGTGTGAGCAGAAAGATCGCCATGATGTCCTTATATCTAAAGCACTCAAAGCATTGATGCTATGTAAATAAACTGTGATCCGATTGGTTCAATCTAAGTAAATAGATTCACCTACTTTGAAGTTAAAATTTTTCTCAAAAGGTTAGAACTGGTTGACTATACTTTGCCGTGTTCTGTAATAGAAAATGTAAACATTTATGTCTAAAATATTGCACGACAGAAATCAATTCAAGACTAACCTCTAATGACCGCTAGATGGGGGAAGATATTAAGTAATAAATGAGTCCAGATCCTCCTGCCCGACAATACGGTGAGACTCTGTTTTTACGTGTGATGGAAAATGATACGAAACTATGTATTATGTGATTCATATAAAATCACACTGATCCTTTTGTTCTTAAATTAATAATGCTGTTTGCACATTTGTATCCGCCTGTTGCTGATTAAGTTGAACATGTATCAGGAACTGTTAACATCAAGGTCAACTTGACACACAACCCACACTGTTTGGAGTCAGTTTGGGTTGGTTTGTGGAAAAAAACAAGCTGAGAGCTGATTGGCTTATAGCCACAGCAACAAAGGAAAGAAGAGCTGCTTAAGAAAAGATGATTGGTTAAAGACAGCACAGGAGTAGTATAACTAGCCACGGTTTTGTATACTCGGGGCTCCCTACCTGAGGAGAGCCAAACATTTATTTTATTCTTTTTCTTATTAAATTACTCTCTTAATCACGTCTGACTTGCTGTTTGTTCAAAATTCCACAACATATGTCATTACTACGCCGCACAAAAAAGACCGCCATATTTGTAGTTCCACAATGTGAAAAGGCGTCATTTTCTATGCAAACGAATGAATAAACACCATGCCATGCCTTGCTGTATCCCCTCTTTGCACCGCTGGACAGACACACTCATGACACTGTACTCATCAAAAGCAGCACCAGAGACGCACTGAGTCATATCCCGCTACACACCTCTCAGGCCAGCTTGTTTGCACGTTTTGTCATAAAACTTAAAATGTCATTTGTTGCCATTATATATAAAATTACCTATTTAAAAAACCAAATAAATCAAAAAGTACTTGTGACTAGAGAAACACGTGGCTAATCACCTACAAGAAATAATGTCAGTGATGTTTGGGGCAGGTGTTTCAAACGTGCCCAGACTCTTGAGAAGCACCTAAACGCACACACAAGGGTGTCCGCTTCCCATAGTGTTGCAAATACTGCAGGAAGGGCTTTGGTGAAACAGGCCACATGGAGGAGCAGAAGACAATCCACACAACTGAAGAAGCCCGTAGCTGCCCAGTATGTCAGAATCCACATGGGAGAAGAACCCTGTAGCTGCCCAGTATGTCAGAAGCAATTTGTGCAGGTGGGTAATGAACCATATTTGTACCCATTCGTATGTTGGGAGCAAATCAGTTGAAGACTTGAACAGTATGTTAACAATCAGTTAAAATGACTGTTGATGACAAGAAAACAATGGCTAATATGTTCCTTCACAGCTATGTCATTGGTTGATCTATTTTTGTCAGATTTAGTGCTTGTTTGGGCAAGTGTGTTAAAGTCTTCCTTTGTTTTTGGTTTTGTTCCTTTTCATATAGTTGTTAATTCCTTTTTGTCTAGTGATGTCCATTATCCATTTAAAATCTGTCAAATTAAACAAATGTGAAACGAATTCCATAGTATTCAGATTTGATTGCAAAAGAGACCAACCACTCCCCGTATTTTGAATTTTGCATATACAGTATATGTGCAGTTCCAGCCTAGTCCACTGATCCAAAATCTGGCCCAGATGTATCTGTTGACTGCAAATTTGAATGATTTCTGTGCTCTGCAGCAAAGGAGCGTTTGGTTACTATCAGATGGATTAAAATAGGCTTGTTGGTAGCAAAGACATCACTAAAGTGTACAGAGCAAAGGTACTCCAGGACCAGGATGGGTAAGTAGCAGCTTGATCAGTGGAATCTTCTGTGAGACGTAACAGGATTTCGGTCTTAAATGTAATGTTAGATCAAGTGAAAAACTTTAGTGGATTGAAATACAGATAAATAAATCCACTAAAAGTGCATCTGCATCACTGGTTAAAAAGTTGTTCTGCTAGTTGTCTGATTTTGTTCCAGTAATCTAATGTTTCCTGGCACTAGGTGGTTCAAGATTATATTGGTGTTTGCTTTATTTCTGTGATCTTTTTAACCATAGTCTGCTTGTTTATACTGTCTACCAAATGCAATACTGAGTAGTGAAACACTGACACAATCCCTTTTGGCGTCAGACATTTGTAATAATTTCAATAATCTACAGTTGTAAGTCAAGAGGGCAGCACCATTTTAAAGTCTAGTTTCCTTTCTCTGTCTCACTTTCTGGAATTTTTCCGTCTGTGTTTTTATTAAAGTTAAAAATGGATAGGGTATTAAAACTCCCTTTCACTGACGTCTCTTCCACTGAACTTGTAGAGAAAGTGATGATATGAAGATGATTATGTTTATCACATTCACTCAGAGATCATTGTCTGAGGGTCATGTTGTACAGTTCACGATGCCCCGGGTTGCAATCAGGAGGTTTAACAGTGATGTGCCACACAGTTGTCTGTGGTGTTCTATATGATCTAAAAGTCAGACTTACCATTTATCAGTCAAATCAATTAAAGAACATTCATGATCAACAATTTGTGGGTGGCCATGATACTAACAGCGTGGTGGAAATTCCACAAGATATCAAACTCCACACTAACATAAACATAACACTGCTTTCATGTCACTTCCACAAGTAGCCCAAACATAAGATATAGAAAGCAGGTAAGAGCGGAGCAGTCAATGTGCCTAATATGACTGCAAAAGCCTGGCAGGACAGGAGGTATTCCTGCTTCTGCTAATCAGCAAAAGGAAGCTCCTGGCAAAGTGACGTGGACTGCAAAAAAATCACCAGGAAGGTCAAGCTACAAATGCCAGAGAGGAGCAGGGAGCACCAAAAGTTCCATAGCATCCTGCGGAAAGAGTACCACATAAGCATGGAAACAGTACAGCAACCCATGGTATGAGCATGGACAGATGAGGAAGATCTGCTAGAACAGTACGTCCCCAATAAGCAGGCAGGATGTGGATCCGTCTCATTATTTCATCGGCAGAAATGCAGGAGCAGGTGATAATACTCCTGGGCCCAGCACTCTTCAACCTGGGTACTTTAAGGAGAACACGGCAGCCTCCCAAAAGTGATACAAAGTCCCAAAATGGCTATTACCTGTGCTGAATAACAGTATGAAGGACAAATCTACCCCTGTCCAAAGTTTAATTGATTTAACTGAATGCCAACTATACTACCACCATCAATCTGTGTAAGGTGTACTTGCAAGTGCCTTTAGCACCAAAAGCAAAAGAACTCAGTGTTTTCAACACATTTCATCCAAGCATCATCATGTGAAATGTTGTTCTTTTCGGAAATTCTTCATCTAAATATGGTTGTGTTGCTAATGAGATCATATTATTTGTTACTCTTTAAACCTTATTATTCCTTTAAGATTCAAAGTCTACTGTGTTAGGAAACCTATGTGAGAATATAAAATCAGCAGTTTCTGCATGCTTGTGTGATGAATACAGAAAGTGATCTCTTATACCTGCGGAATTAAGGCTTCAAATGTCTTGGTGTTCAGACGATATGGAGAGGCTCTGGGAATCTGGAAGGATAAACGTTTGTTTCATTGTCAGGGACTGTTGATCATTTATTTGTCCATTCATTTATTACACTATTAAGGGATTATTAATGTGCACTGGGAGAACAGTATAAAGTTATCAGTCTTCTAACTAAATAGCCTGGTCTTGTAAGGTAACCACATGCACACCTTTCCCTCAGTGATGGCAAGGAGTGGTTTAAACTCACCATGTCATCTGTGATTCTGAGTGTGAGTGCTCCTGCATTTTTGTACACAAAGCCTGCTGAGTTGGCAGTGAAGGCAGAGATGCCCATATACAGCATGTTGCTTTCATCAGGTGGCAGTGAAAATGGTGTCGGGGCAAAAGCGGGTTTCTTGTGCACTCCAATGTTGTAAAACTCCCCCTATATAGAGAGCAATGCAGAGATGAACTTATTCTTTTACAGCTCCTGGGTCTTGATTCTTCGTTCAGATAAAACTGTTTTATCAGTGTAACCTTTTTTAACTTGTGCCTGAAAACCCCTTTACCTATGCCAATGATAAAACACTGATGAACTCCTGCAAAAAAGTTGTAGTTTTTTAATTAGTGCATTAATCTTAGTTTGGGATCTTTAATGACCATCTTAATCTGTGTATATTATTTGATTGTTGGTTCTTTCCTAGCTGAATGTAACTTCCTCTCACAGTAGTATACAACTTCCAAGCTTATCAAAGGATAGTGTTGTAGTCAGGACCATTAAAAAAACATTCAAGCAAAGACCAAGATTTTGTAGTGTTGGAATCTGAGACAAGAATGAGACTTATTTAACAATGATTTTACTTTAATTATACCACTCACTGATAATGTATTGTAAATTGTCATTGTCATAAATTGTCATAAATAATTGTCATTATAAAGGCAGTTGAATATAAACAAATATAAAGCAAAAAGGTTCATATGGCCATTTTTATTATTAAATTAAAACATAGTAATACTTAAATAATTGCTATCTGCCCTTGGGTCAATCATGGAAAGGATTAACTAGATGTGTTCTGTAATGTGTTAAATCCTCTTGATAAATGCATAGCTTTAGCTATATCATAAAACATATGATGAGTCTTTTTCTCATTATTACTTGTGTACAACAAAAGTTTGTGTGACAAGCAGCAACATGTATATTTACCAATTTATGAAAATGGGAGTATGCGCAGTGGGAGAGTAAATATCTTTTAAAATGACTCTCAATTAATGGCAATGCATTTCCAATAAGTCTCTTATGCACCAGTACTTGTGAATGTACACACACAAACCTCACCGTTTGGGTCTTCCCCAAGTCCCCTGTCCTGTTCGCACTACTAGCTAAGAGCAACCAGCTAACTTGATAGCAGTGTGACTCAATAATAATAATAATAATAATAATAGTAATGATAATAATAATAGTAATAATAGTAATAATAATAATAGTAATAATAATAATAATAATAATAATATGGCGCTTCCATGCACATCAGCAAGCAAATAGGAACACTAGCACTTGCATGAAATTAAGCATATTAGCATTTCAGAGGGCAGATTATTTAGCCTGCTAAAATAGCAGGTGTGGCAGCAAATGTCTGTTCAAAACACTATGTCACAGGTATGAGTATCATGTATTTGCTATAGTATGATTGTTCATGTTTGTAAATTTAAAGCTTACAAATGCTGTATTTACAGTGTATTGCAGGTTATTAAAATGTGGCAGTAATTATTAGGATATAGAGAATTGTAGTGTTTAAACAAATCATTATGTTAGAAGTATGTTTAGGGAAGAATACACCCTGACCCACCCAGAGTCACCCACTTACCTTACATTATTGATCATAAACTTGAATAGCTACAATACTGTCTGCTAATCATGCAGTTTGAAGTTTGCAAAGTGTGTACCCAGACAAAATCTGTGTTAAAACTTTCCTTTAACACTGAGTCATACATGAGTCAGACATGATTCTGAATAAATGAATGAATGAAAAAATGAAAAGCCTTATTTCATTTCAAACTGCACTTCAGGAACACTGAGCTCAAGTTCTGAGGAAACTTCCCTGCATATTTTCAGGGGTTTTCTGCCTCACCATGCCTGAATCACCTCATAAGGAGCTTGATAATGAGGAGACAGGGTGACTGAGGCAGTGAACACTCCTCACTGAGCATACTGGCTTCCAAGAGCTGGAGCTGGGAAGACCTATAGGTCTGTGACACACACTCCCACCCAGTCCTGATACTAAGAAGGTGGAACCTACAGGCTAATATGCAGCTGCCTGTGCATCAATAGGCGTCTGGGGTGTCCATCACTCAGGGAGGCGTGGCTGAAGGCGTGGCCTTGCAGACTCTGAGAGCTGGCTGAGGTAATCTCTAAAGGAGAGAGTAGTCACCAATAATCATGGAAATGTAGCCATAACTGTACAGTATATTTCACAGCCATGTATATTACATATCACAGACCAGGCTTACCAGAATAAATATTCCACACATACAGCTCATATATATCTCTCTGTGTGTATGTGTGTGTGTGTGTGTGTGTGTGTGTGTGTGTGTGTGTGTGTGTGTGTGTGTGTAAAAACATGCTCCTGTTTTAGTCTCAACACAGACAGATATACATGTAGGAGTAGCAAACTGAAGTAAGAGCTCACCTTCACCAGTACATAGTCTCCAGCTTTAACAGTGACAGGGTTGGTATCCGTGGGATAAGAAAGCAAATCCTTTCTTGGAAAAATAACCTTCACATTCCCATCATTCCGACCACAAAGATCTTGAGATGACTTCTTACTTTCCTGCAGAAAACAGACTCAGTCAAGCAAAAACAGCAGATAACATTTGTACAATATAAAAGGCTTGACTAAGCACTGTAGCAGACAGAAATTCTCTCCTGCTCTTACATTGCCTCCAGATACCATGCCACAACGTCTCACTAGTGTTATCCAAACCAAGGGTGGTTATTCCCACTGTTATGTAGATGGTCATAAAATTCTGTTATCAGTGTGTATATCGGTAGATCCAATCTCAGCATGACTGGTAGCGCATATTAACACACAAGTGGCAAACACCTTGTGGTAGTTTTCTGTGCATTCGCCAGGCATGTCCTCAAAAGAAGGACACTAACAAGAATCAAAATTAACTAAGACCCCAATCTTCAAACAGTTATTGATGGCAGGTAATACACTAAAGACCACAAGCACAGGGAAACCAGTCATTGGGATTTCCCGGTACCAAAGATGTGAACTGCTCTCAACACTTCAAAAATAACAAAAAGCTCAAAGCATCCAAAACAGACACAATGCTATGCCTAACCAGGGAAGGGTTTCAAATGAAAGGGCCACAGAAACCCATGCGGCAATCGCAAACTAACACCACAAACGGGAAAGTGACCATACAACTCAAATAGACTAAAATAGACCAAACAATGCCCTAAATACATAAACACATAAACTCTATTTGCCCTCCAGAAAAGAACAAAGCCAAAACCAAAATGAAATGCCAAAAGGTGCTAGGGCTGAGCTGATAGACAATGCCATTGTTCATCATCGTTGTCAGACAGACCTCATGATGTTGATCCAGCAGGTCTAAATAAGATAAGGGAGGAGAATTTACTGCAACTATTTATTTTCTTGCAGAAATCTAGTTAAATCGATATGCAAAACATGATGACCAAGACACACAGATGCAGCAATCCCAAATTATTAACAGCAGAAGTGCTCCAAACACAGTTGTAACACAGCATGGCTTCAACCCACTGCAGTACTCACTCCCTCCACTAGGACAAGCTGTTTGCTGTCGATGAAACTGGTGTTGACCTTAGCCGCATCTTCTCGGAATGTAAAGATAAGCTCCTCCAGGCGACAGCTTCTTCACCTCAGCTGGGATATCGTCCCCGAGACGGTGGTATGCCTGAGTTTTCTGTGGGTGTGGTACACACATCTTCATGTCAGAAGGTAAAGCCCAACTGGCAGCCACAAGACCCTTTCAATTCTCCAAATGATAATAGACAATGGTGAATTTCTTGATAGAACCATCACATGAACCAGGGAGAATGTCTGTTTTTTGATAGTGTTAAACACAATGACAAAATAGGATCTCACCTTCCTCATGCTGTAGGCAAACAGGAAGGCTACATTATAGCCCACTTCCCTGATCAAAGAGACCGACTGCTGGTGGTCCTCCTCTGTTTCCCCACAGAAGCCTGTGATGAAGTCACTGCTCAGACTGACCCCTGTAAAAAGAAATTATACATAGATATTTATTCACACAAGACCTATTATAGCTACAATAATTTTATAATTACATACTGAATGTTTGGTAATGATAGGACACCTGGTATTATCTTTCGAATGTTTTCCACAAGCTCAAGGTAGGCTTCCCTAGTATACCTATGAAAACATCCCAGAGCATGATGACTTAAAGTGAGAACTAAGTTTTAACACATGAGACATCAAGAGATTTGAGATAAGCAGGCTAATCTCTACTGTGCTTGTGGTGAGTGCTGTCGTTCTAGGAGCGTTTCTCACCCACGCCTCATGGTCTGTAAGACTCTGCTGCTGCCGCTCTGAGCTGGCAAGTGGATCTGCTTACAGATGTTCCTCCGCTCTTGGATTAGCTATAACACCTTCAGGAAACATACTCACCCACCCCAGCACAGGTCAAACGAAAACAGCACAAATTGACTATGGCAGTCAAACCTTATTTCACATATCTGATAAGCATAAGGCTTTTTCAATCTGATAATCTATTAATGATCTCTTCTACTGCTCACATCCAAATTTGCGAATCCTAAATTATTATCCAATCTGCTGCTTAAAATGGCCTATGAGCAATATCTGCACATGAATTCAGACTATAAGAAACCGTTCAACTAAATACTTAAACTCTTTGAACATCCACTACACCACACAAGCCATAAACAGTCAGGGCCGGATTACCAATAGATTACCAGAGTAGGCAGTGACCTGTAGGCCCCACACCTTTTAGGGGCCATGCAACAAGGAATTAAAAAAAACAAACATATTAGGAGATAATTTGCAAGGGAGGCCCCAAGATTATGACTGCCTAGGGGCCTCCACAGGGTTTAATCTGCCACTGTAGGCAGTGTACATGTACATGCCCCTAAATGTAATTGGTAACATATTCCATTACATTACTCAAACGAGGAACATACTTTAAAAACTTTGGAATACGTCAACATTGTCCAAGACTATTTCAAATATAACTCACTTTAATTACATTTAAATTACATTTAACAGCATGTATTCTGTGTTCTGTATTTTGTCACCTGCAATGAAATACATTTTAAAAGTACCTTCCCCACACTAGTCATGGGTATCCCAACCAAAAACCACATGCTCACATCCATGACTCTGGGGTTTCTACCTCATCAGGAAAGTCTTTAGGATGTGGCCAGGTGAAGCGAATCCTTGTCAGGGTTTACGAGGGAGACGTGGTGTAGCAGGTCAGAGAATCGTAGGCCTCCTTGCTCATCACGGGAACACGGTGCTGAAACCACGGCTGAGGTGCGAACCAAGCTCCGAGTTGCTGGCCCCGTCCCCAGACACGTCTCTGTAGCTGTTCACGTTTTGACCCAGCAGGGTCACTTCCTTCACCCCCTATGGCCATGATCATTTCATATACTTAGTGTTCACATCTGGCCAAGTTTCACACACAGAAACTAGTAAAGCCAGACTGCACACATAGTCGCTGAAGGGAAGAAACCTGGTCAGACAGCATGCGCACTTCTTCAAGTATGGAGGACACAGGTCTGCCCCTATCCTTCCCCCAGGTAAACGGCACAATGCAGTAGCTGCACATGTTGTCACAGCCCCGCGTGATAGACCTACAGCAGTCAAAGAGGGACAAAATATACTGGATAATCCCACTGTAAGACAAGGTGCCACCAACAAGGCTTGCAGTACACAAGGTCTGTACTGTCAACAGCGTGAAAGGACTTTAAAAGTATCGACCCCCTGATATCAAACCATTGTTTGAAGTGCTACATCTAAAAGCATGAAGGAGCTGAAGATGAGCCACCACGGTGTTTGAAGTTTTATATCCCTTCATAAGTGTAGGAGGGTCAGTCATGTATAAATATTTAACCAAAAAATGCAGATTGACAAGTGTTCAGTAAAATGATAATAATAAACAACTGAACTATGAGCATTTGCTGTTTTTGGGTTTATTGTGGATGCAAGTCCCATGTTTCATCCAATATGGTAGCAAATGCCTTTAAATTATAGCTGACTTTTCTGTATTTTAATCTAACAGTTGCTGTTCAGATTAAATTCAGTGTATTAGAGTTGAATATGAAAACACCAAAAACTGTCTATACATGTTAACTTAAAAATTGAACTGTACATGTGAGACTGTTATTTTACTCTTTACCATCTTTACAAAATCACACAGTGCAAAGTTAATTTAAGAGTTAGTGTTTAGTAGGAACTCCTCCCTTATAAATCAGCCAGATATTATTATGGCACTCACACAAAGGCACTGTGTCCTGAATGGTGAATGGGCATGACATCAGCATATGCCTCTTCCAGGGAGAGCAGGACATTGCTGGTCCTCTGACCCCCATGGGCCAGTGCAAGGAGTCGGAGAAGATCTCTGTAGGCATCTGGCCCTGCTACAACATCCACCACCCTCTCCTTCTCCAGCAACTCAGTCTTCAGTCTCTCTGCCAAGCAACCTACAAGAGAGCAAGCACACATATGCGTATACGGGCACGTGAACCCACACACAAACATACATGCGCACATACGAACATTTCAGACTGAGAGATACATTTGAACGTGAATGAAGAACTATGGTGAAGTGAGAAGTTACCCAGGACTCCTATCTTTAATGGAGTGCTGCTCTTTAGACACTTCTTTTTCAGAACTGCTGGATGTTTGAGTCTGTTCCAGATGGTCTGCTCTGCCTTTTCCCTGTCACAATGATTTTTATTTTTTCCAACAGAAAATAGCATTACATCCAAGCAAAAAATGTCACTGAAGTCAAGGACTGCTGTCAAGTTGCACAAGATTGGCAACGTATAGATTCACTGTGTAAAATACAAACAGAAATAGGCTTTTCCTACCTTATGGAGCATGTGACAAGAAGCACCATATCTGCCTGTATAAAAAAAAAAAATTAGGAAAGATGAGAATGAAAGCTTTCAAATAAAGGAAGCGCTGTGTTTATCAAGGGTCAAAGGTCAAGGCATTGACACTTACCTCTGATAGTTCGTGGGTCCGAACATATCCACCCTTCTGAAGAATGGACCACGCAATTTCAGTGTCGTTGACGTTCATCTGACAGCCGTATGTTTCGAAATACACTGCAAGATGTAAACACCAAAATAAAATTGGCAACGACTACCGGCATACTGACACATGGGAATTAAAATCCTAAAGCCTGAACTATCATGGCAACAAATGCAGTTACATACCTTTCCGTAGCTGCGCCAGACCACTTTCTTCAGGAAGATACGATTCCTCATGTTCCTGTTGCGTCTCAGTTGAACTTTTGCCTGAAGAACTCTTAATGACGACAGCTTGGTCTTAAATGTGCTCACTCTCGTCTCATCAGTCTCATTAGTAGGAGTGCTAGATAGAGACACTGAGCAATAACCTCTGCATTTGTCGGCGAGTCGAGATAAACACTTTTGAACAGAAAACACTAGAAGTCTAAGCCTGCGGGCAGACATCATGTCTAAACGGGAGATTCGGCTACAAAGCCATGAACAAGACAAGAAACTCAATTTAACTTTAAAAGTAACGTTAGCTAAGGCTAAGTGCTAACTTAGCAATGGTGCTGTGGTTTGCGCAGAACAATTTTATATACAAAAGTATATTATCAGCGAGCTAACAAATCTGTACAAGCAGCCAATAAATATAAAAATATCTGTAGCTTAGTTAGGTAACCTAATAATTCAGCAGTGTAACATACACTCACGTATGACCCCACACGGTTAACATTGACATGCAGTTTTGTAATTTTCAAAATAACGGTTTCATTAAAACGTAACAGTGATACTCGTGTTTCAGTTCTAAGACAAGTAAACGGTGTAACTTGGGAGGGAGATCAATCGCAAAAATATCGATTTACGTTTTTTAATTCATATTTTTGTAATTAATATTTTTTAATTAATATTTTTTAATTAATAGTTTTGTGAAATCTTATATTTAACATAAACGGCTACTTTTATTTTGCAAGTGTTTACTTGTTAGTCATAAGTAGTGTTTTGTGAGATGATTGTTCGTTTTCAGACATGGCTCTCTGTCCCTCACCTACTCTGATCTAATGACGAATGCGTAATTTATTTTATAAGTGGACTTCACACTTCGTTCTGTTACCTAAGGGTCAATACAACATACTCGTTTAAATGTGCTGATACAAAGATTGTGAAACAATTAATGTTTTTAATTAACTGATTAAAGTTTTACTCTGAATGAACACATTTTACGAATATATAGGAATGTTAACCTTATTACATTGTCTTTGATGAGGAAATGGGTATTTTGGATGTTTTAACCTTTTAAACATGTTTTAACCTTTTAAACTTTTAAATATTACCGTAAGGTTGTAAATACGTTCATTAATATTTTAGGTATTTTGATTATTCATTTTGCAATTTTGATTAAAAATAAATAAATAAATAAAATTAAAAATCAAGTTATTTAAACATGTCCAAGAATTGCTGTCCACTCTCTCATCTTTGGATAACCATCTTGGTAAAAATGCGACCTTTGACATCAGTGACCTCACAACTTTAAAAAAGGTCTATCTTCATTCGACTAAAGCCATAAACTGCATGCTCCTATAGTATGTCAGTTCATTTGAATTTCTCACTTTGTCTCCATACTCAGATGAGTTAAAGCTAAAAATGTCCACCCCATTGTGATGAAATATTGAGTTAATAAACATTATTTTAGAATATCAAAATATATGTTTGAAATGCTAACTTTAGCTAAAATTGTCCACCTGCTGACATGACAGTTGCACAATACAGTGAACATATACTTGCATATACCTTCTTTGCTGTTTTCTTGTTGTTTTGTTTTAAGTAATATTTCCTAATAACTATTAAACTATTGATGTTCAGCTACGACAGGAGCTGAAGTAGCAAAGAGGAAAAGGTCCAGGTGAGATGCAGACCCTTGGAGGAAAGAGACAATTACCTGTGAAATTAGAGAGAGAGAAAGCGCTGTAGAAAAGGTGAGGAGATTTTAACAAAAAAGGGAATTCATGACTGAAAAAGAAAGGTATGCCAAAAAAAAACCCAAAACAAAACAGAGTCGAGAAAGGAATAGTTGCCATGACAACTAAACATTCTTGAAGAGCTATAAACTGTGTTATCAAGGTGTATTTTAAATGTTCATAACTTTGCTTTTAATGGCTTTAAACGTTATATATAGCTTAGAAGTATGTAGAGGTTGGAGGAATATGTGTGGCTATATTTGGGCTATTTCTTCTGTTTGGGTATGAGTGGTTTGTAGCATTTAGCATTGGACATTGAGAGTGCTGAAAAGTCTAAATGTGTCTGTGAAAGCTTTAGAAGTATAAAGTGATTGATTTTTAAATTAGTAATGAAAATGCTGAGGTAATAAAATGATATTGTAAGCAGAAAAGTATGGATGGTCCCGAATAAACTGGTTTCATGCAGGAAAGACCAGTGTAGGCTTCAGCATAAATTTTCAGGAGGCCTCTTTGAAAAAGCCTCTAGGGGATTCCGTTGAAGGGAGAGCCTTGGTTCAAGGATGGGACATCCCGGCCAAGCACTGGAAGAAACAATATGGAGATCACCAAAAGAAACAATATGGGCATCCGGTGATATAGAATAGGATCGTCTTTTAAAAAAATAGAAGTAGTTCAGGTTGAACATAATAGTACCAAGAACTTGTTGGTGTAACTATTAAATATCAATTAGCATATATTGAATAATGTATGGTTTGAACATAATAGTGGAAACCTGGACAAGTATTATGAAAAAATAAAAATGGTTATGCAAGTGTCCTTGAAGCGTTTGGTTACTATCTGATGGATTAAAATAGGTTTGTTGGTAGCAAAGACATCACTAAAGTTTACAGAGCAAAGGTACTCCAGGAACAGGATGGGTAAGTAGCAGCTTGATCAATGGACTCTTCTGTGAGACGTAACAGGGCGTCGGTCTTAAATGTAATGTTAGATCAAGTGAAAAACTTTAGTGGATTGAAATACAGATAAATAAATCCACCAAAAGTGCACCTGCATCATTGGTAAAAAGTTGTTCTGCTAGTTGTCTGATTTTGTTCCAGTAATCTAATGTTTCCTGTGGACTAGGTGGTTCAAGATTATATTGGTGTTTGCTTTATTTCTGTGATCTTTTTAACCATAGTCTGCTTGTTTATACTGTCTACCAAATATTGAGTAGTGAAACACTGACACAATCCCTTTTGGCGTCAGACATTTGTAATAATTTCAATAATCTACACTTGTAAATCAAGAGGGCAGCACCATTTTAAAGTCTAGTTTCCTTTCTCTGTATCACTTTCTGGAATTTTTCCGTCTGTGTTTTTATTAAAGTTAAAAATGGAAAGGGTATTAAAACTCCCTTTCACTGACATCTCTTCCACTGAACTTGTAGAGAAAGTGATGATATGAAGATGATTATGTTTATCGCTTTCACTCAGAGATCATTGTCTGAGGGTCATGTTGTACAGTTCACGATGCCCCGGGTTGCAATCAGGAGGTTTGACAGTGATGTGCCACAGTTGTCTGTGGTGTTCTATATGATCATCACAGAACATCACACATAACTGGTCAAATTGTATCTCGAGTAGTATATTTGTGTATTATACTATATATTAGCACCATATCTTTATGATGCAATTAAAAACATTCCCCATCCCCCTGAATACCAATCATATTACATATCTGGGTACTAAATTCTCTTCCCAGTTGTCTGTTATTCAAAATAAATAGTCATCCAATTATTAAAACAATAAGCGACAAACTTCATTGATGGACAAATTTGCCCCTTATGCTCTTCGGACAAACTGCAATAATTAAAATGAGAATATTACCTAAACGAAATTGTTTGTTTTCAATTATTCCAGTGCCACCAACCTGTCTAAAATCTTTGGACAACATCATAACTTGATTCTACTGGAAAAATAAATCACATAGAATCAAACTCACAACATTACAGAACTGTAGTTGATTATTGCAAATCAACTACAATATGGAATAAAATGGATAAAACCTAGTATATCAGACAGAATATGGATAGACATAGAGCAAACATTATGCAAAGATCTAAAAGTCAGACTTACCATTTATCAGTCAAATCAATTAAAGAACATTCATGATCAACAATTTGTGGGTGGCCATGATACTAACAGCCTGGTGGAAATTCCACAAGATATCAAACTCCACACTAACATAAACATAACACTGCTTTCATGTCACTTCCACAAGTAGCCCAAACATAAGATATAGAGAGCAGGTAAGAGCAACTATCAGTTCAGAGACATTAAACTCACGTGCATCCATATCAGTATTATAAACATTCCTAATACAAAAAAACTATCACATAAGATATACAAAATAATAATGAAATCAAATCGCATAATTACTCTCCCATCGAGACAATGGGAGGAAGATTTATTACTAACCCCCGACGCCACAGTCTGGAATAAAATGTATAATAATAATTACCACATGACAGCAACACTAACCTACAATGCATTCAGTACAAAATAATACATAGATTACATTATACTACACATTGGATGTTTAAAATTGGTTTCACAAGCTCAGCAATCTGTACATACTTTACTCCAAACACAGCTGACGATTACATTCACATCGTGTGGCAGAGCACACCTATCAAGTAATTTTGGCAATAGGTCATCACACACATGTCCCATGATATAAATAACCCTATCCATCCAACACCATCTTTATGTCTCCTAGGAGACATGTCATCAACCAATGTGTCAATAGAAAAAAAACAGGATAATATATATATAACATTATTAATTGCAAATACAAACATACTCATGAATTGAAAAACAAAAAATAATATTAGTGTCACCGAATGGAAAAATCTATTGATAGACTACATATCAATGGAAAAAAATCTCAGAATGAATCAATAAGAACCAATAACCTAGACTGGACTCCTTTGATAAAAAGTTTACAGAGCTAATCCATAAATGATAAATATCCCAATCTAGTACGTGTACATATACAGTGCACTCGCACATAGCCTCTCTCTCTCTCTCTCACACACACACACAGGCAGACGCACACAAGCAGTCACACACGAACACACACACACACACACACACACACACACACACACACACACACACACATTCCCGTAATGGTGCAGGTGGCAAATACTTAAAATACTCTATCTGCATTTCCCGTTTGTCTGTTTCGTCTCTGTTCGTCTTATTTTTCCTCTCTCCCCTATTCCCGTTTCCCCCACGTTATTTATGTCTGTTCATACGTTTTATACACCCGATATAGTTGGACACAGTGAGAAGTTAGAAATAAATAATGAATAAATAATAAAGTTCTAAAGGTCCTCCGATGGGCGGAAATCAATTGATATATTTATTTCTCCAGATTTCTAACTCGGAGAGAAAAAGACGTCCTTTTACAAATCGCACCTCGTTGTGGAACTCTACTAAGGTTTACAATCCAGGCGATGATTTTTAACCTCAAAGAACATAGGCCTGCTCCAAGGCAAACTGATTTCATCCCATTAATTAACTTTAATGCGATGTTTTTTGCCGAGCATTAGGCTAAAGAAAATGAATGTTGCTGCGTTTATCAAACTAAAAGTATTTATTCTGAGCCATGCGGTAAATGATTCAGTGTGAGCAGCATATGGACGATTTTTGGAAAATGCTGTGACTAGGTAATATTTTGAAATATAAGGCGTTGTTAAAGCCCCTCATTCACGCTATTAACGTTATATGTTAAAATAATTGAATAATTCATAAATAAATAAATAGCGTTTGTATAATATTTAAAAATAAACATTTACGTAAAAGCACTCTTACGTAACAACCAAGTTGTCATGTATTTGAATCTAAAGCTAAAGTGTTGCTTTGATCGCTTTGGTCGGTCGACACTTGCCTGGCTCTGTTGAATTGCTGTTTCAAACTGTTTTATAATTCGTGCAGTTAGATCATTTGGTTAAATCATTTACGATTTTATTTTATTCATTTACTACTTTCGACTACGATTTCCAGAAAGGTTGACCGACGATCCTCACGAAAATGAATGCAAGTGCTCCAAGTTCGCCGATGACTTCGTTGTACGTGGGTGACCTTCATCCAGACGTTACCGAGGCCATGCTATACGAGAAATTCAGTCCTGCTGGCGCAATAGTCTCCGTACGGATTTGCAGGGACGCGATGACCCTCCGCTCACTTGGATACGCATACGTGAACTTTCAGCAGCAGGCAGATGCTGAGCGTGCTTTGGACACTATGAACTTTAACATCATCAAAGGCAGACCTGTGCGAATTATGTGGTCCCAGAGAGACCCCTCTCTGAGGAAGAGTGGAGTTGGCAACATCTTCATCAAGAACCTTGACAAGTCTATTGACAGCGAAGCTCTTTACGACACATTCTCTGCCTTTGGGAACATCCTTTCCAGCAAGGTGGTGTGTGACGAGAATGGCTCTAAGGGCTACGGCTTTGTGCACTTTGAGACCCGTGAGGCTGCGGAGAGAGCAATTGAGAGACTTAATGGCATGTTGCTCAATGACCGCAAAGTGTTCATTGGCCACTTCAAGTCTCGCAAGGAGCGAGAGGCTGAGATGGGGGCCAGGGCCAAAAAGTTCACCAATGTGTACGTCAAGAACTTTGGAGAGGACATGGACGACGACAAGCTGAAGGAGATCTTCAGCAAGTTTGGCCAAACGCTGAGCACTCGCGTCATGACCGACGAGAGCGGCAAGTCCAAGGGCTTTGGCTTTGTGAACTTCGAGAGGCACGAGGATGCCCAGAGGGCTGTGGATGAGATAAATGGGAAGGAGCTGAATGGGAAGAAGGTGTATGTGGGTTATGCCCAGAAGAAAGGCGAGAGGCAGACAGGGCTGAAACGAAAGTTTGAGCAGATGAAGCAGGACGGTATGACTCGCTACCAGGGAGACAACCTGTACGTCAAGAACCTAGACGACGGTCTGGACGACGCGCGTCTACGTAAGGAGTTCTCTCCGTTCGGGACCATCACAAGTGCCAAGGTGATGATGGAGGGCGGCCGCTCCAAAGGGTTCGGCTTCGTGTGTTTCTCCTCGCCGGAGGAGGCCGCCACGGCCATGACGGAGATGAATGGGCGCGTTGTAGGCACCAAGCCGCTGTACGTGGCTCTGGCGCAGCGCAAGGAGGAGCGGCAGGCCCACCTCTCCAACAAGTACATGAAGCGCACGGCCAGCGTGAGTGCCTTGCCCAACCTCGTGCTCAACCCCTACCAGCCTGCCCCGCCCTCCGGCTACAACATGGAAGCCATTCCACAAGCTCAGAACTGGCCTGCCTACTGCGCAAGCAGCCAGCTGGCACAACTCCTCCCCAGCCCTTGCTGGGCCATGCAGTGCGTCCACCCACAGCAAGTCCAGGATATGCCGAGTGCCATCGGTCCAGCCGCATCCTGCCCGCAGGCCTTCAGCGCCATCCGACCAACCACCGCCTGCCAGGTCCCACGCACGATGGCCTATCAGACCATGGCATCTGAGGCTCCGGGGACAGGGATGGCCAGCGCGGAAGCTGCCAACAAGGCGTCGCTGGTGAGAGCAGTACCACAGTACAAAACCACCTCAGGCGTTCACAGCCCACAGCAACACCTGGGCACACAGCCCTTAGATATAAATGTCGAACTTACCATTTATCAGTCAAATCAATTATAAAACATTTATGTTTCTCAACCCACAGCAGCACCTGGGGGCAGAGCTCCAGGTGCCCGTGCAGCTGGCTGCGGTCCATGTGCAGGGTCAGGAACCTCTCAGTGCCTCCATGCTGGCTGCTGCACCTCCACAGGAGCAGAAGCAGATACTGGGTGAGCGTCTGTTTCCCCTGATCCAGAACATGCAGCCCACCCTTGCAGGGAAGATCACGGGTCTGTTCCTGGAACTGGACAACTCGGAGCTACTGCATATGCTGGAGTCTCCTGAGTCTCTGCACCCTAAGGTGGATGAGGCAGTCGCTGTGCTCCAGGACCAGTGCGCGCAGGAAGCCGCTCAAAAACTTTAACCAGTGCTGCGCTTCTGGCTGTCTAATGGAAGAATAAGCAGTAAAAAAAATTAACATTTTAACTGAAAAAAATAAACATTGAAACTGAAATGCATTGAACATTGAAATATTTTTGCCATGTCTGTAGACATCAAGCCTGTAAGGGTTGGCACCAGGCCGAGGCCCCCTCGACCAGAGGGAGGCGTCGAGTCAACCACGCCACTGATCAGGATCAACACCCAACAGCTGGGCTAGACCTTATATAAGCCCAGTGACCCAGTCATTCAGTGCTGGGTTTTTGTTAAAGTTTTGAGCCAAGCTCCTAGCCGGTAACTCGGGGTATTGAGGTCTGTGAGCCCTTGTGCTATGCCTCTTTTCTGTTCTGCGAGGGTGTCAGTGTTTTTACACGTCCCCTCCCTTCTCCAGTTTTCCCCTCTCGAGTCTGTCTCTCTCCTGAGGCTTCCCTTAGCCATTCAAGTTTCTCCCCGTTTTCTGGTTTTGTTTGGGAGCTTTTAGTTCGAGTTTTCCCCAGTGCATCGGGGTTGCCATTTCTTTCCGTGGCGTTCTTTGTTCTGCCCTTTTCCACGCTCACCGAGGTGTTTCGTTTTTTCCTCTTGTTTTGCTTGATCCAAGCTCTAACTGTTCTGCACACGAGCCCACCATTGTTAGAGTGTGGCTGCTTACCCAGTAAGCTATTGGTGTCCTCACCTAGCTGACCTGGATTCAAAACCACCTTACAAAGTCCAGGCCTTGGTTATTCTAAGCTTAAAATGAAAACGACAGAAAAAGGTAAAATCATTTCAAGTTTGGTTTATTTGTCGCATACATAGTCATACACAGTATAACTCACAGTGAAATGGTTGAGTGCTCTGTCCAATCTGAGGAAAAAGAAAAACAGGGGTGCATAGAGAAATATATTCTATATATATACAAAAATATATTAATAGTGCATGTACAATATATATATATATATATATATATATATATATATATATATATATATATATATTATGTTTATATGTACAATGTATATATGGATATTTATATATGTATGTACAGAATGTACAGTCCCATCTTGCAATTGACATATTTACAGTTATATGTTACATGGTGGTAATTGAACATATTACAGTTATATTGAACATATTACAGTTATTTCTATTACATATTACAGATTTTGACATGAACAGCTGATCATTTTTTTGTTTTTATTCCTCTTAAAGTTTGAATGTTCAGATTGTCAGTTCTTACAGGTCATAGCTGATCATTAGATAAGTGTATTGGGTTGCATTAATATAAATGTAAAGATCAAAAAAACAAAACCCCACAGTGTAGCTTAAAATAGAGAATAATTCTGTAATATTCCTTTATGTACAACACAATTTCAAATGACCTTATTAACAAACCAGTAAAGACAGGACGAGAAGCAAAGGTCACTTACACGTATTAAATCTTGAAGCAAACAAACTGCAGCTGCAAGTGCCACACTGCCATCCAGTTCCACTCTCTGGTCTGGCGACGGTCATATTACAGGAGCAACGAGAGGCTGCCAACAGTTTCTTTTAGCTTGTCTACTGAGACGGTGAAACTGGCCAACCAGGTGAAAAGCATTGTGAAGGAGAAACGACTTCGACTGCCGACGTGGGAAAGTAGCAGTCAGAGCAGGTCTATTGGAGCAGTGCGATGGACTCTGCCCAACAATGGGCTGCAAGCCCACATCTCTGCACATAGCAACAGTATGTGGTTCCTAGGTGCCCAGTCGGCTAGTTTTAAAGTTCAATTCAAATATTAAATAAAAATGCAGACTTCAGAATTGGTTAAAGAGCATAACTGTGCACGTACTTTATTGTAGGTTAACATTAACACGCATTATTGAGGCACCCTCTGGAGAATGTCTAAAAATCAGAGAACCCACATTTTCATACATTTTTCAGTAGTGGTTATGTATTCACCCCACATTCCTTTACATATTTGCGTTTGTCTTCACGTCCATTGCATCCAAACCATACATTTGTCAATATCTGCAAAGTAATATAAAACACCCACACCAGTTGGAACCTGTTAACACCACATTCCAAGAGATTTCTCTTGACCTTATCCTAAAGAGATGGTCCTGAGCCTGATGGAAATAATATCTCATACTTGGGAGGACATGGACGACAACAAGCTAAATGAGATCTTCAGCAAGTTCGGCCCAACGCTGAGCCGTCGCGTCATGACAGACGAGAGCGGCAAGTCCAAGGGCTTTGGCTTTGTGAGCTTCGAGAGGCAAGAGGATGCCAAAAGGGCTGTGGATGAGATGAACGGGAAGAAGTTGAATGGGAAGCAGCTGTATGTGGCTCGTGCCCAGAAGAAAGGCGAGAGGCAGACAGAGCTCAAACGCAAGTTTGAGCAGATGAAGCAGGACGGCACGACTCGCTACCAGGGAGTGAACCTGTACGTTAAAAACCTAGACGACAGTCTGGACGACGAGCGTCTGCGTAAAGAGTTCTCTCTATTCGGGACAATCACGAGTGCCAAGGTGATGACGGAGGGCGGCCGCTCCAAAGGGTTCGGCTTTGTGTGTTTCTCCTCGCCGGAGGAGGCCACCGAGGCAATGAAGGAGATGAACGGGTGCATCGTAGGCACCAAGCCGCTGTACGTGGCCCTGGCGCAGCGCAAGGAGGAGCGGCAGGCCCACCTCACCCACCAGTACATGCAGCGCATGGCCAGCGTGAGTGCCGTGCGCAACCCAGTGCTCAACCCCTACCAGCCCGCCCCGCCCTCCGGCTACTTCATGATGGCCATTCCACAGTCTCAGAACTGGGCTACCTGCTACCCGAGCAGGCAACTGGCACAGCTCCACCCCAGCACCCGCTGGGCTACGCACAGCATTCAGCCACAGCATTTCCAATACATGCCGAGAACCATCAGGCCCGCTGCAGACCAATCTCTGGGCCAGGAACCTCTCACTGCCTCCGTGCTGGATCTGGAACCTCCGCAGGAGCAGAAGCAGATGTTGGGTGATCGATGGTCTGTTTCCCGTGATCCAGAACATGCACCCCAACCTTGCAGGGACGGGTTTGCTCCTGGAGATCGACAACTTGGAGCTTCCGCTTATGCTGGCTGAAAAAATAAAAACGCATTAAATATTGAAATATTTTTGCCTGGTCCATAGACTCCAGTTTCAGGCCTTGATTACAGTAAACTAAAACAACATGTAAAAAGGCTAAATGATTGACACGTGTACAGTCGGTGACTCCTTTCTTTTTGTTCCTCTTACTGTTCGAATGCTCAGAATGTCAGTTTTTGCAGTTGACAGCTGAGCATTAGGCATGTGTATTGGATTGTATTAATAATACAATTGAGGATTCATTGCTGTTCAGGGACCCAGCAGTGGTAACTTGGCAGTGGTAGGGCTTAAACTAGCAACATTCTGATTACTAGTCAAGTAACCTCTGAATAGTATTATTATGATTAATATTATTAATATATCTTACACTGAGGTCTGCTGAAGCTTACCCAGGATCCTTTGCAGCAGCCTGCCATATGCACAAATCATTACGAAAGGACACAGAATCTCTAAACTCCCTTGTTTTATGTTATTAGTTTGTCTAATTCAATGTTAAAGCACTTTCCCCTGTAAACACTCTTTTTATGACCTCATTTCACCGTTTCATGACTTTATGCCACGAACCAACCAACTATTCTTTTATACAACTCTTTTCAAACACTTCAACCATTGTGGGTAATTACACTATTATACACCTGTAATTCTTGTTATGCTATTTATTTTATTGGTACTGTCGATACATCGATGTTAGGAGAAATACCTCATGAATACTTTAAATGAATCCTTAAAATGACACCTATTCCATTTACTAATGCTAAGCTTGCTACAGTCTGAACTTCTAGCAAGTCAAGAGAAGTCTCATGCAGTTTCTGTATTTTCTATAATTGCATAATATATGGATGGTTTTAAACTCAATAACATACGCACTTGCAAAATACGTGAATATAAAGGAACAAAAATAAATGAACATAACCACATACCTAAACATCATCTGGTACCATCTCCCCATCACCCCTCAATGCAGCATGAGGATGGTCAGATTGTTGTATTTACTAATAGTTACCACTAGTATTAAAATAACAGTAAGCCCAAATCGTTCGACTATGTCCTCTTAAACAAACCTGTGATTTTTTTAATATTTGGATCACATCCTGCAGAATAAAACAATCAGGAAATACAGTTGAGTTGGCTCATACCGCCCTCACATCAGTGTGATATCCATCAATGATGTGTTATGGCTCTGGGTAAGGAACAATGTTATATTGTTCAATAAACTTCACAGGATGCAAATTTTTCATTGTTTTAGCAAAGTTTTCGCTACCTCTATACAGCAAACACCAGAATTGACAAGGTTTACATTAATTATAGTCAGTAGAATTAAAGGGAAGAGGCCATATAAAAGGCTGGGATCTACGTTTAGCGGACTCGGCACTGTGTTACTAGATATTCCCCACCTTCCAGTAATTTTATTAAGTCCTCTTTAAACAGAAAATAAAGATGCAGAATTAATTGAAGAGAGTAGTAGGTCCATTATTTATTTTGAGCTCAGCGTTACATACAAACGAGGCATAGTCCAGAATATGTCTAATAATCACACAAGGAACACACATTTTTATCCAGTTTTCACAACTGATTATGTGATTGCCACACCTTCTCTACATACTGGTGTTTGAAATCTCCACCACTGTGTTCAACCATACATTATTCAATATATGCAAATTGAGATCTATCATTGTACAAATTGAAGCTTGACCCCAGTATATCCTATTGGAAGATTTTCCTGGTTTTTTTTGTTGTTGTTGTTTTTTTTGGGTTTAACAAAGATGATCTTAACTCATACCATCAAACACCTGCAAGATGATGTTGCAGGTCAGTATCACCCTGCTCTTATGGTAAGATAATGAACCTTGCTTAGCCACAGAACTCTCGAAGAGGCTTTCACGTCTTTTAAAAGCCGGGATCTTTCCCAATACTTAGGAAGCTATTTCTCACGGGAACAGTCCAGAGTCATCTGCCGTAGACTTCCACAGAGGCCTTGAAACCACCTGCATCAGAGCCTCTGCTCTGCATTTACAGACCCAAAAAGGCCTTAAGATACCCCAGAAACATTATTCCTCTTTATGCTTTCAAACACAGTCTTGCACCACTCTGCACCTGTTGCAGAGAGCTTCAAAGCCTATTGTAATTAGATCACAGATCGCCTCATGAAAATACCTTTACACCAAAACATTTTATTACCTCAGGTGGAACAGTGTGTATAGGCCTAGACCTCTTTAGATGTAACTTAGAACCGCCGGTGACCGCTGTATGCGTTTCTTTGGTTGTACAAGCTCCACTGGAGGACTCGATGAATAGTTGATGATGGAAGAGGGGTATATCAGATTCACCCCTTCTGCCTCCATGTGACAAATTAACACACTGCATAAACTTTTAGAAATAAATCAGTCTTTTAACAAATGGTAAACATTCTCTAGAAAAGATTATCTTGTAACAATTCATTGAGTATATGAACTGTTTTTGTGTCCTTATATCTATAAATGAAAAGTAATAAAACATTATAGATGATAAATAAATTACATAAAATGTATAAAAGTTCACAAATAAGAAAGTACCTGAGTCTGCACTTTTCTCCACAGATTCAAGAAACTCGTGAAAGTTGGAAGCTATAGAAACACATAGTGCAGAATTATAGACTGACTGAGGTGTGAGCAGAAAGATCGCCATGATGTCCTTATATCTAAAGCACTCAAAGCATTGATGCTATGTAAATAAACTGTGATCCGATTGGTTCAATCTAAGTAAATAGATTCACCTACTTTGAAGTTAAAGTTTTTCTCAAAAGGTTAGAACTGGTTGACTATACTTTGCCGTGTTCTGTAATAGAAAATGTAAACATTTATATCTAAAATATTGCACGACAGAAATCAATTCAAGACTAACCTCTAATGACTGCTAGATGGGGGAAGATATTAAGTAATAAATGAGTCCAGATCCTCCTGCCCGACAATACGGTGAGACTCTGTTTTTACGTGTGATGGAAAATGATACGAAACTATGTATTATGTGATTCATATAAAATCACACTGATCCTTTTGTTCTTAAATTAATAATGCTGTTTGCACATTTGTATCCGCCTGTTGCTGATTAAGTTGAACATGTATCAGGAACTGTTAACATCAAGGTCAACTTGACACACAACCCACACTGTTTGGAGTCAGTTTGGGTTGGTTTGTGGAAAAAAACAAGCTGAGAGCTGATTGGCTTATAGCCACAGCAACAAAGGAAAGAAGAGCTGCTTAAGAAAAGATGATTGGTTAAAGACAGCACAGGAGTAGTATAACTAGCCACGGTTTTGTATACTCGGGGCTCCCTACCTGAGGAGAGCCAAACATTTATTTTATTCTTTTTCTTATTAAATTACTCTCTTAATCACGTCTGACTTGCTGTTTGTTCAAAATTCCACAACATATGTCATTACTACGCCGCACAAAAAAGACCGCCATATTTGTAGTTCCACAATGTGAAAAGGCGTCATTTTCTAAGCAAACGAATGAATAAACACCATGCCATGCCTTGCTGTATCCCCTCTTTGCACCGCTGGACAGACACACTCATGACACTGTACTCATCAAAAGCAGCACCAGAGACGCACTGAGTCATATCCCGCTACACACCTCTCAGGCCAGCTTGTTTGCACGTTTTGTCATAAAACTTAAAATGTCATTTGTTGCCATTATATATAAAATTACCTATTTAAAAAAACAAATAAATCAAAAAGTACTTGTGACTAGAGAAACACGTGGCTAATCACCTACAAGAAATAATGTCAGTGATGTTTGGGGCAGGTGTTTCAAACGTGCCCAGACTCTTGAGAAGCACCTAAACGCTCACACAAGGGTGTCCGCTTGCCATAGTGCTGCAAATACTGCAGGAAGGGCTTTGGTGAAACAGGCCACATGGAGGAGCAGAAGACAATCCACACAACTGAAGAAGCCCGTAGCTGCCCAGTATGTCAGAATCCACATGGGAGAAGAACCCTGTAGCTGCCCAGTATGTCAGAAGCAAATTGTGCAGGTGGGTAATGAACCATATTTGTACCCATTCGTATGTTGGGAGCAAATCAGTTGAAGACTTGAACAGTATGTTAACAATCAGTTAAAATTACTGTTGATGACAAGAAAACAATGGCTAATATGTTCCTTCACAGCTATGTCATTGGTTGATCTATTTTTGTCAGATTTAGTGCTTGTTTGGGCAAGTGTGTTAAAGTCTTCCTTTGTTTTTGGTTTTGTTCCTTTTCATATAGTTGTTTATTCCTTTTTGTCTAGTGATGTCCATTATCCATTTAAAATCTGTCAAATTAAACAAATGTGAAACGAATTCCATAGTATTCAGATTTGATTGCAAAAGAGACCAACCACTCCCCGTATTTTGAATTTTGCATATACAGTATATGTGCAGTTCCAGCCTAGTCCATTGATCCAAAATCTGGCCCAGATGTATCTGTTGACTGCAAATTTGAATGATTTCTGTGCTCTGCAGCAAAGGAGCGTTTGGTTACTATCTGATGGATTAAAATAGGCTTGTTGGTAGCAAAGACATCACTAAAGTGTACAGAGCAAAGGTACTCCAGGACCAGGATGGGTAAGTAGCAGCTTGATCAGTGGAATCTTCTGTGAGACGTAACAGGATTTCGGTCTTAAATGTAATGTTAGATCAAGTGAAAAACTTTAGTGGATTGAAATACAGATAAATAAATCCACTAAAAGTGCATCTGCATCATTGGTTAAAAAGTTGTTCTGCTAGTTGTCTGATTTTGTTCCAGTAATCTAATGTTTCCTGGGACTAGGTGGTTCAAGATTATATTGGTGTTTGCTTTATTTCTGTGATTTTTTTAACCATAGTCTAATTGTTTATACTGTCTACCAAATGCAATACTGAGTAGTGAAACACTGACACAATCCCTTTTGGCATCGGACATTTGTAATAATTTCAATAATCTACAGTTGTAAATCAAGAGGGCAGCACCATTTTAAAGTCTAGTTTCCTTTCTCTCTCTCACTTTCTGGAATTTTTCCATCTGTGTTTTTATTAAATTTAAAGATGGAAAGGGTATTAAAACTCCCTTTAACTGACATCTCTTCCACTGAACTTGTAGAGAAAGTGATGATATGAAGATGATTATGTTTATCGCTTTCACTCAGAGATCATTGTCTGAGGGTCATGTTGTACAGTTCACGATGCCCCGGGTTGCAATCAGGAGGTTTAACAGTGATGTGCCAAACAGTTGTCTGTGGTGTTCTATATGATCATCACAGAACATCACACATAACTGGTCAAATTGTATCTCCAGTAGGATATTTGTGTATTATACTATATATTAGCAGCATAACTTTATGATGCAATTAAAAACCCCATCCCCCTGAATACCAATCATATTACATATCTGGGTATTAAATTCTCTTCCCAGTTGTCTGTTATTCAAAAATAAATAGTCATCCAATTATTAAAACAATAAGCGACGAACTTCATTGATGGACAAATTTGCCCCTTATGCTCTTTGGACAAACTGCAATAATTAAAATGAGAATATTACCTAAACGAAATTATTTGTTTTCAATTATTCCAGCGCCACCAACCTGTCTAAAATCTTTGGACAACATCATAACTTGATTCTACTGGAAAAATAAATCACATAGAATCAAACTCACAACATTACAGAACTGTAGTTGATTATTGCAAATCAACTATAATATGGTAGAAAATGGATAAAACCTAGTATATCAGACAGAATATGGATAGACATATAGCAAACATTATGCAAAGATCTAAAAGTCAGACTTACCATTTATCAGTCAAATCAATTAAAGAACATTCATGATCAACAATTTGTGGGTGGCCATGGTACTAACAGCCTGGTGGAAATTTCACAAGATATCAAACTCCAGACTCACATAAACATAACACTGCTTTCATGTCACTTCCACAAGTAGCCCAAACATAAGATATAGAAAGCAGGTAAGAGCAACTATCAGTTCAGAGACATTAAACTCACCTGCATCCATATCAGTATTATAAACATTCCTAATACAAAAAAACTATCACATAAGATATACAAACTAATAATGAAATCAAATCGCATAATTACTCTCCCATCGAGACAATGGGAGGAAGATTTATTACTAGCTCCCGACGCCACAGTTTGGATTAAAATGTGTAATAATAATTACCACATGACAGCAACACTAACCTACAATGCATTCAGTACAAAATAATACATAGATTACATTATACTACACATTGGATGTTTAAAATTGGTTTCACAAGCTCAGCAATCTGTACATACTTTACTCCAAAGACAGCTGACGATTACATTCACATCGTGTGGCAGAGCACACCTATCAAGCAATTTTGGCAATAAGTAATCACACACATGTCCCATGATTTAAATAACCCTATCCATCCAACACCATCTTTATGTCTCCTAGGAGACATGTCATCAACCAATGTGACAATAGAAAAAAAACAGGATAATATATATATAACATTATTAATTGCAAATACAAACATACTCATGAATTGGAAAACAAAAAATAATATTAGTGTCACCGAATGGAAAAATCTATTGATAGACTACATATCAATGGAAAAAAATCTCAGAATGAATCAATAAGAACCAATAACCTAGACTGGACTCCTTTGATAAAAAGTTTACAGAGCTAATCCATAAATGATAAATATCCCAATCTAGTACGTGTACATATACAGTGCACTCGCACATAGCCTCTCTCTCTCTCACACACACACACACACAGGCAGACGCACACAAGCAGTCACACACGAACACCCCCCCCCCCCCCCCCACACACACACACACACACACACATTCCCGTAATGGTGCAGGTGGCTAATACTTAAAATACTCTATCTGCATTTCCCGTTTGTCTGTTTCGTCTCTGTTCGTCTTATTTTTCCTCTCTCCCCTATTCCCGTTTCCCCCACGTTATTTATGTCTGTTCATACGTTTTATACACCCGATATAGTTGGACACAGTGAGAAGTTAGAAATAAATAATGAATAAATAATAAAGTTCTAAAGGTCCTCCGATGGGCGGAAATCAATTGATATATTTATTTCTCCAGATTTCTAACTCGGAGAGAAAAAGACGTCCTTTTACAAATCGCACCTCGTTGTGGAACTCTACTAAGGTTTACAATCCAGGCGATGATTTTTAACCTCAAAGAACATAGGCCTGCTCCAAGGCAAACTGATTTCATCCCATTAATTAACTTTAATGCGATGTTTTTTGCCGAGCATTAGGCTAAAGAAAATGAATGTTGCTGCGTTTATCAAACTAAAAGTATTTATTCTGAGCCATGCGGTAAATGATTCAGTGTGAGCAGCATATGGACGATTTTTGGAAAATGCTGTGACTAGGTAATATTTTGAAATATAAGGCGTTGTTAAAGCCTCTCATTCACGCTATTAACGTTATAAGTTAAAATAATTGAATAATTCATAAATAAATAAATAGCGTTTGTATAATATTTAAAAATAAACATTTACGTAAAAGCACTCTTACGTAACAACCAAGTTGTCATGTATTTGAATCTAAAGCTAAAGTGTTGCTTTGATCGCTTTGGTCGGTCGACACTTGCCTGGCTCTGTTGAATTGCTGTTTCAAACTGTTTTATAATTCGTGCAGTTAGATCATTTGGTTAAATCATTTACGATTTTATTTTATTCATTTACTACTTTCGACTACGATTTCCAGAAAGGTTGACCGACGATCCTCACGAAAATGAATCCAAGTGCTCCAAGTTCGCCGATGACTTCGTTGTACGTGGGTGACCTTCATCCAGACGTTACCGAGGCCATGCTATACGAGAAATTCAGTCCTGCTGGCGCAATAGTCTCCGTACGGATTTGCAGGGACGCGATGACCCTCCGCTCACTTGGATACGCATACGTGAACTTTCAGCAGCAGGCAGATGCTGAGCGTGCTTTGGACACTATGAACTTTAACATCATCAAAGGCAGACCTGTGCGAATTATGTGGTCCCAGAGAGACCCCTCTCTGAGGAAGAGTGGAGTTGGCAACATCTTCATCAAGAACCTTGACAAGTCTATTGACAGCGAAGCTCTTTACGACACATTCTCTGCCTTTGGGAACATCCTTTCCAGCAAGGTGGTGTGTGACGAGAATGGCTCTAAGGGCTACGGCTTTGTGCACTTTGAGACCCGTGAGGCTGCGGAGAGAGCAATTGAGAGACTTAATGGCATGTTGCTCAATGACCGCAAAGTGTTCATTGGCCACTTCAAGTCTCGCAAGGAGCGAGAGGCTGAGATGGGGGCCAGGGCCAAAAAGTTCACCAATGTGTACGTCAAGAACTTTGGAGAGGACATGGACGACGACAAGCTGAAGGAGATCTTCAGCAAGTTTGGCCAAACGCTGAGCACTCGCGTCATGACCGACGAGAGCGGCAAGTCCAAGGGCTTTGGCTTTGTGAACTACGAGAGGCACGAGGATGCCCAGAGGGCTGTGGATGAGATAAATGGGAAGGAGCTGAATGGGAAGAAGGTGTATGTGGGTTATGCCCAGAAGAAAGGCGAGAGGCAGACAGGGCTGAAACGAAAGTTTGAGCAGATGAAGCAGGACGGTATGACTCGCTACCAGGGAGACAACCTGTACGTCAAGAACCTAGACGACGGTCTGGACGACGCGCGTCTACGTAAGGAGTTCTCTCCGTTCGGGACCATCACAAGTGCCAAGGTGATGATGGAGGGCGGCCGCTCCAAAGGGTTCGGCTTCGTGTGTTTCTCCTCGCCGGAGGAGGCCGCCACGGCCATGACGGAGATGAATGGGCGCGTTGTAGGCACCAAGCCGCTGTACGTGGCTCTGGCGCAGCGCAAGGAGGAGCGGCAGGCCCACCTCTCCAACAAGTACATGAAGCGCACGGCCAGCGTGAGTGCCTTGCCCAACCTCGTGCTCAACCCCTACCAGCCTGCCCCGCCCTCCGGCTACAACATGGAAGCCATTCCACAAGCTCAGAACTGGCCTGCCTACTGCGCAAGCAGCCAGCTGGCACAACTCCTCCCCAGCCCTTGCTGGGCCATGCAGTGCGTCCACCCACAGCAAGTCCAGGATATGCCGAGTGCCATCGGTCCAGCCGCATCCTGCCCGCAGGCCTTCAGCGCCATCCGACCAACCACCGCCTGCCAGGTCCCACGCACGATGGCCTATCAGACCATGGCATCTGAGGCTCCGGGGACAGGGATGGCCAGCGCGGAAGCTGCCAACAAGGCGTCGCTGGTGAGAGCAGTACCACAGTACAAAACCACCTCAGGCGTTCACAGCCCACAGCAACACCTGGGCACACAGCCCTTAGATATAAATGTCGAACTTACCATTTATCAGTCAAATCAATTATAAAACATTTATGTTTCTCAACCCACAGCAGCACCTGGGGGCAGAGCTCCAGGTGCCCGTGCAGCTGGCTGCGGTCCATGTGCAGGGTCAGGAACCTCTCAGTGCCTCCATGCTGGCTGCTGCACCTCCACAGGAGCAGAAGCAGATACTGGGTGAGCGTCTGTTTCCCCTGATCCAGAACATGCAGCCCACCCTTGCAGGGAAGATCACGGGTCTGTTCCTGGAACTGGACAACTCGGAGCTACTGCATATGCTGGAGTCTCCTGAGTCTCTGCACCCTAAGGTGGATGAGGCAGTCGCTGTGCTCCAGGACCAGTGCGCGCAGGAAGCCGCTCAAAAACTTTAACCAGTGCTGCGCTTCTGGCTGTCTAATGGAAGAATAAGCAGTAAAAAAAATTAACATTTTAACTGAAAAAAATAAACATTGAAACTGAAATGCATTGAACATTGAAATATTTTTGCCATGTCTGTAGACATCAAGCCTGTAAGGGTTGGCACCAGGCCGAGGCCCCCTCGACCAGAGGGAGGCGTCGAGTCAACCACGCCACTGATCAGGATCAACACCCAACAGCTGGGCTAGACCTTATATAAGCCCAGTGACCCAGTCATTCAGTGCTGGGTTTTTGTTAAAGTTTTGAGCCAAGCTCCTAGCCGGTAACTCGGGGTATTGAGGTCTGTGAGCCCTTGTGCTATGCCTCTTTTCTGTTCTGCGAGGGTGTCAGTGTTTTTACACGTCCCCTCCCTTCTCCAGTTTTCCCCTCTCGAGTCTGTCTCTCTCCTGAGGCTTCCCTTAGCCATTCAAGTTTCTCCCCGTTTTCTGGTTTTGTTTGGGAACTTTTAGTTCGAGTTTTCCCCAGTGCATCGGGGTTGCCATTTCTTTCCGTGGCGTTCTTTGTTCTCCCCTTTTCCACGCTCACCGAGGTGTTTCGTTTTTTCCTCTTGTTTTGCTTGATCCAAGCTCTAACTGTTCTGCACACGAGCCCACCATTGTTAGAGTGTGGCTGCTTACCCAGTAAGCTATTGGTGTCCTCACCTAGCTGACCTGGATTCAAAACCACCTTACAAAGTCCAGGCCTTGGTTATTCTAAGCTTAAAATGAAAACGACAGAAAAAGGTAAAATCATTTCAAGTTTGGTTTATTTGTCGCATACATAGTCATACACAGTATAACTCACAGTGAAATGGTTGAGTGCTCTGTCCAATCTGAGGAAAAAGAAAAACAGGGGTGCATAGAGAAATATATTCTATATATATACAAAAATATATTAATAGTGCATGTACAATATATATATATATATATATAATGTTTATATGTACAATGTATATATGGATATTTATATATGTATGTACAGAATGTACAGTCCCATCTTGCAATTGACATATTTACAGTTATATGTTACATGGTGGTAATTGAACATATTACAGTTATATTGAACATATTACAGTTATTTCTATTACATATTACAGATTTTGACATGAACAGCTGATCATTTTTTTGTTTTTATTCCTCTTAAAGTTTGAATGTTCAGATTGTCAGTTCTTACAGGTCATAGCTGATCATTAGATAAGTGTATTGGGTTGCATTAATATAAATGTAAAGATCAAAAAAACAAAACCCCACAGTGTAGCTTAAAATAGAGAATAATTCTGTAATATTCCTTTATGTACAACACAATTTCAAATGACCTTATTAACAAACCAGTAAAGACAGGACGAGAAGCAAAGGTCACTTACACGTATTAAATCTTGAAGCAAACAAACTGCAGCTGCAAGTGCCACACTGCCATCCAGTTCCACTCTCTGGTCTGGCGACGGTCATATTACAGGAGCAACGAGAGGCTGCCAACAGTTTCTTTTAGCTTGTCTACTGAGACGGTGAAACTGGCCAACCAGGTGAAAAGCATTGTGAAGGAGAAACGACTTCGACTGCCGACGTGGGAAAGTAGCAGTCAGAGCAGGTCTATTGGAGCAGTGCGATGGACTCTGCCCAACAATGGGCTGCAAGCCCACATCTCTGCACATAGCAACAGTATGTGGTTCCTAGGTGCCCAGTCGGCTAGTTTTAAAGTTCAATTCAAATATTAAATAAAAATGCAGACTTCAGAATTGGTTAAATAGCATAACTGTGCACGTACTTTATTGTAGGTTAACATTAACACGCATTATTGAGGCACCCTCTGGAGAATGTCTAAAAATCAGAGAACCCACATTTTCATACATTTTTCAGTAGTGGTTATGTATTCACCCCACATTCCTTTACATATTTGCGTTTGTCTTCACGTCCATTGCATCCAAACCATACATTTGTCAATATATGCAAAGTAATATAAAACACCCACACCAGTTGGAACCTGTTAACACCACATTCCAAGAGATTTCTCTTGACCTTATCCTAAAGAGATGGTCCTGAGCCTGATGGAAATAATATCTCATACTTGGGAGGACATGGACGACAACAAGCTAAATGAGATCTTCAGCAAGTTCGGCCCAACGCTGAGCCGTCGCGTCATGACAGACGAGAGCGGCAAGTCCAAGGGCTTTGGCTTTGTGAGCTTCGAGAGGCACGAGGATGCCAAAAGGGCTGTGGATGAGATGAACGGGAAGAAGTTGAATGGGAAGCAGCTGTATGTGGCTCGTGCCCAGAAGAAAGGCGAGAGGCAGACAGAGCTCAAACGCAAGTTTGAGCAGATGAAGCAGGACGGCACGACTCGCTACCAGGGAGTGAACCTGTATGTTAAAAACCTAGACGACAGTCTGGACGACGAGCGTCTGCGTAAAGAGTTCTCTCTATTCGGGACATTCACGAGTGCCAAGGTGATGATGGAGGGCGGCCGCTCCAAAGGGTTCGGCTTTGTGTGTTTCTCCTCGCCGGAGGAGGCCACCGAGGCAATGAAGGAGATGAACGGGTGCATCGTAGGCACCAAGCCGCTGTACGTGGCCCTGGCGCAGCGCAAGGAGGAGCGGCAGGCCCACCTCACCCACCAGTACATGCAGCGCATGGCCAGCGTGAGTGCCGTGCGCAACCCAGTGCTCAACCCCTACCAGCCCGCCCCGCCCTCCGGCTACTTCATGATGGCCATTCCACAGGCTCAGAACTGGGCTACCTGCTACCCGAGCAGGCAACTGGCACAGCTCCACCCCAGCACCCGCTGGGCTACGCACAGCATTCAGCCACAGCATTTCCAATACATGCCGAGTACCATCAGGCCCGCTGCAGACCAATCTCTGGGCCAGGAACCTCTCACTGCCTCCGTGCTGGATCTGGAACCTCCGCAGGAGCAGAAGCAGATGTTGGGTGATCGATGGTCTGTTTCCCGTGATCCAGAACATGCACCCCAACCTTGCAGGGACGGGTTTGCTCCTGGAGATCGACAACTTGGAGCTTCTGCTTATGCTGGAGTCTCCTGAGTCTCATTGAAACATTGAAACTGAAAAAATAAAAACGCATTAAAAATTGAAATATTTTTGCCTGGTCCATAGACTCCAGTTTCAGGCCTTGATTACAGTAAACTAAAACAACATGTAAAAAGGCTAAATGATTGACACGTGTACAGTCGGTGACTCCTTTCTTTTTGTTCCTCTTACTGTTCGAATGCTCAGAATGTCAGTTTTTGCAGTTGACAGCTGAGCATTAGGCATGTGTATTGGATTGTATTAATAATACAATTGAGGATTCATTGCTGTTCAGGGACCCAGCAGTGGTAACTTGGCAGTGGTAGGGCTTGAACTAGCAACATTCTGATTACTAGTCAAGTAACCTCTGAATAGTATTATTATGATTAATATTATTAATATATCTTACACTGAGGTCTGCTGAAGCTTACCCAGGATCCTTTGCAGCAGCCTGCCATATGCACAAATCATTACGAAAGGACACAGAATCTCTAAACTCCCTTGTTTTATGTTATTAGTTTGTCTAATTCAATGTTAAAGCACTTTCCCCTGTAAACACTCTTTTTATGACCTCATTTCACCGTTTCATGACTTTATGCCACGAACCAACCAACTATTCTTTTATACAACTCTTTTCAAACACTTCAACCATTGTGGGTAACTACACTATTATAAACCTGTAATTCTTGTTATGCTATTTATTTTATTGGTACTGTCGATACATCGATGTTAGGAGAAATACCTCATGAATACTTTAAATGAATCCTTAAAATGACACCTATTCCATTTACTAATGCTAAGCTTGCTACAGTCTGAACTTCTAGCAAGTCAAGAGAAGTCTCATGCAGTTTCTGTATTTTCTATAATTGCTTAATATATGGATGGTTTTAAACTCAATAACATACGCACTTGCAAAATATGTGAATATAAAGGAACAAAAATAAATTAACATAACCACATACCTAAACATCATCTGGTACCATCACCCCATCACCCCTCAATGCAGTATGAGGATGGTCAGATTGTTGTATTTACTAATAGTTACCACTAGTATTAAAATAACAGTAAGCCCAAACTGTTCGACTATGTCCTCTTAAACAAACCTGTGATTTTTTAAATATTTGGACCACATCCTCCTGCAGAATAAAACAATCAGGAAATACAGTTGAGTTGGCCCATACCGCCCTCACATCAGTGTGATTTCCATCAATGACGTGTTATGGCTCTGGGTAAGGAACAATGTTATATTGTTCAATAAACTTTTCACAGGATGCATATTTTTCATTGTTTTAGCAAAGTTTTCGCTACCTCTATACAGCAAACACCAGAATCGACAAGGTTTACATTAATTATAGTCAGTAGAATTAAAGGGAAGAGGCCATATAAAAGGCTGGGATCTACGTTTAGCAGACTCGGCACTGTGTTACTAGATATTGCCCACATTCCAGTAATTTTATTAAGTCCTCTTTAAACAGAAAATAAAGATGCAGACTCAAGAATTAATTGAAGAGAGTAGTAGGTCCATTATTTATTTTGAGCTCAGCGTTACATACAAACGAGGCATAGTCCAGAATATGTCTAATAATCACACAAGGAACACACATTTTTATCCAGTTTTCACAACTGATTATGTGATTGCCACACCTTCTCTACATACTGATGTTTGAAATCTCCACCACTGTGTTCAACCATACATTATTCAATATATGCAAATTGAGATCTATCATTGTACAAATTGAAGCTTGACCCCAGTATATCCTATTGGAAGATTTTCCTGTTTTTTTTTTTTGTTGTTGTTTTTTTTGTTTTTAACAAAGATGATCTCAACTCATACCATCAAACACCTGCAAGATGATGTTGCAGGTCAGTATCACCCTGCTCTTATGGTAAGATAATGAACCTTGCTTAGCCACAGAACTCTCGAAGAGGCTTTCACGTCTTTTAAAAGCCGGGATCTTTCCCAATACTTAGGAAGCTATTTCTCACGGGAACAGTCCAGAGTCATCTGCCGTAGACTTCCACAGAGGCCTTGAAACCACCTGCATCAGAGCCTCTGCTCTGCACTTACAGACCCAAAAAGGCCTTAAGATACCCCAGAAACATTATTCCTCTTTATGCTTTCAAACACAGTCTTGCACCACTCTGCACCTGTTGCAGAGAGCTTCAAAGCCTATTATAATTAGATCACAGATCGCCTCATGAAAATACCTTTACCCCAAAACATTTTATTACCTCAGGTGGAACAGTGTGTATAGGCCTAGACCTCTTTAGATGTAACTTAGAACCGCCGGTGACCGCTGTATGCGTTTCTTTGGTTGTACAAGCTCTACTGGAGGACTCGATGAATAGTTGATGATGGAAGAGGGGTATATCAGATTCACCCCTTCTGCCTCCATGTGACAAATTAACACACTGCATAAACTTTTAGAAATAAATCAGTCTTTTAACAAATGGTAAACATTCTCTAGAAAAGATTATCTTGTAACAATTCATTGAGTATATGAACTGTTTTTGTGTCCTTATATCTATAAATGAAAAGTAATAAAACATTATAGATGATAAATAAATTACATAAAATGTATAAAAGTTCACAAATAAGAAAGTACCTGAGTCTGCACTTTTCTCCACAGATTCAAGAAACTCGTGAAAGTTGGAAGCTATAGAAACACATAGTACAGAATTATAGACTGACTGAGGTGTGAGCAGAAAGTTCGCCATGATGTCCTTATATCTAAAGCACTCAAAGCATTGATGTTATGTAAATAAACTGTGATCCGATTGGTTCAATCTAAGTAAATAGATTCACCTACTTTGAAGTTAAAGTTTTTCTCAAAAGGTTAGAACTGGTTGACTATACTTTGCCGTGTTCTGTAATAGAAAATGTAAACATTTATATCTAAAATATTGCACGACAGAAATCAATTCAAGACTAACCTCTAATGACCGCTAGAAGGGGGAAGATATTAAGTAATAAATGAGTCCAGATCCTCCTGCCCGACAATACGGTGAGACTCTGTTTTTACGTGTGATGGAAAATGATACGAAACTATGTATTATGTGATTCATATAAAATCACACTGATCCTTTTGTTCTTAAATTAATAATGCTGTTTGCACATTTGTATCCGCCTGTTGCTGATTAAGTTGAACATGTATCAGGAACTGTTAACATCAAGGTCAACTTGACACACAACCCACACTGTTTGGAGACAGTTTGGGTTGGTTTGTGGAAAAAACCAAGCTGAGAGCTGATTGGCTTATAGCCACAGCAACAAAGGAAAGAAGAGCTGCTTAAGAAAAGATGATTGGTTAAAGACAGCACAGGAGTAGTATAACTAGCCACGGTTTTGTATACTCGGGGCTCCCTACCTGAGGAGAGCCAAACATTTATTTTATTCTTTTTCTTATTAAATTACTCTCTTAATCACGTCTGACTTGCTGTTTGTTCAAAATTCCACAACATATGTCATTACTACGCCGCACAAAAAAGACCGCCATATTTGTAGTTCCACAATGTGAAAAGGCGTCATTTTCTATGCAAACGAATGAATAAATACCATGCCATGCCTTGCTGTATCCCCTCTTTGCACCGCTGGACAGACACACTCATGACACTGTACTCATCAAAAGCAGCACCAGAGACGCACTGAGTCATATCCCGCTACACACCTCTCAGGCCAGCTTGTTTGCACGTTTTGTCATAAAACTCAAAATGTCATTTGTTGCCATTATATATAAAATTACCTATTTAAAAAAAACAAATAAATCAAAAAGTACTTGTGGCTAGAGAGACACGTGGCTAATCACCTACAAGAAATAATGTCAGTGATGTTTGGGGCAGGTGTTTCAAACTTGCCCAGACTCTTGAGAAGCACCTAAACGCTCACACAAGGGTGTCCGCTTGCCATAGTGCTGCAAATACTGCAGGAAGGGCTTTGGTGAAACAGGCCACATGGAGGAGCAGAAGACAATCCACACAACTGAAGAAGCCCATAGCTGCCCAGTATGTCAGAATCCACACGGGAGAAGAACCCTGTAGCTGCCCAGTATGTCAGAAGCAATTTGTGCAGCTGGGTAATGAACCATATTTGTACCCATTCGTATGTTGGGAGCAAATCAGTTGAAGACTTGAACAGTATGTTAACAATCAGTTAAAATTACTGTTGATGACAAGAAAACAATGGCTAATATGTTCCTTCACAGCTATGTCATTGGTTGATCTATTTTTGTCAGATTTAGTGCTTGTTTGGGCAAGTGTGTTAAAGTCTTCCTTTGTTTTTGGTTTTGTTCCTTTTCATATAGTTGTTTATTCCTTTTTGTCTAGTGATGTCCATTATCCATTTAAAATCTGTCAAATTAAACAAATGTGAAACGAATTCCATAGTATTCAGATTTGATTGCAAAAGAGACCAACCACTCCCCGTATTTTGAATTTTGCATATACAGTATATGTGCAGTTCCAGCCTAGTCCACTGATCCAAAATCTGGCCCAGATGTATCTGTTGACTGCAAATTTGAATGATTTCTGTGCTCTGCAGCAAAGGAGCGTTTGGTTACTATCTGATGGATTAAAATAGGCTTGTTGGTAGCAAAGACATCACTAAAGTGTACAGAGCAAAGGTACTCCAGGACCAGGATGGGTAAGTAGCAGCTTGATCAGTGGAATCTTCTGTGAGACGTAACAGGACGTCGGTCTTAAATGTAATGTTAGATCAAATGAAAAACTTTAGTGGATTGAAATACAGATAAATAAATCCACTAAAAGTGCATCTGCATCATTGGTTAAAAAGTTGTTCTGCTAGTTGTCTGATTTTGTTCCAGTAATCTAATGTTTCCTGGCACTAGGTGGTTCAAGATTATATTGGTGTTTGCTTTATTTCTGTGTTTTTTTTAACCATAGTCTGCTTGTTTATACTGTCTAACAAATGCAATACTGAGTAGTGAAACACTGACACAATCCCTTTTGGAAGTCAGACATTTGTAATAATTTCAATAATCTACAGTTGTAAGTCAAGAGGGCAGCACCATTTTAAAGTCTAGTTTCCTTTCTCTGTCTCACTTTCTGGAATTTTTCCGTCTGTGTTTTTATTAAAGTTAAAAATGGATAGGGTATTAAAACTCCCTTTCACTGACGTCTCTTCCACTGAACTTGTAGAGAAAGTGATGATATGAAGATGATTATGTTTATCACATTCACTCAGAGATCATTGTCTGAGGGTCATGTTGTACAGTTCACGATGCCCCGGGTTGCAATCAGGAGGTTTAACAGTGATGTGCCAAACAGTTGTCTGTGGTGTTCTATATGATCTAAAAGTCAGACTTACCATTTATCAGTCAAATCAATTAAAGAACATTCATGATCAACAATTTGTGGGTGGCCATGATACTAACAGCGTGGTGGAAATTCCACAAGATATCAAACTCCACACTAACATAAACATAACACTGCTTTCATGTCACTTCCACAAGTAGCCCAAACATAAGATATAGAAAGCAGGTAAGAGCGGAGCAGTCAATGTGCCTAATATGACTGCAAAAGCCTGGCAGGACAGGAGGTATTCCTGCTTCTGCTAATCAGCAAAAGGAAGCTCCTGGCAAAGTGACGTGGACTGCAAAAAAATCACCAGGAAGGTCAAGCTACAAATGCCAGAGAGGAGCAGGGAGCACCAAAAGTTCCATAGCATCCTGCGGAAAGAGTACCACATAAGCATGGAAACAGTACAGCAACCCATGGTATGAGCATGGACAGATGAGGAAGAGCTGCTAGAACAGTACGTCCCCAATAAGCAGGCAGGATGTGGATCCGTCTCACTATTTCATCGGCAGAAATGCAGGAGCAGGTGATAATACTCCTGGGCCCAGCACTCTTCAACCTGGGTACTTTAAGGAGAACACGGCAGCCTCCCAAAAGTGATACAAAGTCCCAAAATGGCTATTACCTGTGCTGAATAACAGTATGAAGGACAAATCTACCCCTGTCCAAAGTTTAATTGATTTAACTGAATGCCAACTATACTACCACCATCAATCTGTGTAAGGTGTACTTGCAAGTGCCTTTAGCACCAAAAGCAAAAGAACTCAGTGTTTTCAATACATTTCATCCAAGCATCATCATGTGAAATGTTGTTCTTTTCGGAAATTCTTCATCTAAATATGGTTGTGTTGCTAATGAGATCATATTATTTGTTACTCTTTAAACCTTATTATTCCTTTAAGATTCAAAGTCTACTGTGTTAGGAAACCTATGTGAGAATATAAAATCAGCAGTTTCTGCATGCTTGTGTGATGAATACAGAAAGTGATCTCTTATACCTGCGGAATTAAGGCTTCAAATGTCTTGGTGTTCAGACGATATGGAGAGGCTCTGGGAATCTGGAAGGATAAACGTTTGTTTCATTTTCAGGGACTGTTGATCATTTATTTGTCCATTCATTTATTACACTATTAAGGGATTATTAATGTGCACTGGGAGAACAGTATAAAGTTATCAGTCTTCTTTATCAGTCTTCTAACTAAACAGCCTGGTCTTGTAAGGTAACCACATGCACACCTTTCCCTCAGTGATGGCAAGGAGTGGTTTAAACTCACCATGTCATCTGTGATTCTGAGTGTGAGTGCTCCTGCATTTTTCTACACAAAGCCTGCTGAGTTGGCAGTGAAGGCAGAGATGCCCATATACAGCATGTTGCTTTCATCAGGTGGCAGTGAAAATGGTGTCGGGGCAAAAGCGGGTTTCTTGTGCACTCCAATGTTGTAAAACTCCCCCTATATAGAGAGCAATGCAGAGATTAACTTATTCTTTTACAGCTCCTGGGTCTTGATTCTTCGTTCAGATTAAACTGTTTTATCAGTGTAACCTTTGTGTAACCTTTTTTTCCTACAAAAGCCCAACAGTGCTTTCTGGATACACTTAGGCACAGTTTTGCAAGTGCTCCTGTTATTCCCTGTTAATTCAGATCTTTGGCTCAGAAAGGCTTTCTTATGATCATTATGGTCATTATTCTTATGCTTTGACAACTTGTGCCTTTTTTAACTTGTGCCTGAAAACCCCTTTACCTATGCCAATGATAAAACACTGATGAACTCCTGCAAACAAGTTGTAGTTTATTAATTAGTGCATTAATCTTAGTTTGGGATCTTTAATGACCATCTTAATCTGTGTATATTATTTGATTGTTGGTTCTTTCCTAGCTGAATGTAACTTCCTCTCACAGTAGTGTACAACTTCCAAGCTTATCAAAGGATAGTGTTGTAGTCAGGACCATTAAAAAATCATTCAAGCAAAGACCAAGATTTTGTAGTGTTTGAATCTGAGACAAGAATGAGACTTATTTAACAATGATTTTACTTTAATTATACCACTCACTGATAATGTATTGTAAATTGTCATTGTCATAAATAATTGTCATTATAAAGGCAGCTGAATATAAACAAATATAAAGCAAAAAGGTTCATATGGTCATTTTTATTATTAAATTAAAACATAGTAATACTTAAATAATTGCTATCTGCCCTTGGGTCAATCATGGAAAGGATTAATTAGATGTGTTCTGTAATGTGTTAAATCCTCTCGATAAATGCATAGCTTTAGCTATATCATAAAACATATGATGAGTCCTTTTCTCATTATTACTTGTGTACAACAAAAGTTTGTGTGACAAGCAGCAACATGTATATTTGCCAATTTATGAAAACGGGAGTATGCGCAGTGGGAGAGTAAATATCTTTTAAAATGACTCTCAATTAATGGCAATGCATTTACAATAAGTCTCTTGCCACAATAACAACACTGTCTGGATTTGCCATCAGCTGGTTGATTGCAGCATCGTGCAGCCTGCAGCCTAGCATTTGTTTGCAGGGGAACATACACTGCCATAATTATTACCATAATGAATTTTTTAAGGAGAAAGAATAGTCTGTACATTAATGTTAAAAATTCCAGATCCAGATAGCAGTGTTTATGTATGTCAGTGGCTGTGCACCAGTACTTGTGAATGTACACACACAAACCTCACCCTTTGGGTCTTCCCCAAGTCCCCTGTCCTGTTCACACTACTAGCTAAGAGCAACCAGCTAACTTGATAGCAGTGTGACTCAATAATAATAATAATAATAATAATAGTAATAATAATAATAATAATAATAATAATAATATGGCGCTTCCATGCACATCAGCAAGCAAATAGGAACACTAGCACTTGCATGAAATTAAGCATATTAGCATTTCAGAAGGCAGATTATTTAGCCTGCTAAAATAGCAGGTGTGGCAGCAAATGTCTGTTCAAAACACTATGTCACAGGTATGAGTATCATGTATTTGCTATAGTATGATTGTTCATGTTTGTAAATTTAAAGCTTACAAATGCTGTATTTACAGTGTATTGCAGGTTATTAAAATGTGGCAGTAATTATTAGGATATAGAGAATTGTAGTGTTTAAACAAATCATTATGTCAGAAGTATGTTTAGGGGAGAATACACCCTGACCCACCCAGAGTTAACACACACTTACCTTACATTATTGATCATAAACTTGAATAGCTACAATACTGTCTGCTAATCATGCAGTTTGAAGTTTGCAAAGTGTGTACCCAGACAAAATCTGTGTTAAAACTTTCCTTTAACACTGAGTCATACATGAGTCAGACATGATTCTGAATAAATGAATGAATGAAAAAATGAAAAGCCTTATTTCATTTCAAACTGCACTTCAGGAACACTGAGCTCAAGTTCTGAGGAAACTTCCCTGCATATTTTCAGGGGTTTTCTGCCTCACCATGCCTGAATCACCTCATAAGGAGCTTGATAATGAGGAGACAGGGTGACTGAGGCAGTGAACACTCCTCACTGAGCATACTGGCTTCCAAGAGCTGGAGCTGGGAAGACCTATAGGTCTGTGACACACACTCCCACCCAGTCCTGATACTAAGAAGGTGGAACCTACAGGCTAATATGCAGCTGCCTGTGCATCAATAGGCGTCTGGGGTGTCCATCACTCAGGGAGGCGTGGCTGAAGGCGTGGCCTTGCAGACTCTGAGAGCTGGCTGAGATAATCTGTAAAGGAGAGAGTAGTCACCAATAATCATGGAAATGTAGCCACAACTGTACAGTATATTTCACAGCCATGTATATTACATATCACAGACCAGGCTTACCAGAATAAATATTCCACACATACAGCTCATATATATCTGTGTGTGTGTGTGTGTGTGTGTGTGTGTGTGTGTGTGTGTGTGTGTGTGTGTGTGTGTAAAAACATGCTCCTGTTTTAGTCTCAACACAGACAGATATACATGTAGGAGTAGCAAACTGAAGTAAGAGCTCACCTTCACCAGTACATAGTCTCCAGCTTTAACAGTGACAGGTACGAATTGATGTGCGTAGACAACTACACAGGGTGGCCGGAAGCGTGGCCAACAAAACGGGAAGACAGTGCTTCAGTGGTAAAGTTCCTGGTGAACCAGTACATTCCTCACCATGGGTTTCAGAGAAAGGTGAGATCAGATAATGGCACTCATTTTACAGCGCGCAATTTGCAGGAGTTAGAGAAAATGCTGGGTCTGAAACATTCATTTGGGGCAGTGTATCATCCTCAGTCTCAAGGTAAGGTGGAAAGGATGAATCTAAACGTGAAAAACAAAGTGGCCAAAATCTGTGCACAGACAAAATTAAATTGGGTTGATGCCTTACCTTTGGCATTAATGCAAATTAGATGTTCAGTAAATGCAACAACTGGTTTTACCCCTTTTGAATTGCAGACAGGTTGAGGATTTCCAGGACCCCAGGGACCCTTAACAATAAATGAGACAAGAAAAACATCTCACACACACATCATACTTTAATGAATTGCAAAGTATCGTTTCAGCTTTCTCCACGCAGGAGGGGGACCGGACGGGGAGCAGACAATCCCAGACGATACCCGTTACGGACTGGGGGCTGCTGAGAGTCATCAAGAGAAAATGGAGTGAGCCGAGGTGGACAGGTCCATTCCAGGTGACAGAAAGAACCAGCCACGCCGTACGCCTGAAGGGTAAAGGGGAAACGTGGTTTCATCTGAGCCAGTGCGCCGCCGCAGAGTCACCGCAGAGGAGTCTGCAAGAGACAGCGAGGGACCTTGCTGAAACATCACCTAACTCACCTGACCCGGAAGGGGCAGAATAATCCCCGGGAGCAAAAGGGTCAAGGTAGTCCACCCTTAGACCCTGAAGTAAGAAGAACAGAACACCAGTGATGACTTCTGGACAATTGTGTTGTTTGATTATTTGTTGGTGTATTGTGTTGTGTGTTTCCATTTACAGTTTGGTCACGCTTGGGTTAAATAATAGCATGGCAGTAGGAAAGGATTAAAACATTAACAACAAGACAGTGAAGAAGAATGGGGGTAGAGATTGGTGGATGTGTAGCATGTGCAGCCGCAAGACCCAGACTTATAACCACCCCGGCACCCCTATTCCCACAAAAAGACCCCAAGGGTTATGCGTGCATGATTGGCCTGACTAAGGAAAGAAACCCTAAGAATTGTGACACTTTGAGCGTTATTTTCCCCCCCATCAGTAACAGAACCAGGACAGGACTATTTTCACCCGAAAAGGGGGAGGGGAACTACACGTGCTTCGTTAGAAGTTCAAGCACACCTCAAGTACGCTTGGGGCACATCCCGGCGGAATGGTGTAACCGCACGGTCACTGGGAACGAGTCTGTGGGTTCATGGGCACGAGCAGGATTGTATGATTATTGTGGAAGGATGACTTTGGTTGTTAACATGCCAGAGAACTCGGAGGGGACATGCGCCATGGTCAGGTTAGCAGCTCCTTTATTACTGATAGGCAAAAAACTACACAGGGACCCGGTAACTGATGCAGCAAGACAGTAGCGAGAGGCATACCATTTTGATTTAACAAGGAATACCCCCACATACATAGATGCAATAGGAATACCTCGCGGAGTTCCGGACAGATATAAGTTAGCAGACCAGATAGCAGGGGGATTTGAGAATATTCCGATACTTTCTGCATTATTCCCCATTACTCCAAATAAAAATGTGGATCGGATTAACTATGTACATTATAATGTCCTCAGGCTAGCCAACCTGACTAGGGATGCAGTGGAAGGACTTAGAGATCAGCTGGGACCAACCTCACTGATGGCGGTGCAAAATCGTATGGCATTAGACATGTTGTTGGCGGAAAAGGGGGGTGTCTGCGCTATGCTTGAGGATGTGTGTTGTACATTCATTCCTAATAATACCGCTCCGGATGGGTCAGTTAGTAGAGCATTGGATAGTTTGAAGACCCTATCAGAGGAAATGCATGAGAATTCAGGCATAAACAACCAGTTGGAATCCTGGATGGTGAGGCGGTTCGGTCAGTGGAAAGACTTAATTGTGTCATTGATGGTTTCATTAGCCACATTCACGGGAATTGCTGTGACATGCAGGTGCTGCTGTATTCCATGTATTATGGCGTTAATGGTTAGACTAATCTCAGCTATGATAGAAAGGAAAGATGTGCATGAGGGTACCACGATGATGCCACTGATACAGGGGGAAAGGGACTTAGAGACAGGAGATGCCAGAATAAAGGAGTGTGATTGGTGATCTCTTTGTAGAGATCAAAAGGGGGAATTGTGGAGTTTCAGAAATTAAATGAATGCTAAACTTACACTAGTAGAGAATAATGTGCAGAATGGAATAGGACTAATGCTTGAATAAATAAAATAATTACTGTATGTCCAGACATAACAGGAAATGCCCTAGACACGCATATGTGTGATTATGCAAGAAGACGTGTGTACGAGACGGTCAAACAGAGGTGACAGCTGAGATGGAAAAACACAAAAGCAGAAGTGGCACAAGGCGAGAGAAATATAAGTCTGTCTGTTGCAAAGTTATGCTTTAGATCTCACTCGCACTGTGTTGTGAAGTGACATCTCCAGAGCTCTGCATTAATAAAAGGCCACAGGGTAACGCACTGTTTCCTGTCTCTTCTTTCCTGCATCAACGGACACGACACTAACTAATGATATAACAGAATCTGGCCCTTAGCTATTTTATTAGCTTTTTATCAGGGCACGCTTAGTAAAACGTCACATCTCTACATCAACTTTTTAAAAAAATTAACAGGCAATCAAATTATTTTGGCTATACTAAAACCTGTCCTGGAGCAATGCCTAGCTAGCTGGATAGCTAACACTAACATGCAAGACTGGGTTTGTTTTGCAGAAGTAGCAGACGCTAAATAGCTGCCTTGTAAAAGAGGTTTGCATTGGGGACTGTTTGTATTTGATGTATGCACTTTAGGTATTATTGCATAACGCTATTTGTGATGTATTTTTGTTTTTCAATCAGTCACATTCCGAGCCAAACTTCTCTTAGGTATCTTGTATCAGTGGAGAACTACTTTTGAAGGCATTGTTACTAGCTAACTGTTAGCTAGCAAGGTAACAAGGTAACTCTTTTTAAACAACAAAAAGAAAAAACACTTTACTGTGATTAACAACTATGAATTTACTAAGTTGTGATTGTTTCATAGAAGGTCTGATTATCTAGCCTAGCTAAAGCTATGTTTGATACGTTTTGATACGTCTAACGACACTGGCATTTTTGGACAAGAGTAGCTTTATAGTTGCTTAGCTAATGTCACAGAATTAAAAGTAGAATCAGAGGGAAATGTTGAATATTGTGACATTGCACCAGCCATGAGGCATTAAAGTGTCTGGACAAGAACATAGCTAGCTAGCTAACTGGCTTAGATCACTACTGCAGCTCTCACACCTCGGTTTATTACATCATAATAGGTAATGTGGAATCTTTAAGGACCATTGTTGCGTCTGATAACCCGTTCAGAAAAGGTGTTCTTCAGCTGAATGAACAGATACTGAAACGAACACTAAAGAGATCATCCAACATTCAAGATATTTCCGTAGACACACTAGTGGAAGAGCTGCTGAGGTTCCTGAGCCATGAATGTCCGGCCTCCAGCATCTACTCTGGACAGGTATGTCACCGCCTTGCACCAGGACGCAGAGATCCATGAGCATGACTGAGATGTAATTATAACTATATACACCTCATTAGTCTGATGCTAATGAGCACACATGCACACCTGCCGTCCAGTTCTTTAACATCCATATCCGTCACCTTGATTTATCTTAGTAAGTTGCTGCTGAAGCTCTGTCTCTCTTTCTCTCTTTCCCCATGCCTCCTTCCCTTCCTGTAGGAGTGTGGATACACCACTGGCGTTGTTGCCTGATGCACCTCCTTTGGAAGAGGACACGGTCCACTGTCAGAACTGGCAGGAGACAGTGGAGCCGCACACACTCGCCTCTCTCGGCTCCCGGGAGATCGAACGGCAGGCTGTCATATATGGTAAAACAGCAAATGTGGTGCACAGCAACTGACTATAAAAGACAACTCCCAGTACACAGTTAACATGTAAAATGAAAAAAATTATTTACTGATCTAACTTAAACTAAATAGCTATTAAATCTTTTGAACATACAGTATTCTATTTATTATGCACATATGATAATTCTATCCTGACTCATGAAAATGTGGAATTCTGAATTGTGTAACGTTTGTAAGAAATTGTAGTGACTTTGCTATATCCTCTTCCTCAGAGCTGTTCACAACGGAAGCATCTCACTTGCGGACTCTCAGGGTTCTCGATCAGGTGTTCTTCCGGAAGATGAGGAACCTTTTGACCGTCGAAGAACTTTCCTGTATCTTCCCCAACCTGCCCCAGGTCTACAGTCTTCATGGTCAGTCTCTCTGTGTGCGAGCGTGTGTGTGTGCGTGCAAATCCGCTCCATTTGTCTTAATGTGTTTTCAAACCTAAATTTCTGAAGCCTACTTGGTGTCTAAATCATAATCAAGATTAAAGAAGTGTAAAACCCACCAAAACTGAGAATTTAATGACAGAACAATATCAGCTATCGGCACCATGCCATTACTGTGAGCAGGTATGGACTGGAGGCTGTACATGTTGTTTCTGCGGTGGCCTTCATGACACAAGTAGAGTTCTGTTGCCCACTGACACAACTTTCTAACAAACCACATATACACTGGCTCGCTTAAACAGATTCTGTTTTGTGGTGTTGCATTTGTGTTTCAGCGAATCTGTGTGAGTCCATGAAGAGGCTGAGGGACTCTTCTATAGTTCAAGGCATCGGAGACATCATGGTGTCTAGAGTGAGAGCTGGCTAGTGTTACTCCCTTTCTAGTTCACATCATCTTTTGGTGCTGTCTAAAATGAAGGGGTTGTTCTGTGTAGTGTGGGATATACTTGTTGCTTTACTTGATATGTCAGTAGCTCATGTGTTTGTGTGTGTGCGTGATAGTTTGAAGACGCTGCAGGAGAGGAGTTCCAGGAGCAGGTGTCTCACCTGTGCAGTCAGCAGAGTCAGGCACTAGACCTAATTAAAAATAAATGCAAAGACCCGCGTTTCGCGCACCTTATACAGGTAACACTTTTTAGAGGTATAAAGCCTTTGGACAAACCTACAAACACTAGAGCTTCTGCCATATTTGTTAGTGGGCTGGGTTGTGAATTGGTTGACCCATACTTTGAATTGGAGACTATCCAGTCTTTTATATTTGACTTTTATTGCAGCACATAACTTCTAGTGATGCTGTTTTAGGTATAAATTGGTGTTGCAGTCAACAGAATCCACATTTGGACTTAGATGTCCTTGGCTCATTCGTGTGTGTGTGTGTGTGTGTGTGTGTGTGTGTGTGTGTGTTAGGAATGTGAAGCCAGCCCTCACTGCCGCCGACTACAATTAAAGGACCTTCTAGTGTCTGAGATGCAGAGACTCACCAAATACCCCTTGCTGCTGGATAACATCATCAGACACACAGAAGGCATGTATAGAAACACTCACACACAATGTATTGAACCATGAAAACACTTCAGTATACACACACATACCAGTTTACCAAGGAGGCAAGCACACACACCCTTTCTCCTGGATTAACACTAGTATGTGCCCCCACAACAGCTGGTTCTCCAGACCTGCAGACATTGGTGAGGGCACAGGCGTGCTGCCGTGGGATACTACGAGCTGTCAATGAGGTCGTCAGGGAGACGGAGCACCGGCGACTGCTCAGCCGTTATCAGCGCAGGCTAGACTTGTCCCCTCTGGAGAGGCAGGCCAGTCCTGTCGCTGCTCAGTTCAAGGTACGGCCTTACTATGTATCCACCATCTGCCTTCCAAACAGCTTCTCTGGTCTTGGAGCACCTGATCCAGAGTATGAATTATTAACTATATTCTTTTTCTATGTAGAATCTGGACCTGACCACTAAGAAAATGATCCATGAAGGACCGTTGACTTGGAAAGTTAGTAAAGATAAAGCTATAGGTAAGAGATCATCACAGCTGAACAAATCACATTTTTGTTTTTCCTCTTGCAAATGATTACTTGACAGGTCCATTCTCACTCTGTGTGTGTGTGTGTGTGTGTGTGTGTGTGTGTGTGTGTTTCAGACATTCATGCTCTGCTTCTCTCAGACCTGTTGGTGCTACTCCAAAGGGGTTCAGGTGACCGTTTGATCTTGCGATGTCCTGCGCGCTCACTGGGTGGGGTTTGGGGTAGGAACACGGACCTCAAAACCCCCTTTTGCCCTGTTGTTCGCTTGGATTCATCTCTTGTCAGATCTGTGGCTACAGGTATATTTGTAGTTATTCTTACAGCTATGAATAGCCAGAATAGATGAATGGGTCTGGAATAACTATGTCTTTATTTTATTTTAAAAAAATTAAGAAGCCAGTTAGAAATTGCATTTGGGTTAGTTTGAATACATTGTTTGACAACCTGCTCTTCTCTATCAGATAACAAGGCCTTGTATGTGATCAGTACATCAGAGAGACAGATATACGAGCTGGTGGCTGGGACTTCCTCTGAGAAAAACACGTGAGTTTGTTTTTTGTCTCTCTCTGACCCACCATCTTCTCATCAAGGTCAACCAGTCAGCACTGCTGTGTCTGTTTTGTGATAACATTTATGGTGTCAGGCCATTTATGTTCAGATGATTTTAACAACATTGTGCTGTTGTAGAAATTGGGACCTGATGGCTTTAGCGATGTTTCCACAGATGGAAGAACCTGTTAGAAAAGACCATCTCCTCGGCCTCTGGAGGCATTGAAGCCACCGAGCAAGGATCAGCAGCTCCGTAAGTACTCAGGATTTTTAAAGTTTTCTAATGCTGCTGTAATGCTGTTAAGAGAAGGCAGAATTTCAAAGATGCACTTACAATGATTGGACTCCTGACATCTCCTCTAGGTCTGCGGTTCTACGGTTGCATGGTAATCAAGTCGGTCGTCTAGGTAAGCCCATGTTTGTTTTTGTTTGTATACAATGTCATAGGATTTGCTCTCTGTGGTACTTATGGCTGATGCCTTTGGTCCCTAGATGGCTCCCTAACAGAAGAGTCTGGTTCGATAGAGAGAGATTCACAGAGTGATGATGAAAATGTTCTCACACCTACTATCCCAACTGACCAATCAGAAGCCTACATGCATACTGGTGGGCAGGGTTATGTGGGAGGACAAGCTAAAGTGGCTGATGCTGCTCTTCAAGATGGTAAGAACTTGTTATACTCCGTTACACAGTCATTGTTGCACTATGATAGTTAAACAGTATATTTCTGGTGGTGGTGGTGGTGTTTTTATAAATAGAATTTTAGCAGGCTCAGATATTTACCAACTTTTTTGCACCCTTTGTGTTCTGCCAGTCAGGACACTAAGACTGTTGATCCTTGGATCCTTGGATCCTTTAGAGGCTGCCAGTCAGAAGCAGAAAGTGACATCATTGTCCTCACAGCAAGAAGGGCAAGAGATGCCTTGCCAGTCACCAAAAGGCCGTTCACACCTGGAGATGCTGAGGCATGAAACGAGGCCCTGCCAATCACGAGCAAGGATACGGCAGCGCATGATAAAAAATGTAGATGGAATCTTTCAAAGAATGGAGGGACTGATGAAAAACCTGCATCAGCTTAGGGTAAAGTGGATATATTACTCACTCTCTCTCAAACACACACACACACACACACACACACACACACACACACACACTATCATTGCAGCTAGCTAGCACTTTCATGTTATGTTTTAAAAGAATGGCTTTGTGCACTTGTGAGATCCTGGTTAACTCCTTGTTTTCATTTTCATAGGAGATTGAAGCACTGTAGACTGCTCACAATGGTGAGAAAAAGTTACCTGTCAGTCAGTTCAGATGACACCATCCATGGGTCTTCCTCCATTATCAGGACACCATCTATTTATCTTGGGTCGAGCGATGGTAAGTGTGTCAAAGAAGCAATTTTTAAATACTGGGCCTAAATCTGTTTAATGCTGTACCACAATTCTTTTTGATTGTACCAAAAAAAAAGATCTAGTCTGGAATCACTGGGATAATTTGGGTTGAGTTTAAATGGAGCCCACTGTTATCACTCATAATCCGGTTTCAGTTGTGAACTGTCTTTTGTGATGTTTCTTTAACCCAGTCCCCCACTGCGAGTAAGCCTGAAAGGCTGGGCCAGGCCAGCACTGAAAGCATGCCTAGACTGCTCATGCAGTCCTCCACCAACGAGCTGCTCACATGCCTGGGTGTGTTCTTGTGCCGGCGTTGCTGCCTGCTGAAGGACCTGACTGCTGACGAGCCTGTGCAGTGGCTGCGCATTGTGGACCGCTACGTGACACTGACAGAATGGCAGGAGAAAAGCTTCCTCATTCCAAGCACCGTGGTCTTTCTCTACATGCTGTGCTGCGACATCATTTCAGCTGAGGTGGCCACCAAGGAGGAGCTGCAGGCCGTGCTGCTCACATGCTTGTATGTGTCTTGCTCCTACATGTGTGAGGAGATCAGCTACCCAGCCAAAGCTTTCCTGGTGGAGGAAAACAAAGGGGCCTTCTGGGCCCGATCCCTGGACATTGCTAACCGCATGAGTGGCAAGATGCTGCAGATTAACAATGACCCGCAGTATTTTTGGCAGGTCTTCACTGACCTGAAGAACATGATGGTTCATTAAAGGATTAAAGAATAAAATATTTTATTAATTAACCATTTTGTTAAAATTTAATTTAATTTTAGTTAAAAAAAACAGACACATAACTGCAAAGTCAGTTGTTATAATGTGTGATGTAATTTCTCCCCACCTAGCGTTATTACATCTCCTAATCTTACCAAAAATGTGCCACTTGATTTAGTTATGTTAACTTGATATCAAAGATGTCAAAAGCAGCTTTTAATGTCAGCTGATGCTTGTTGGCATAAGCATTTATAAATGTTCAAGTATGTTTATGTCAATTGTCATTAAGGGCTTATGTGGGAGTCATCTAGCACTCTGAACAGTGCCCTTCAGTAATGTTACCCAAATTTCTTATCTGCACCATCAAATGAGCTCCACTAGACCTAATCTGCCATATGACAGCACTCAAACACTGCCAGTTTGAAGTGGTTCTGCTGTGCCCCACAACTCTAGATATGTCTCCCTATTCTGAGGGAAAACGTTTATTTTCACAAAATGAATTCTATACTCAGCTCAGCAGTGAGAATACTGTGAAGTAAGAACTGAAGCCTGAACCAGGCCTAAAAGCTATTTAACTTTGTGGCTCAAGGTGAAGATGCACTGACATGCAAAACAGCTCTCTGATGTATTGTGGTTGGGTGGAATGAGTCTTTGATAACTAAGATTGTAACTAAGATTGAAACTGCTCACTGCACTACAACAAGTACACAAGGTGCAATGAACTTGCTATGAGAATGATCTCAGTAAGTAACTCAACAAGGATAGGCTCATCATGATGCATTAGCTAACATTCGGCACTCATACACAAGGGTGAATGTTCAATTTTCATTCAAGCATCTCATGGTCACAGTCTGTAGCGTGTACAAAAGGAATCTAAAGGAAAGGTGTGAGCAAGTGCATCTTCCACTGATAAGAGATGTAAATTAAGACTCGAATTGTAACGTTAGAAAAAAGTACAATTCTATCAATTTATTTAAGATGCCACACCTTAAACATTTAAAGTTATTGTTATTTACAGTAAATTTATTATAATGCAAAATAATTTTAAAATGTTATTACAGTGACATCTCATGAACTATTACACAATTATTTTACAAGGGACAGACTGATTGACTAAATTTAAAATTAAGAAAAGCTTAAACCAATTTTAAACAATACAGAAACTCTACATATAGAATATAAAAAGTTAATAACAACAATCACAATAATAAGAAGAATAATAGTAATAATGCAAACAAGGATGACAATAACAATCACAATAGTAATAATAAAGTCAGTGTCTTCGGCTTTTCTTCTTAGGCTGTTCAGGCATGGGTTCTCCACTCATGTCCACTTCAAAGTGCGGCACGAAGCTGTTGAAAATTGGAGTAGAGAAGCTCTCAGTCACGTCGAACTGTCCATCAGGCTTCACTTCCTCTCGCAGAGTCAGACAGAAGAGCGCTTCCCACAGGCGCTGCTTGATCCTGCGGCCCAGTACAAGGCTGTAGGGCTTGGCCTGTCTGGAGGGACTTTAAGTTGAAGTTCAAGTTCAAGAGGTTTTATTGTCATTTCAGCTATATACAAGTACACAACAAAAACGAGACAATGTTCCTCCAGGACCATGGTGCAACCTGAAAACAACAGTGCAACAGACAACATGCTACACAAGTGCAAACAGTCCAATATAGTGCAAAATGTCATTAAATAAACATTAAATAAACAATAATAAATACAGGACAGGACAAATACAAAATAGAAAATGAGTAGACAGTGCAATTTAGTCCAGTACACAGTACTGGGCATATGTAAAGCGAGTTGTGCATAGCATTCAGTGATATGCTACCCTGAACATAGCAGTCACCAGTAGCAGCCAGAACAGTTCAGAGTACACTGCTGGTTTAGTACAGTACTCTAGCAGCAAGTAGGATAATGTGCAAGACTGCAACAGGAGTGCATAGTTTATTTGTGTGACGTTTGACTTCAGCACTAGTCCAATGCAAAACAATGTGTGAGTGTGTGTATAGATATGTATGTATGTATGTATGTATGTACGTGTGTGTGTGTGTGTGTGTGTGTGTGTGTGTGTGTGTGTGTGTGTGTGTGTGTGAGTGTGAGTGACTGTCTATAAGCATGTATAAAAGTGCCCATTTTGGAATCTGAATTGGAATTGGAGTTAGCCAGAGTTCAGGAGTCTAATGGCTTCTGGGAAGAAGCTGTTGCACAGTCTGGAGGTGCGGGACTGGATGCTGCGGTACCTTCTTCCAGATGGCAAAAGGGTGAACAGTTCATGTGAGGGGTGTGTGGGGTCTTTCACAATGTTGGTGGCTTTCCGGATGCAGCGTGTTAGGTAGATGTTGGTGATGGAGGGAAGAGAGACCTCAATGATCTTCTCAGCTGTTCTCACTATTCTTTGGAGGGTCTTGCGGTCAAAGGTGGTGCAGTTCCCAAACCAGGTAATGATGCAGCTGCTTTTGGCCAATGTTTTTTTAAAAAGAGATAAGGAGATACCAGAACAAAATAGAAAAGCAAATAATAGAGGAAGATGGCATGGGATGGAGGGATGGAGGGATGATAAAAGACGGGTAGTAACGGATAATTTATTCTATTCTCTCAGCTATTCTCTTTAACTAATTCTGAAGTCTGCATCTTTATTTTCTATTTGAATGTTAACTTTACGACTAGCTGATTGGGGTTTAGGAACGACACTAGCGTTGATTTTGATTCTAGCCACAGTTCTAGTAATAAGCAGTGTTACAACTCTACATGCAAAGTCACTGAACAGTTGACTGTTAATTCTGTAGTAAGCATAATGCAAAAAATACAACATATTTTGTTGTGATTGAAAAAATGACGTCCTAAATACATGCGTTGTAAATACATTGACATTAGTATTTTTAATTAATTTCTAACATTCAGAGACATTCAGAGGTGTTTCTATTAGGCCCAGAGTCAGCTAGGTCTCCACTCTCTAATTACTCAATGAACCTCAATGGTTTCCAAATCACATCTTCTCTAACAGTTAAAGATCTTGGAGTTATGGATCCCAGTCTCTCGTTCGAAGCTCACGTAAATAAATAATGTTTCTAGGACCCCCTTTCTCCACCTTAGAAACATTTCAAAGATTAGGAACATGCTCTCCACACATAACGCAGAAAAGGTAGTCCATGCATTTATTACTTCAATATTGGACTACTGTAATCCCTTACTATCTAGCTGTGCTATTAAGTGCCTAAAGTGCCTAGCGAGTTCAAAATGCAGCAGCCATAGTTCTTAATAGAGCTAGAAAATTTGATCACATCAATCATATCTTAGCTACTTTACTTTGGCTCCCAGTAAAATTTCGTATTGATTATAAACTACTTTTAATAATTCCAAATGTGCATTAGACTTTACAGTAACCTAAGACAACCCTTTTGCATGAAGGGAACTGGTAACTATGCTCACACTCCATAATGTGCAAAAGATATTTAAAGTGTAGGACAGTCGAAGCATTATGTGTGCGTGTGCGTGATGTTATTAACATGACAGTAAAAGCTCACCATTTTTAAACGGGGGCTGATGGACCTTCCATTTATGCAAGACTTATGTCAAGAGTACATGTCAAAAATTAGAGACGAAATGAGGTGCTAAATGCTGCAATTAGGCATACAGCAGTCAAAGGCAATTTGGAAACACACTTAGAAAACAAAGATCATGATCTTTGATCATGATCAAACTTTCAAAAAGCTTCTCAACGTGATGAGAATGTGAGGTTTAGGTTCATCTATAGTGTTACAGTATCAATGTGAAATATGGCTATTGAGGTTAGCATCACGTAAGAGTGTATATGTGTGAAACATCTTCGTCGCCATAAATGTTGTGTTGTTACATAATTAAGCAGTCCATCCAGTTTCATTTACTTGATTTATTAGCAACCTGTGTCCACTGTCTAACTCAAGTATTTTTATTTTTATTTCCTCCATATTGTTTATAATAGGCCTACAGTAAGAAATCATTTTAAAGGTGATCGCCATTTCTCCCACTGTACACTGTTGAAGCATACAAGTTTTTATTCAGTGAGAGATATGTCCTTTATGGGTGACATGCTACATTTGTTACTGTTTTCACTTAAACAAGGAAAATCATACTCAAAACAGATATATAAGTGGACAGTCAGGGTGAAATAAGTAACATTCTCCTTTTAATGTTATATTTTAAAAAAAATATTAAAGGTCCTAAGTATGTCAGTGTTTTAGTTAGTCTTTTGGCCAATGTTTTTTTTTTAAAAGAGATAAGGAGATACCAGAAAAAAATAGAAAAGCAAATAATAGAGGAAGATGGCATGGGATGGAGGGATGGAGGGATGATAAAAGACAGGGGTAGTAACGGATAATTTATTCTATTCTCTCAGCTATTCTCTTTAACTAATTCTGAAGACTGCATCTTTATTTTCTATTTGAATGTTAACTTTACGACTAGCTGATTGGGGATTTAGGAACGACACTAGCATTGATTTTGATTCTAGCCACAGTTCTAGTAATAAGCAGTGTTACAACTCTGCATGCAAAGTCACTGAACAGTTGACTGTTAATTCTGTAGTAAGCATAATGCAAAAAATACCTAGCATAAATAAATACGCAAGAATGCAGAGCACGAATAGTCGTTGCTTACAATCACTAGACAATCACTAGCAACTACATTTGCTAATCATTTTCTCTTTAAGGTTGGTGTAAATTGAAAACTATTGCAGACGTGACGTGTGATGTCATAATGCAGCCGCATCAATTATGCGATTATGATGTAGTCAACAGATTTTTCAAATGAACAATTTCTGTGAACCATTTTTAGTCTACAGATCACAGATAACGGTTACACTTGGATTTTCAAAACTAAATTTATTATGGGTCAGTCCGGTAGTTACGATTGCAATCCAAGACGCAAGGAACATGTTCCTTCTGAGAAATATGAAAAGGAAAAGCACGGGATATTTGGTAAATATAGGAAAAAGAAGAACGAAAAGACACGAGCCCAGATCCCTGCCAGAATATTCACGCAGCTTGTGCTATTGTTCACTTGCTGTTGTCGGAAGGGTGTTAAGAGAAGGAACACTACCTCAGTGGATGACTTCTTTAAGGGTAAGTTCTGACCACAGCCACCACTTGGATGAACTGTGTGTGTGTGTGTGTGTGTGTCTGAGAGAGAGAGATCTACGTAGAAGTGTTCTAAGTATCTATACAACGCTAATAAGACATTTTCTGTTACTTTTTAAACAGATACTAGACCAAAGTATTTATTGAAGAATGACTTGCCTACTGAGAGAACTGAATCAGCCATGGTAAGTAAAGTAGAACCAAGGCAAATGATTTAAAGCCATACTGAGGCAAGGGACAAAAGCCACAAAAAATGGAAAAACAGCTATGGTGAACAGTGATTCTAATTTAATGCTTGTACTTAAGTACACTGAAATGTCTTTGAATATAAATTACAAATGCATTTCAACAAATGTTGGAGAAATTAATTAAAAACACTAATGTCAATTTATTTAGAATATATTTAGGACACATACATTTAGCATATGCAATCTTTGTCAATTACAGGAAAAAAAAATACTGTTGGTGGGTTTTTTGTTTGTTTGTTTTACATTCTCCTTAATATAGAATTAACAGTCGACTGTTCGGTGACTTTGCATGCTGAGTTGTAACACTGATTATTAGTATAATTGTGGCTAGAATCAAAATCAACACTAGCTAAAATGACTGAATGCATTGGAATTTATTATTCCAATAGCACAATTTGAATGGGTCTACGGTACCTTAGTGTGTCAGGTCCTGTTATTTCTGTTGAACATTTGATATTTGGGGGCACATTTTTACATCATTAGGCCTGCAGGCTATGTGATAACGGCTATGCGATAAAAATTGTATTTGTTTCCTTTCCAGTGCAATACAAACTATAAATTCCAAATGCATCAAAATGTAATTAAAGTCATATTTCAATTCAATGTATTTAAATACTGTTCAACAATATTTCTACTTATATCTACAGGTGGAACTGAAGTCTTTCAAAAAGATAGAACCTCCAGATATGAATTTCAAGATGATGCTTCCTGAAAAGACTCCTTTGAATCAGATTTACGATCACAATGACTGGGATGAATGTATTGAGGACCCGGAAGCCATGTTTGCTAGAGTGAGAAAGTCTGCAGTGGAGCAGAGCAATCCTAACACTTGTTTTCCATAAATTCTCACAATGCTATGAATTATACATTTCAAGTAGATGTAATTAAATATTGCTTAACACTGTTTCTCTTCATAGCTGGAACTGAAACTGAATTCTTTCATAAAGATGCAATATGATTTCTGTGAACATGATATGGACCAACTGATTGAGGAGATGGAATCCACAGTTGTTAGAGTGAGAAAGTTTGCAATGCAGCAGAGCAATCCTAACACTTGTTTTCCATAAATACTAACAATGCAATCAAATATGCATTTCAAGTAGATGTAATTAAATATTGCTCAACACGGTTTTTGTGTCTGCAGGTATTAGACGCCGTACTTGCTAGGGAGGATATGGTTGCATAACCTCTGACGACAGCAATAAACAGCATTAAAAATACTCTGACATTTTTCAGTCTAATCTCTGCCTATGTTGTCTGCAACACAGTCAATTAAACCATGGATAGTAATTATATCTTTTTTTTTGTCTCACAAACATTCTGAATGTAACATTTCCTAGAGCTTTTAAGATACAATCACCATACTTGGCACGCACACTATTTTTTCCCTTGATGTCCACTTACATCTATGTGGCTTAATAATCACAATTCATTTTTACACAACCAATTTCCAACCTCTATATATATCGCTCGGAATTCAACAGACACCTGTTGCTACTGCACCTTTAAGACGGATGTAAGATAAATGAGCTCCTTTATGATTGGCTGCCCTGTATTGTGCTTCATTCAAAAGGTACTCAGAGCTGAAATGCCTGAGAAAGGCAATTTAAGTGGGTGTGCTAAACCTCTATAGGCTGACTAGTCAGAGATAGGTCAATAAAGTGTTCTTGTGACATTAGAAATACAAATTTCAATATGGGGGCATTTTTGCAGCTAACTAAAACACTGACCTAGTTAAGAATTTTAACATTTAAAATAAATAAATAAATAAATAAATATATATATATATATATATATATATATATATATATATATATATATATATATATATATATATATATTAAAAGGTGAATGTTACTTATTTCACTCTGAATGTAAAACAGTGCATATTGTGTTAAACGGGATTTCCATCCCATGTTTTTAAGGCTGCCTTATGTATAAATAAATAAGCAAGAATGCAGAGCATGAATAGGTCAGTCTTCCATTCTGTATCACATACCTACCTTTGATAACACCGTGGTAACTGGAAAAAAAACAACCCTTTTTACTCAGTTGTCACTACTTCCAATAGACTTCACGCTAATCTCATAGAAGTCCACCCCTTTCCGTGTCCTCCGGAAACAGCACTTCCGTTGTGTTGTGACAGGATTTGTTCCTGAAGTTGTATGCGTTTTCTAAATTTGCACCGCATTTCTAAAGTGTGTTACCACTTTGATGAATATGCTTTGTGTATTTGCAGCACGATGGGTTTTCCAGGACACCGTAATTTATGCATGTTTAATTCCATCTTTTATTCACGTACTAAGCCCAACTCTATAGGCTAATATTTATAAAACCGAGATAACCATAGAAACGTCTTCATCTGTGAAAAATTCCGGAAAAACGGAACTGCTGCTTGTCAAGCTTGTTTCATCAGGTTTTATATCATCGTCATGACGTGTTTGAATTGATTCCAGGCATATGCAGTCCTCATCAAAATCCATTCATGTCCTAGGCTGTGAGTAAGCTATGTTCTCTCTCTGGTCACAGTTGGCAAATAAATTGTGCATATAGATTGTGGGGAAAACAATTTAGCACGTGTTCTCCAAAGAAGTGTCTTAATATGAGCTATCTAGCTAGTTCCAATGTCAACTGTAATCATAACACTGGGTTTCTCTCTGTGCTCAGGTGTCTTATTCGCATGCCAGTAACATGTTAGCGATATTGCAGTAGTGTGAATTTTTATGTTGCCCGTGATGAAAGGTGACAGGAAACAAAAATCCAAACATTTTTTTTGTTCAGGTCTTTTTAACGGTCATAACCGACACATATTTATCTAACAAAAAAATCAGGTTCCTCTAAATGTGTGGAAGAACTACTGTGTATATTTTTGTTTCCAGTGGCCTGAGTACCTAAAATATGTCACCATTTTAGGAAGCAGGAAAGCAGGGCTGCTTACAAACATGACATTAGTAAATTATTTTTGGGATATTTTCATTTATGATTTTCCCCTTTTTGTTGTTTGTTTGCTTTTTTACTTTCATTTTTTGTAGGGACTGTGATATATATTTTGTTATTTGAATGCATAATATAGCTTTGGGGCTCCCACAGACACTTGTGTATATAAACATATTAGGGGAGATTTTTTCATTGATTTGTATATGTTTGTGAAGGAATGCACATAGTTCTCATGTTTGACCCACTTTAAAAATATTTTTTGACTTGTATCAGAAAGGAATACAAGCATTTATTCATATCAACATTTTCCTTGCAGAGTCATTTCAAAGATGATGCAACAGAATAGTTTTGCTTATCTATTCTGTACTTTGTTGATTGACAGGTAATTCCACCCTCAACTTTTTAGGGTGCCTCCCCATAATTGCTCAGCTCTTCTGTGTAATAAAAGCAGGATTGGTTTGTATATCACATTGGTGTAGGTCATTTTCACCCGTTATATAAAGAACATTCTAATGGCTTTGGGGGAGACGAACCAAATTAGTCCTTTATAATTGTAATTATATATTACTTTGCTTCATTAGAAGTTTGTGATTATTCCTGTTATTCATCAACTTAGGTACCGTGATTTACTGGGGTAGGTCAAATTAAAAGATAATTGCCTGCTTATATTAGGTAAAGAAAGTTTTTTATGTCATAGTTTTCACTTACTATGATTGGGACAATACATCTTTTACATGAGGATGGATTTTATCAAAGCTTATATGGATCTGTATGCCATGCATAGGACGCTTATGCTTTATTTAGTTCACTAAATACAAGCAGTTCATTTTTGTTTTAAATGTTGATGTTCCACCTGCTCCATCAGACCCTCTGCTTTGACACTATGTCCACCTGATGTACATCAGTAAGCACAGCCTATAACAAGGTATGTCTTAGCCACTTGTAATCTTCTAAGCATTAAATTTCACAACATTTTTATGACAATGTTAGTCTTTATAGTTTCCATAACTAGGTGCTTAACTGAAATCAGCTCCAGTGTTTCATGTTGATGTCTTTCATTTTTCATACATAGTCATGTATATATTTGTGATATGCTATATTTGTTACTGTTTTCACTTGAACAAGGAAAATCATACTCAAAACAGATATATAAGTGGACAGTCAGGGTGAAATAAGTAACATTCTCCTTTTAATGTTATATTTTAAAAAAATATTAAAGGTCCTAAGTATGTCAGTGTTTTAGTTAGTCTTTTGGCCAATGTTTTTTTTAAAAAGAGATAAGAAGATACCAGAACAAAATAGAAAAGCAAATAATAGCGGGAGATGGCATGGGATGGAGGGATGATAAAAGACAGGGGTAGTAACGGATAATTTATTCTATTCTCTCAGCTATTCTCTTTAACTAATTCTGAAGTCTGCATCTTTATTTTCTATTTGAATGTTAACTTTACGACTAGCTGATTGGGGATTTAGGAATGACACTAGCGTTGATTTTGATTCTAGCCACAGTTCTAGTAATAAGCAGTGTTACAACTCTACATGCAAAGTCACTGAACAGTTGACTGTTAATTCTGTAGTAAGCATAATGCAAAAAAATACAACAATATATTTTGTTGTGATTGAAAAAATTACGTCCTAAATGCATGCGTTATAAATACATTGACATTAGTATTTTTAATTAATTTCTAACATTCAGAGACATTCAGAGGTGTTTCTATTAAGCCCAGAGTCAGCTAGGTCTCCACTCTCTAATTACTCAATGAACCTCAATGGTCTCCCAATCACATCTTCTCTAACAGTTAAAGATCTTGGAGTTATGGATCCCAGTCTCTCGTTCGAAACTCACGTAAATAAATAATGTTTCTAGGACCGCCTTTCTCCATTTTTAAATTGACTTTATTAAGAAAATTCAATTCAATTCAATACAAACACTCCATCACAAAAACCTCACAAACAATATCTACCAGAGGGAACAGACTACCTTCACTCTATACATTAATAATTAACAACACAATTTACATCTGTAAATTAGGTATACATCATCCATTTATATGTCCAAAAGAGTCCAGGGAATTTTTCCTCTCATATCAAACGTCTTCAACCTTTTTAACTCACACACAATCTGTTTAAAAACTATTTCTGCAGGTATTATACATTGCTCAATAATCATCTTACATCGTGTTTTCCAAATCTTCGAATTTGTCACACAAACAATCATCCAACAAAGGTCCTTCACATTCTCAGTCAAATGCTCATTAAACACTCCATACCTAATACTTTTCCTGTTACGATCCCATTTAATCCCAATACGTTTAATTTTCTTCCAAATTTCAATAGTCCTTGTGCACTGCAGTAATAAATGTTCTATCGTTTCATCGGCTATGCAATTATACATCGGACATTCCTTTGTTGTAACAAAACAACTCCATTTGACAATACATCGTACAGGCAGTCTTCCAACAGATATAAGCCATGCAGTATCTCGAACATTTTCCGAGATACTTTTAGACTGCACATTTTTAACACAGGTTTCACATTCTGTCACTGTCAGACCCTTATAATTGACATTCCCCCAAAATCACAGTCTTGTATTGTTTTATCTATCATTTTATTTGGGGACTTATTCCAATCAATATTAAGCTGCCTATATTTAAACAAAAAATCTCCATATAGTAATTTAAAATAAGGAGCATGTTTCCTTGACTTACCTCTTTTCTTTCCACTGATTTACATCTCCTACCCAAATTGCTTTCCAAAATATAGCTTTCGTTACATTTTTGCAAAAGGCATTTTCTAATTTCCGAGCTAACTCAACTCCCCCTAATCCGCCTTTATCTTTCGACTTGTACATAATTTCCCGTTTTGTCACTTCTCTGTTATTTCCCCAAATAAAACAAACACACATTTTATTCAACCTTTTAATACATTTCTCATCCGGAGGGAAAACCGTAGCCAAAAACAACAATTTCGACAAAACAAAGGTCTTAACCTCCTGTATTCTAGTCTTATAGTTTGACACCCTCCATTTTCCCAATTCTAGTTTAATTTCACACTCCTTCTTCTCCCGCTACATCTACCATTTACTACCATCAAACCTAAAATTTTAATTTCATTTTTTATTTCTACATCTGTTGGTACAGGTTGCCCATCTCCTTTCCATACCCCTTCACTTTTACTTTCATTTAATTTTGCTCCAGCCACAACTTCATACATTTCAAAGTGTCTCTTAACTATATGAAACTCATTTTGATTCTTGACATAAGCCATCACATCATCTGCGTACGCAGATATTTTCCATCTTTCCATAACTAACATTTGAACACCTTGTAATTGCTGATCATTTTTAATTTTATATAATAGTGGGCTAATAGCGATGACATATAATGCAGCACTCAATGGGCATCCTTGTTTAACCCCTCTATGTATTTCAAAATCTTCAGTTAACACACCATTAACATTAATTTGTACTTTTGATTTACTATACAATAATTTAATAATATTTACAAACCTCTCTGGAAAACCATACTGTTCCAATGTACACCATAAGTAGTCTCTAGAAATATAATCTAAGGCCTTTTTCTGATCCTTTACTATTATATTAAAATCCCTCTCAGACCCTTCAGTAACCAAACTCCTTATTACTCTTAAACTATCCCACATGTATCTTCCTCTTATCGCACATATCTGTTCCAACTCTATGATAGCATTCAATATTTCTGACATCCTATTAACAATTATTTTTGCACAAATTTTGTACTCCAAGTTCAATAGGGTTAACCTGTCTCCAATTATCCAACTTACAAGGATCTCCTTTTTTATATATTAATGATATCACACTATGATAAAATGAATCATGCAATTGCCCCCCATCTAATGCTTCATTAAAAACATAAGCTAGAAGATCAGCAATTTCACTAACGCACACTTTATGAAATTTAGCAGGTAAACCATCGGCTCCTGGAGTCTTGCGTATGTTTAATTCCTCTATTGCTCTGATAACTTCTTTTTTCCTAATTAATTCTTCCAACTCCTGCAGCTCCTCCCCTTGAATTCTAAAATAATCACTTGGAATGTAAACCTAGCCGAGGTCCACAACGAGGTGCAATTTGTAAAAGGACTTTTTTATTTCTCTCAGAGATAGAAATCTGGAGAAATAAATATATAAATGTATTACCCCCCATCAGAGGACCTTTAGAGCTTTATTATTAAAAATAAGACAGGCAGATGAACAGACAAACGCAAAATGTATATAGAATATTTTTAAGCATTCGCCATCTGCACCATTACAGGAATGATGTGCGTGTGTGTATGTATGTATGTATGTATGTATATATATATATATATATATATATATATATATATATATATATATATATATATATATATATGGTTATGTGCGAGTACATGTATGTTGGATTAGAGTGTGATATTTATCGTTTATTGATTCGCTCTGTATGGATTTTATCAAAGGTGTCCAGTCTAGATTATTGGTTCTGTTATTGATTAATTCTGAGAATTATTCTATAGATATATAGTCTATCAATAGATTTTTCTATTGGGTGACACTAACATTATTTTTTGTTTTCCAGTTCATGAGTATGTTTTTTTTTGTTTGCTGTTTTTTTGCAATAATATTTTTATTATATCAATATAATAATGTTATACATAGTATCCTGTCATATTGGTTGATGATATGTCTCCTAGGAGACATAAAGATGGTGTTGGATGGATATGGTTATTTAAAGCATGGTATATGTTGGTGATGACGACTTGCCAAAATTGCTTGATTGGTGTGCTCTGCCATTGTGCGTGAATGTAATCGTCAGCTGTGTTTTGAGTAAAGTATGTACAGATTGCTGAGCTTGTGAAACCAATTTTAAACATCCAATGTGTAGTATAATGTACTCTGTATTATTTTGTACTGAATGCATTGTAGGTTAGTCTTGCTGTCACGTGGTAATTATTATTACACATTTTAATCCAAACTGCAGCGTCGGGGGCTGGTAATAAATCTTCTTCCCATTGTCTCGATGGGAGGGTAACTGTGAGATTTGATTTCACTATTATTTTGTATATCTTAGATAATAGGTTTTTTGTATTAAGAATGTTTGTTTATAAATTCTGATATGGATGTAGGTATCGGAATTGATTTTTGAACACATAGGTGATTTTAGCTGATGGTATTGTAGGAACTGGGTGCTTTCTATTCCGTATTTTGGGGCTAGTTGTGGGCGTGACATGAAAGAAGTCTTATGATAAATATGTTTAAGGTGTGTAATGCCCTTTTCTATCCAAGATGTAAAGTTTAATATTTTTGTTCATGGTAAAGTCTGGATTGTTCCAAATGGGAGAATGACTAGTTTGTGTGAGTGTGGAGTTTGATATCTTGTGGAATGTCCACCAGACTGTTAGTTTCATGGCCACCTTCAAACTGTCGAAACATGGAAATTTTTTAATATGAGTCTGGGCACATTTGAAAAACCTGCCGCAAACATTACTGACATTATATCTTGTTTATGTGATTGACTGTGTTCGTCTAGCCACAAGTACTTTTTGATTTATTTATTTTTTAATTTGGTAATTTTATATATAACAGCAACAACTGACATCTTAAGTTTTATGACAAAATGTGCAAACAAGCTGGCCTGAGAGGTTTGTAGTGGGATATGACTCAGTGCATCTCTGGTGCTGCTTTTGATGAGTACAGTGTCATAAGTGTGTCTGTCCAGCAGTGCAAAGAGGGGATACAGCTTCTTCTCCCAGAGGTTTCCGATAAATATGTAGATATGTTAGTATGTAATAGAAAGACAGCTGCCCAGCCTCATAGTCTAGGTACATGCCCGCATTCCTGGGCAATTGTGTCAGGGGCAGAGGGGTCTCAGGCTTGGTGCAGGTGTACAACTTCGGGGTGTTCCTCCAGAGCACCCAGAAACCCTCACAGTGGCTTTCGCAACTTGCTCAGACTCAAATCTGAATATCGGCGTCCGAAAGGTCTTAGAGAAGAACAAAAAACACAATACATTTGATTAAATCGTTCCAGTATAAATATGGTTATCAAACATGCTTTTAAAAATATACTTCCATGGAGATGGTGCCCTACAGGGTGGTGTTGGAACAGTGTGTACAGGCTTAGTGTCATGTTGTGGCCCCGCCCCCTCCTCAAACATATTGGTGTGTGTGTGTTCGTCTGTGTTGCCACACCCTCTCGTGTCGTTCACCTGTTCTCTGTTATGTGTAATCGGCTTGGGTGTATATATGTCTCGTGTGTCATAGTACGTGTGTTGGTGTTTGAGATGTGCATAGTGTTTGAGCTTTGTTGTATGTTTTGCATGTTTGCAAAAATAAAAGTGCGTTTCATCGTGCCTCGTCCCCGCATCCTGCTTATCCTTGCAACGTCACAACTAGACCACTTTAGATGTAACTTAGAACCTCCAGTGACCTCTGTATGTGTTTCTTTAGTTGTATGAGCTCCACTGCAGGACTCTGAATAGTTGACAATGGAAGAGGGCTATATCAGATTCACCCCTTCTGCCTCGGTGTGACAGATTAACACTGCATTAACGTTTAGAAATAAAAAACATATGATAAACACAGTTTAGAAAATATTACCTTGTAACAATTCATTCAGTATATGAACTGTTTTCTGTGTCCTTATGTCTATAAATTAAAAGTAATAAAAAATTTAAATAAATAAATTACAATAAATGTATAAATGTTCACAAATAAGAAACTACATTGGTCTGCACTTTTCTCCACAGATTCAAGGAACTCATGAAAATTGGAAGCTATAGAAACACATAATACAGAATTATAGACTGACTGATGTGTGAGCAGAAAGATCACTGTGATGTTCTCATATCTAAAGCACTCAAAGCATTGATGTTATGTAAATGAACTGTGATCTGATTGGTTTAAGGAAATAGATTCACCTACTTTGAAGTTCAAGTTTTTATCAAAAGGTTAGAACTGGTTGACTATACTTTGTCTGTTCTGCAACAGGAAATTTAAACATTTATATCCAAAGTATTACGCGATAGAAATCAATTTAAGACTACCCGTTATTGACCGCTAGATGGGGGAAGATACGAAGAAATAATTGAGTCCAGATGCTCCTGCCCGACTTTACGGTGAGACTCTGCTTTTACGTCATTAAAACGTTAAAGAAAAAAGGCCGCCATATTTGTAGTTCCACAACGTGAAAAGGCGTCATTTTGTATGCCAAAGAATGAATAAACACCATGCCATGCCTTGAAGACGACGAAATTGCAATCTATTTAGCTAGCCATAAGAATAAGAATAGCTGTTTGATTTACATAATCACAAATATATTGCATGTACATACATCTACATTTCAGCCGATCAAAATGTTTCACGTACTTATAACCGCAACTTTATGTTACAGCGGTCATATCAGATTTACCAATATAAAACGCAACAGGTGTCGTGTTCTGTAATAGAACATTTTAACATTCATATCCATATTACACTGCAGAAATCAATTCAAGACTGTAGAGTCGTCGTACCAAATGACGTAAACTCAATATAAACCGCTGACTTAATTTAATGAACAGTATTAAGATAATGAGTGAGTACAGCGAGTCTTGTCTTACTGATGCCTGTTCTAACTGAACATAGGCAGACTCCTGCATGCTGACTGGTCTAGTCACCAAACACCTGCAGCTATGGCAGCTCGTAGCAGGCAGTTACCCCTGCCATAGAATTAAAAAGATTCAATTTCAGCAAATGTTAGCGCATTTGACAATGAGACAGAGACAGAGCAGGACGAAAATCCACCCTCTGTCGACTGAACATGTGCGGCGGAGGATGAGCAATGACTGGCCCATTAGACCAATCTTGAAGCGTGTCGAATTCTGCATAGAAAGTGACCAAAGCTGGAGGTTCTCTGCACGAAGATCAGGCACTAGCAGGCAAACCGAGCATTGCAAAGGCCATATTTGAAATTCCCACAATGCTTTTCTCACCGGGCGTATGTCGGGGCAATAACATTGTCAGTTGGTCCTAGCAGACAATTATCAGCATGACAAGAGTCTTTCATATCAATAAATTCTGACAAAACTTTGAAAGCGATAAGCAGTGGTTAGCTCGAAAGTTATTCATAAACAAGCATGTTGAAAATTACGAAGCAAGAGACTTAGATCAGCTGTTGTCTCTATCGATGGTCTGAGTGAACCATGTGTTCTTAGCATGCAGGTAGGGTCTAACGCCTTCTGTGCTGAGTTGCTGTTTCCAGATTTTAAAAATAGAACTCATTGTTAAACGGCATCTGTAATAGTTAAGGAAAGTGCGTTATAAGTATAAAGTGTTACAGTAAGTGTTTTGGCCCCTGACTGCCATTAGGACAAGCCAAGACAACCGCTCACTACGTTAGCTTATCTACTTGTTAAATCAGCCTGAAATTAAGATACAGCTAAAAGTGTTGATTTTTATACTAACATTTTAACAACTTCAGCCAAAGTATTCAGAATGTAAATGTTTGGTCTAGCAGGTATGGCCCACAACTGATGCAGAGAGTGCATGACATGGCAGAGGGGATTCATGTTGGCAAAATGCCCTCCTACGAATTAGTCCCAAATACTGAAGCAAAAAAGAGGCCGAATTCATCTGATGGAAGTAAGTCTAAAAGGGCTTCTTGATGATGTTACCCTGGTGACTTGCATTCTTTCCAGATGCTCAACAACCACTAAAAGTAGTGCATTGCTAAAAACTACTACTTGTGCTGGAGGTGTTGAAAATATGGTTTCCTTGTCATTGTCAGTTTGATTTTATAAGGTTCTACGTGGGTATCGATAGGAGCTGAAACTGTGCATGTGTTGCCCCTCTGAGGAGATGAGCCAATGAGGAAGATGCCCGTGTTCAAATTTGGCTCTAGACCACGCTTTGAGCTGGTGCACTTTGTCAGCGGTTGAAGTTGCAGCAGCATTGGCGGAGTGGGACGCAATGGGGAGAAGGAGAGCGAGAAGGATCTCAGGAGTGAGAAGCTGAACAGCGGCAAGCAGCGGGAGGCTGGAGACAAAGCCTCTCCTCTCCCTTCTCTGACACAAACACAGTCACGTGTTATATACTCACATAATCCAAAATCCAGCATCTTTTATTTGCTGTTAGCTGGCGAAGAGTAATCAGTATAGTCAGATTCCTTTAATGTAAACACTTGGGAAAATTCCTGCCATGATACCACTTTGGACACAGGGAAGATTTGATAGTAAATATTCTGGCAGGGACAGGCCATGACGACTAAGGAAAGTTTATAATGAAGGTTAATTACACCATTCCATAAAATATAGATTCAGTTAAAATGATCAAACTTAAGTCATTCACTTTTATTTTTATGTAGCTAACCCTTTCTTACCGACTTAGTACAATGACAGGAGTTAATCAGAAACGCTCTCATTGGCATTTCTGCTTGAATTGGCTTGACTTGGAAATGGTTGGCTGGAAAATTCCTGCCATGAGATCACTTTGGACACAGGGAAGATCTAATAGTACATATTATGACAGGGTGAGGTCATGACTGCTTAGAAAAGTTTATAATGAAGGTCATGAAAGGTCAGTTTTGACTAATTGCAAAAAACACCATGTAAACATTAGAATGGGAAAGTCAAGCGGTCTGAGCGAAGCCAACTGCGAACGAGGCATGGAACAGACTAGCCAGGACCAATATTTTGAAAGTGATCAGAAGAGGATGACATCAAGAATCATTCTGATGATCAAGTGGTGCACGGTCAAGCAAATTGCAGCCAGATACAATGCTGTTGCTCCAACTAACATGTCTGAAGGCACACCATGGGTCCTCTGAAATCAGTAGATGTTTGAACAGAAGGGCTTACCTATGTATTGTGACCAAGTGCATCCCTTCATGTAGCTGCTTAAACTATGGCAGAAGGACACTTTCAACAAGACAAGAAACCCTGCCGCAAGGGTTGTATAATCACGGATTTGTTCCAGTATCAAGACAGCAAATTTTCAATGTTTCCCTGGCCTTCACAGTCCCCAGATCTTAATCCTATAGAACATCCCTGGGTAAAGGTATAACAGGCAGTTTAGAACATGTCAGTCCCTCCATGTAATTTGAGAGAAAATATCCTAGGAAGATTGGACCAAAAGGAAAAGCACATTTGGTAAATATGGGAAAAAGAAAAACGAAAAGACAAGATCCCTACCAGAATATTCATGCAGCTTGTGCTATTGTTCACTTGCTGCTGTCGGAAGGGTGTTAAGAGAAGGAACACGACCTCAGAGGATGACTTCTTTAAGGGTAAGTTCTGACCACAGCCACCACTTGGATGAACTGTGTGTGTGTGTGTGTCTGAGAGAGAGAGATCTACGTAGAAGTGTTCTAAGTATCTATACAACGCTAATAAGACATTTTCTGTTACTTTTTAAACAGATACTAGAAGAAAGGATTTAATGAAGAATTACTTGACTACTGAGGGAACTGAATCAGCCATAGTAAGTAAAGTAGAACCAAGACAAATGATTTAAAGCCAAACTGAGGCAGGGGACAAAAGCCACAAAAAATGGAAAAACGGCTATGGTGAACAGTGATGCTAATTGAATGCTTGTACTTAAGTACACTGAAATGTCTTTGAATATAAATTACAAATGCATTTCAACAAATGTTCGAGAAATTAATTAAAAACACTAATGTAAATGTATTTAGAATATATTTAGGACACATACATTTAGCATATGCAATCTTTGTCAGTTACAGGAAAAAAAAATACTGTTGGTGGGTTTTTTGTTTGTTTGTTTTACATTCTCCTTACTATAGAATTAACAGTCGACTGTTCGGTGACTTTGCATGCTGAGTTGTAACACTGATTATTAGTATAATTGTGGCGAGAATCAAAATCAACACTAGCTAAAATGACTGAGCGCATTGGAATTTATTATTCCAATAGCACAATTTGAATGGGTCTACGGTACCTTAGTGTGTCAGGTCCTGTTATTTCTGTTGAACATTTGATGTTTGGGGGCACATTTTTACATCATTAGGCCTGCAGGCTATGTGATAACGGCTATGCGATAAAAATTGTATTTGTTTCCTTTCCAGTCCAATACAAATTATAAATTACAAATGTATCAAAATGTAATTAAAGTCATATTTCAATTAAATGTATTTAAATACTGTTCAACAATATTTCTACTCATATCTACAGGTGGAACCTAAAGATATGAATTTCAATGAGAGGGATAAATGTATTGAGGACATTTGTTTGCTAAAGTGAGAAAGTCTGCAGTGGAGCAGAGCAATCCTAACGCTTTCAAAAGGTACTCAGAGCTGAAATGCCTGAGAAAGGCAATTTAAGTGGGTGTGCTAAACCTCTATAGGCTGAATAGGCAGAGATAGGTAAATAAAGTGTTCTTGTGACATTAGAAATACAAATTTCAAAAGGGGCATTTTTGGCAGCTTAACTGACATAGTTAAGAATTTTAACATTTAAAATATATATATTAAAAGGAGAATGTTACTTATTTAACTCTGACTGTAAAACAGTGCATATTGTGTTAAATGGGATTTCCATCCCATGTTTTTAAGGCTGCCTTATGTATAAATAAATATGCAAGAATGCAGAGCATGAATAGGTCGGTCTTCCATTCTGTATCACATACCTACCCTTGATAACACCGTGGTAACTGGAAAAAAAACCCAACCCTTTTTACTCAGTTGTCACTACTTCCAATAGACTTCACGCTAATCTCAAAGAAGTCCACCCCTTTCCGTGTCCTCCGGAAACCACTTCCGTTGTGTTGTGACAGGATTTGTTCCTGAAGTTGTATGCGTTTTCTAAATTTGCACCGCATTTCTAAAGTGTGTTACCACTTTGATGAATATGCTTTGTGTATTTGCAGCACGATGGGTTTTCCAGGACACTGTAATTTATGCATGTTTAATTCCATCTTTTATTCACGTACTAAGCCCAACTCTATAGGCTAATATTTATAAAACCGAGATAACCATAGAAACGTCTTCATCTGTGCTTGATACTTTCACGGAAAAACGGAACTGCTGCTTGTCAAGCTTGTTTCATCAGGTTTTATATCATCGTCATGACGTGTTTGAATTGATCCCAGGCATATGCAGTCCTCATCAAAATCCATTCAAGTCCTAGGCTGTGAGTAAGGTAGCTAGCTATGTTCTCTCTCTGGTCACAGTTGGCAAATAAATTGTGCATATAGATTGTGGGGAAAACACTTTAGCACGTGTTCTCCAAAGAAGTGTCTTAATATGAGCTATCTAGCTAGTTCCAATGTCAACTGTAGTCATAACACTGGGTTTCTCTCTGTGCTCAGGTGTCTTATTTGCATGCCAGTAACATGTTAGCGATATTGCAGTAGTGTGATTTTTTATGTTGCCCGTGATGAAAGGTGACAGCGAATAAAAATCCAAACATTTTTTTTGTTCAGGTCTTTTTAACGGTCATAACCCACACATATTTATCTAACAAAAAAATCAGGTTCCCTAAACTATCCCACATGTCATACTGAAGGAAAAAAAATCACTTGTTGCTAAGAGATAGTAGAAGCACAGTAATCCTCTACCTGTAAAAATAATTGAACGTTACAACTCTGGCTTTGAATACATTCTTATGGATTCTATTTACAGTGTGGTTATACAATAAAATAAGTTGTACATTAAAATAATTGTAATTATTTACAGGTGCACACGTTTGCCAGAGCGCAAGACTAATTGCTTCTTAAAGTAACAATGCTTATAGATGTATGTCTAGAGAAATTAGGGCGCAAATGTAACTTTGTAGCCAGTTATCTATGATAAAACGTAACCTGTCATATTTGAAACATTTCTCCTTACCACAGGGCGAGACAGTGAGGATTTTAGGAAAAAACATTACGCTACCTGAATTTACCAAACTATACTGCGGAAGTTAAAGAATCTTAACGTTTGAAACGCATACACACACACACACACGTAAATAATATTTATTTTCAAGAGGGTGACAACGTATGAGAACTGAGAACTTGCATCAGTAATGACGAAATAATACATATTCATAACATCTAAGAGTCAAAACTCCGTTTTAAAACAAAACAATGAGGTGCGCTGTATCGCGAATATCAGTTAAAGGACCTGTAAAAACCATATTTGATATTTTACTTAATTCTCTAATCGAGTAGATCACAGATTCGAACAGGATGGGCTGTGTTTGCTCGTGTATGAAGGTATGTATGTTTTTTCCTACACTTTGGGAACGATTTTAAATACGATAATCTGAAAAGGATTAAGATTTATTGTGCATGTCACGGAACGCTTCCACTGGTCACGTGGTATGGCCCGCCGCGTGCACTGGGAGTTCTTCGTTGACTGTCTCGTGCGTAACCTTGCCTATGTTGTTCAGCACACACCTGCATCGGTTTACTCTTGTCATGTTTGTATGTATTTAAACCCTTGTTAGTGTGTGCCTTATTGTCAGTCGTTGATCATGCTCGTGTTCACGGTCACAGTTTGTGTTATACGTGAGTGCCGGTGTCTGTATCGTATGTTAATAATCGTTAATAAACGTCTCCGTGGAGCGAGTCTGTACGTCCTGTTCCTTGAGCAGCGCCACTGGGGCCGTTACAGTGCGTAACTAATTAGCATTTTCCTGTTAAAAAAACTAGCGCAAATGCAGATGATTAAAAAGTTTTGTTTTGTTTTTTAAATCAAAATGAGATTCTTGTAAGAATACCGAGATATCGCTAAGTCGCGATAATACTTCATATACAAATCAATACGTTTCTACAATGCTTTTCTACAGAAAAAGAAGAAGGAGAAAACGAATAGAAGTTGGTGGAGACACATAATCTCATCCTCCAAAGTGTCTGACTCCTGCGTGGCATTAGACGGTCACGCCGCGAATGTGACCACCTCCACTTCTTGCCCCTCTTCCTCTGAGGGGTCCCTGATCTTCAGTACTGCTTCTTCCTTTTCACCTGTGGACATATCCCACAATGCCTCTTCTACCCAGTCGTGCCTTCCTGGTCAAGCCTCCTCCTCCTCCTCATATGAGTCGCTCAGGACTACAGCAGTGATTGTTCCTGGTTAGAGCTCAGCAGATTTGATCATGTTGTTCAAATGCATAGTCTGTTTTTGGTTAAGGACATTTACTCCAAGTTTCTGTTCTCTATACAGAGGCTGCAGATAAAGATGTGGACTCCGTGCGCATTGAGAGGTGGGTACATTATCAAAATTCATCTTCGTGGCAGAGAAAAGTGTGGCATGGTGGTTACCCAATGGCACTGCCATTGTAACTTCCTTGGGGCATAAAACGAGAAAAAACATCATTGTCTTTTTCATTCTTCACACCTTTATCTGTCTAAGGGTTGTTATGTGAACATTTTGTGCATAACTGGCCACTGTGTATTCATCTCTCCCTTCTTTTCTGTCTCTCAGGTTTCCGGCTGTTCTGATGCAAGCAGACACTCGTGTTCAGCCGCAGAATTTATTGCGACAGCTGCTGCACGTCCTCAGGAGTAAAAGGAGGCGTCAGATTGGTCAGGGTGAGGGCCAAGGCCACACCCCCATCCATTCCGCTGTCGAACACCTCAACATTCGGCAGCTCGGGTAAAGACGAGAATACACACCGCGTTTTACTACACAGCCTATTAAGAGTAGATGATTTTACAGTTTACACAGGTGAAGCTCAGTCTTTTTCTCCTATACAAATACAAACATATTGTAATTAAATGAGCAGTAAGTCATTTAGCAGTTCTTCTTCACATTATGAAACAGCCATTATACTGACATGTAGTGGCCTGGATGTTTCAGAGCTTGTGCACTAAATCTATTTTTAACATGGATGACCTGTTAGGTTTCCCAACATTGGGAACAGCTGCTATATGAACGCCACTCTGCAGTGCCTACTGAGTATCTCCTGCTTCTGGAGACCCATCAGAGCTCAGTCATCCTGCTTGATGGATCTTTCTAGTTGCCAGATGCTCAGGTACCCGTTCAGAACCAGAGGCTTCACATGGGTCTAAATGAACTGTTTAATCATGAGTGCTTAAGGAGGTGCTGTGATGCTCAGAGATATAAACCACTTGGTCTCCCTGTTGCTGTGTGTAGATGTTTTTCAGATCTGCAGCAGGCCCGGCTCACCACTCGCAGCACAAAGCAGAAGGTGCAGCTCCTGGGAGCCCTGCTTGAGTGTGTTTCAGCCCGCTGCCCTGCATTCGAAGAGGACTATGAACAGGTCCAGCTAAATGGCCCCCTCAGCCATTCAGAACACATCAGAACCTCACGCAGTACCCTGCAGGAACTGCACACGGCCACCTTTGTTTTCTCACCGTGCTGCTGTGGAAGTCCAGGAGCAAATCCTCCTCTGATGTTCTCCTGTGCTGTCCTCCACAGGATGCTCATGAGTTCCTGATGCTCTGCTTACTGCAGCTGAAAGAGGAGGGAGAGAGACTCAGGGCCTCTTTCTTCTCTTACATGTGCCCTGTGGCAAACTTTGAGTTTCATATCAAGTCTGTGCTCACATGCACCAGGTAATTAGGTATCACTGTTGCATATCTCCTTTGTGTTAATGGACTGGTCTTAACCAGTCTTAACATGTTTGTTTAAAGTACATTTTCTCACCGAGAGTAGGCGCTTTCTCCGGACATCTCTGTTTAAAGTATTCATGAAAGTTTCATAACATACATAACTTAAATATGAACATTTAAAATGCTCACAAGTTCAGCTTGTATTCATCACATAGCTTTCAAATCTCAGAGTGTGTGTGAGTTTGGGAAAACATAACAGACATGGACTGAGCATTCGAAATGTTTTCTGCTCTGATGCTTCACATTAGATAAGATGTTATCTACTTGTAAAACTGAGCATATTAGCATGTGATAACTCACACTGTATAAGGGATGCAGGAGATTATTTCTGTGCAAATGTTGTAACGTTTCTGTTCTCCATTTTGTGAAAGCTGTGGAAAGCAGAGCTGCAGAGTGGATGTTTACAACCACCTCTCTGTAAATCTGAGCCCTGCTACGACTGACAGCCTACACACTTACTTTAAGGTCGGTCACCTCACACACCCTCTTTGGATAAGGCTTCATTACCCTGTTGTAAAGGAGAGAATACAGTTATGACATGCTACCATTTTGATTTTATCACTCTCAATGAAAGGGCCTCTTTCTTTTTTCAGCCAACACTACTGGAGCGTTTTTGTGAGTGTGAAGCAGGCTGCGAGGCAACTGAAGAGGTGGAGTTTTTCACACTGCCACGGTGAGTCTCGTCTGACGTAGATGACCTTAAAGAATGAGTTTTAAACCAGTCCAACACACACACCCTCCTCCACTCACACACACTTCCAGTCCTTAAGTCACTTTTCCCCTTGGAACAGTATTTTCGTCCTCCACCTTAAGCGGTTTGACATGCTGGGCCAAAAGCTCTCAGACGTGATGGACGTCCCGTCCGAGCTAGATCTCTCTGCCCTTCCTGGGGTGGCTTCTCTCAGGCAGCAGTCGAGGTGAGCTCGTACCATCAACCCGTGCCCACATACTTCTCTGTCCACCCATTCCCATTTAGCTACAAAATGCCGACTGAATGGCTTTGTGGTTTGTCCTCAGTGGAGCAGCGGGAACCCAGGACAAACCGCAAGAAATGCAAAATGATAAACTGGGGGAAAACTCCAGTCCCCAGCCAGGTAGAGCTGTGCCATTTTCTTACAGTGGAGTGATAATATGGCTGTGTATTAGTATCTGCCATAATGACTAAGTTCTTTTAACCCATCAGTAGTAAATGAGAGAGGAGAAGGACAGGGAGCTAGAGGACAGCAAGTAAGCCTACCGGTGAGGAGAGAGAGAGACCAAAAAGAAGAGAGATGCAAGCTGAGAGAGACACAGAGACAGAATGAGAGAGAATGAAAGAGGCCTGTTAATACAGAGATGGCGTTCAATCCGTGATGCGTTTTCAGTTAATCGTATGAAAAAAAGATGTATTTGTGTGTTGCAGGAATGTGCACCCACTGGCACCTACAGACTCCAGGCGGTGGTTTCTCATTTAGGTGACAGCATGGACCATGGTGAGTAATCTGACATTATTTATACACGTGCAGTAGAAACTATTAAATGACTAAGGACCACCGACTACTCCGACAGGCCACTATATCAGTGACACAGCTGAGGGAGAAGGACAGAGCTGGTTGTCATTCAGTGACTTAAAAGTATCAAGAAGCACTGAGCCAGCCATCCTGAAGAGCAGGACAAAAACAGCCTACCTGATTTTCTACGTGCACAGGTAGAATCTCACCTTTCAGACTTAGGAATGTAGGTACCTCAGTCTAGGAGCACTCTAACAGAAACAAGTTTTACAAGCTTATATATGTAGGGAGTAAATTAGCCTTTACTGTGCCCTGGGACTGCAGGTCTCTTGTGCATGACAGGTGAGTGAGGCCTACTCCCAGCACCGGTTGGCAGGTGCTAACCTTCTTTCTCAGTCCTTTCACCCTTCCCTCTCTGTAAAAGAATTAAAAAAATTTTAACCCATTAAAATGAGCCATTTTTTATTCTCCACAAAATAGTAAATGCCCCCTCTGGCGTTCTTGTTAAAACACTTTTTCCATATTTTTATCCCATAGATTTATAACATGAATAATACTATACTTGTCAAGTCAACATATTTAGATGAGGTGTCCTAGTGTCAGTTATTGTCTTCTAATCGCTATTGGAGATGTACAAGTCCCCATTCTTTATCCCCAACATTGTTCATACTAAAAGATAAATTTCTTTTCCAAGTAGCACATGGCAGTGATTAAACACCTATTTACATGGACGTCACTTACATCGCCACATATGAGAACACTACCAGGGTGCTTCACTGACAGAGGAAGAGCTTCAGTCCTTTTTGAGAAATAACCAACTTGTATTTTAATTTGCAGATGTTAGGAGTGAACCAGCATCTGTCTATAGTTCTTTTAATTGTGAGCACACATATTTAAACCCTTGTTTTGTTGTTGTTTGTCAGTGTTTGACCCCATGTATGCTGCTTTGTTGTGTTTTAAGACTGCCTGTTATGTTCTAAGTAGTGTTAATGCTTAATGTTCTTCATGTTTGGTTTTGTCTTGTTCTGTATGATAATAAACGTCTGTGGCATCTGAACCACAGCTCATCTTTGCATCCGGCTTCACGTCACAGGAACACCGACCGTTGAAGGTTGCCTCGAGCCAAGGGAAAGAAGAAAAAGGGGAAGAAGCAGTGTAGCTGCTTCTACCCAACCCATGCAGGAGAATCCTCCATACTTGTGGGAACACTCCCTGTCATCACATCGGGGGAGAGTATCTCTGGAGGATTTTGGGGGGACCCTGGTGGTGGTCCAGGATCAGATGCTGCAGAGTCCTGCCTACCTTCACTGGATTACCGGGACCCGTACGATTACGACTACCAATATCCAGGGTCAGACTCTGCAGGGTCCTACTATCCCCCCACGGACTACCAGGAGGATTACAGCAGGAGTGAGGAGTATGTTGACGTCGGCCTCAGGTCAGACACCGAATCCGACCGCTCTGAGGATCCATCAGTGGAGGTGGAGGAGGCCCGCCATGAGGATCCTTCCTGTGGTTTATAGACCAGGTCAGAGGACTCTGAAAGCGACGAGCCTCCGATGTTAGTGCTTAATGTTCTTCGCGTTTGGTTTCATTTTGTTTTGTGTGTTAATAAACATCTGTCTCATGTGAACCATGGCTCGTCTTTGCATCCTGCCTCGTCTCCCACGTCACAGAACAGCAATTCATCTACACTTCTCACAGATAAAACTATCGCTAACGGCGAAGAATAAACATGTTGCAAAAAAGCAGTAAGAGCTAGTGTGCAGAAACAGTGGTGTTAGCGCGAAACAGTTTCAAAAACAGGAGTCTCCTTATGAAGGAAGGAGAATCTTTGGTTTACTGTAATACGATTTAGAATTGCGATGTTACCCTTTCAAGAAGAACTGAACACACTGTGATAAGAGCAACTGGATGTAGCTTTATTGACATGCTGGTCAAGGACTCACATCTAATATGTTTAAAATACATTAATTGAGGCCAAATGCAGCATAAAAACTTTTTTAATTTATACAGAACCAAAACAATCAACATTAAAATATATAAAATATATAATGTATAAAAATATGGGTATTGTTAAAAAAAAACAAAAACAAAACTAACCCTAACCCTAACTCTACGCTAACCAAACCCTAATCCTAACCCTAAACTAGTAGCACAGACGTGTGTCCCAATTTGTCTGGGACAGCAAGAGAGAGGGAGATAGATAGATAGATAGATAGATAGATAGATAGATAGATAGATAGAGAGAGAGAGAGCTACTTGAAAAGAAATGTGAACTATGTCCTATTTTCCTTTCTTTACTGCAACACTGTCATGGGACCCAATGTTAATGCCTTTCTTTTGTTCCACTTTCCCACTGTTCACTTTACTATGTTATGAGATGCTATGAAAGGAAAAATAAAACATGCCACAACTACTGTACGCATAAGAAAGCACAAATAGAACATGAAAGTCCAAGCTATTGTGATCTTTGGCGTCCAAGAGCTCGTCTGCGACTGCCTCTTGCCGTAGTTGTGACAAGTCACCACAAGAGGTCTCTGTTAAAGCACACACAAAAAAGACAGGTCTTCTGTGACCTACGGCATTAATTCTGCTTACTCCAGATACAAAAACAAGTATACAATTTTGCAAAAGGTGCAGTCTTGTATGTGAGATTTGTTTATAGATCTGGGAAATGTCAAAGTATATGTATCCATACCCTGCCTGTTCAGACACAGAACAAATGTGTAAATATAATAGATAAATGCATTTATTATAATAATTTTAACAGAATTCAATACATATATTTTGCATAATTGATGAGAGAAACATTATCAAATAAAACCAAGACAAACAGCTGGAAAAGAATCGCGAGGATCCCTTTTTTAAGTGCACACTGTTCAAGTTCAAGTTTGGTTTATTCGTCACATACATAGTCATACACAGTATAACTGTTTGCACAGACAGCAGTGCAAGCCACTGCTAACCAGACTGGATCTGCTTCTACAGAAAGTTGGTTATTTCAGTGATCAGTAACATATCATTTTCTAATTTAAGGCATATGTTTTGAACAGTTTGCATACTTTTAGGGCACGCACACTGGCTTTGAAAATTACGTGAACTGGCTTTGATGTGGTATGAATGAACAAACAGAAATAAAATGGATCATTAACAGTGCATTGGTCAAGGAATGTGCAGTGATGGAACCCGCAGTCCCTCGCTCGCCCTTGGCCAAAACTAGTCGAGGAATAGCAAACCCATTCCTGGTTCGGTAGGCTTGGACAAAACTCCAGTTGTTTCTGCACAGTCCGAGTTCGCTACGTCTCAGCGCCACCGAACCAGAGACAGTAAATCCCCTGGCACTGCAGGTACACGGGCATCTCGTCGTTCACGGAAAAAGCAGGATGTGGTTACTTTACAAGTTTTATCACACTAGGTTCTTGTCCGTTATCACACTTTGGGCCCTTAACACTTTTCAGTGCATTCCACATCTGAGAGTGGTGTTGGGGAGGGGTGGATTGTAATTTACAGCTTTTATCTGAAAACCATTTCCTTTTTTCCCACCTACACTTCTTTCTTAAAGCCGTGTTTTACGGTACTTCACTCCTTTAGTTCACAGTCGTAATTGTAAGCGATACATCTAAAAACTTTTGTCAAGACCTCTGAACGAACATGGACATGGCTCATCCGTTTTGAACAGGTAAGCAATTCAGTAATGCTTAACTAATTCATGCTATACTTTATATTAGTATAAGTTACTAAAAAGGCTGACGTGTATCTAGTTATTTATTTAGCTAATGGTTGAAATAATTTATCATGCACTGTATGATTTAACTCGGTAGGGCTTAGCGTCAATTAATTTTTAGGTCTAGATAAAACATACATCTTAACAAATGATCATTACATATTATGTACATTATGTACGTATCTATTCTTTTTGCGAGCTAGGAAAGGATATTATCTTTATTCTGATTATTTTTGATCAATATCAAATATGACCATTGTGTTTTAGAGTACGTGAAACATTTTGATTGACTGAAACTCGATGGCTATTCTTATTCTCATGGCTAGCTATACAGAAAAACTTGAACTTCGAAGTAGGTAATTCTATTTCCTTAAATGAATCATTAAATGATGTAACATCTATTTGTTCTGGTAAAGAAGATACCATCATGATGATCTTTTTATGCTCACGGTTTATAATTCTATTTTATGTATCTCCGTAGGTTCACACGATCACGAGTTCCTTGTTCCTGATAACATTGTATGGTGTTATACATGTTGGCAACCTCTGTATGATGAGCTGATGAACAAAATAAACCCGAGTTACAATTTTTTTCAGTTTTAAAGGCCACTAAAGTCTTTTGCAGCTCCTCTTCATAAAAGATCCCATCTATATTTTCCCCATCAAAATCCCGTAATTTGTATACAGGAGGGTCTCTCCTTAGACATTCAGAAACAGTAAAATATTCATCCATAAAGTGATTCATCCTGCTCGTGCCCTTTCTCAAAATGTCTTTTTAATCGTGACATTCTGATGGTATCACCGACTCTAAACTTCAATCTTAGTTTTTCCACCTTTTTCAGTTGAAACAACCCATACACCTTGTTCAAACACCGTGAAGGAATTTCCTTCGTTCACTTCAACGGCTTTCATTTGAATGCTTCTGTGAAAGCTGTTGTTATAAGCATGAACCAAGTCTTGTACCACATCGATGTATTTTCTCGTATTGATAGCTGTGAAGTATCTCCACATTCTGGTTTTCAACATCCTGTTGAACCGTTCACACACTGATGCTTTTTGTCCCGTCCCAGTAGCAAATTGATTGACGTTGTTTTTTTCATTAATGTTTTGAAACTTTTATTAAAAAATTCTTTCCCTTCATCAGTCTGAAGTTTTTTAGGAACTCTGCCTTCTTTTAGAATTGAAACAAAGGCTTTGGTAACCTCAGCACCTGTCTTGTTTTTCATCATGCATACCCAAGCATACTTGGAAAGTATATCTATACACGTTAGCATAAATTTCATGTTCCCGTTATGTTGGTCATGTCCACCAAATCGGCCTGCCATTGTTCATCTGTGTTTTTTTACAATGACTCTGTTTCTTTTAAATTTCACAGAGATTGGTTTATGTAGCATGTATGCATCCTGAGCTGCTAACCAGTTTTTGATTTCCTTATCATCAAACCGTTTACCGATTTCATCCACCACGGACCTTTGCAGACTCTTGACCCCTCCATAGGATCCTGGGTTTGAAGGAGTGTAGTAAATATTTTTCAGCAGACGTTCAGTCATGGCGAAATGATTGAAACACAATGAAAAGAGTGCTAGATTGGATTATGGTTTTATTAGCATCTTTTTGGCAAAAGAGGTTATGTTTACGTTACATTCAATTAAAAATGAAAGCATGCAATCAAAGGTTTTATATACATCAACCTTTTCATCGTTACTTAGTTTCAAAACACATACATCTATTACATATGTGAATATATATATAATATATGCCCGTTTTTACATTCATCGGGTTTTCAAACATATGTGAAATAACATGACATATATATATATATATACATATACATATGTGTAAAGGATAACATGTATTATTGGCTTCCGATACTAGAGAACTCCACTGACTAGACTCACATACTACACACATCAGCTTTTCCAAATTATATGCGGATTTGATATTATCGATTTATGGTTCTGACTCTATTTTCAAGGGTTTTACAGAACAGCGTGATCAACTTCGTCCTCAGCACTCTTTTTTTTTTCTCGGTTAAAGGACCAGCGCTGGTGTCCATGCAGATTCCCATTTGGCTCAAGCACCAGGGTTCAGGCTTGTGTGCAGCTTCCAGTAGTATTCGACATCGCCGTGTACCTGCTCCCCGCACGCTATCGTTTTCATTGTTCAGGTTTTCATGCAGCTTCCAGTAGTCCATGACGTCGTCATGTACCTGCTCCATGCACATGCTATCGTTTTTTTCATTCAGGTTTTCGTGCAGCTTCCAGTAGTCCACAACGGCGTCTTGTACCTGCTCCCCGCACACGCTATTGTTTTTTACTATGAACTCTTTGAGAGTGGATTTGATATTCTGTTCTTCCTGCAGGTCGGTTACCACTACCTCAGCGATTGCCTGAATCTTGCTAGAGGATGGAGGTATCTGAATGCCGCACAGCTTCAAAGCTCTGGCTAGAGTATGTATGAACCACGGCTTGAACAGTTTATTGTATCAGCTTAGGTGTGTTGAGGCTGAAATAGGATTCATCCGGATCGTACAGGCATGTGTGCTGACGCTGACTAGGATGGTCAATAGCACAGCCGTGACAGTTTTCTCTCATATCTTCATCAATATTTCTATACATCAGATTCCTGATCACAGCTCGAACGACGACTGCTAGCACCGGTGGGTTGATGCACCCATCGGTTTCGTTGTTATTCATGTTTTCACTAAAGCTTGTTTCAGAGGGTCCGCTCTCACTGTCATTCACACCTGCAAGAGCCACTTTATTGTCATGAGTTCATTGTTGGAGTATAAAATATCGGACCTGTTTCTAGACTCATCGTTTCAAGCTGTAATATTTCGGCGGGTCCATGCCCCCCCTATGCATATTAGATGGGCGGGGGTGTGTGAGGTGGGGGTAGGAAATGTTTCTCTTTGTCTGTTGTTCGTAGGTAGTTGGCTAGGCAGAAGGAATCGTGGGTCTGACCAGGTGGGACCACAGACAAGTTCAAGTTCAAGTTCGGTTTATTCGTCACATACATAGTCATACACAGTATAACACGCAGTGAAATGGTGGAGAGTGCTCTGTCCAAACTGAGGAAGAGAACCAGGGGTGCATAGAGAAAAAAATATATATACAGATAAATATATATATTCTATGTATGTACAAAAATATATTAACAATGTATGTACAATATATGTATATTATGATTATATACACAATGTACAATGTACAATGACAGCACAAGGGACCTTGCATCAATAGATTAAAAATTGCTTCACCAGAGCACTAAAGAATCAAGTTCATTTACGTTCATTTGCGTTTTTATTACATTTTGCTGTTACTTCAACCCAACCCTGCTGGAAGCAGCTTTTGTGCATTGCCAATGGGGGGAGCCTTGCAATGCCATCCATGGTTGAGCACTTGTTCACCAACCTCTGACATTCAGAACTCTAAGGATTGGAGACACCATTCTTTTACTTTGGGAGGAGAAATTTTGAATGAATGCAATTTTAAATATAATCAGTAAATTAGTCAGCCTGTGATATTGCTGTTTCTGTCCTTTTCTATCCACCTGTTTCCTGTAGGATGACTAAAGAAAGTTTCGTTCCTAGAGCTTCCTAAGTTCAACACTGTTTAGTCAATACACAATTCAATTCAATAGAAATAAAGATCCAGACTTTGAAATAATTGAAGAGAACTGCTGGCCCTGTCTTTATTCTGAGCTCAATGTTACAAATGAGGCATTGACAGGAGAATGTCTAATAGTCTCAGGTGGGCACATCTTTTATACATTTTCTTCAAGGACCCTTACATAACCATTTTTATTTTTTCATAATACTTGTCCAGGTTCCAATATTGTTCTCCAAACCATACATTATTCAGTGTTTGCAAATTGATATTCAATACTTACACCAACCGGTTCTTGGTACCATTATGTTCTACCTGAACTACTTTTTTTTTTTTTTAAAGGCGATCCTATTCTATATCACCGGATGCCCATATTGGTTCTTCCAGTGATGTCCATATTGTTTCTACCAGTGTATTTTTCCGCTTAAGATATCTTTATTACCTCATTTCCCCTCTTTCATGACTTTTGTCATGAACCCATTATAGTCAGCGTTTTTGTTTGCAATCTATCGATATATTTTTTTGATAGTGTTTTAATAGTTTGTTTATATACTTAATATAACTCAATTGGTTAATTGACTATCCCCAACCTTTCATTCCTTCTTACCTATACGTTGTGTCCAAGGTGGCTATCTCTGCCAGCAGAGACCCTATCTAATCATCATCAGGCATGGGGCAGGATAGTTGAGTTGTTCCTTCTACTAAGATATTACACTTCATAATTTTACTAATACTGTGAGTAACTGTAACCTATTGATATGAACTACTGTATGTGAGCTCACTAATACATTCCTAACCATCTAGGAAGTCAGGAAGGTTCTCTTGCTGTGCTGATTCGGTACACTGGATGATTAGACATAATGTATAAAGCAAAGTAAAAGAAAACAACAAAAGTAACTGGGAAATGCGAGATAAGTAGGAACAAAAAACAACATTGGATAAAATAAAATAAAAACATAAACCGCCATCAAGTAGGAGCTGAATTTATATCCTTACCCAGCAAGACAAGACAGTATTACCATCGCTCTAATTTAGAACGAAATCTACTGCATCACCATGAATGGTCATGCTAAACATTTTATCCAGCCTCTACCTTAAACAAAAATGACCTAATGTCAATCAAATAGAAGAAGACTAAAACAAAGAAAGTCATCATGTAGTCAAACAGTAAAGAAATGATAACAAAACAAAAAACAAGAAAAAATAAATAAAACCATAAAAGCAAAAAAGCCATCATGTAGCCTCCATGCTCCTCCTCATTTCCCCGAATATCAAATACACAAATTTAAAGACATAATTTATGCTGAGGCCTAGAGAGGTCTTTCCTCTATGAAACCAGTTTATTCCGGACCATCCACACTTTTCTGATACAATATCATTTTATTACCTCAAGAGGGCCCCCAGTACAAATGTAGAAATGTGTCTACATATTTGATCTTTTTATTAACCACTGCTCCTCTAACACACATAGACACATATTTCTTATTGTTTAATTTCTTTCTACTGGACAAATTTGTAACTTGCTATGTTTTTCTCAGAACGACGACTGGTTTCCAAAGTTCTGTCCAGGCAACGAGCAGCTTTTACCTTCTCCTTACCGTCATTACTTGGTCTTAACCATCAATATTTGCTCCTTTTCTCACTCACATCCATATCACCCACTCTCTCTGACCTGTCAACATCCTCATACTTTCCGAATGAACCAGAGTGAACAGGAAATAAAAAGTATAGAACGAAATCTAAAAACATTAACGTTGTCTGAATATGACCGAGACCATTGATGAACACTGCATGAATGTGTGACTATTTAACTTTCCAGGAAACTTAGACATGATAAGCTAAAGTCAGTAGTAATGGTTGATTGATTTCGCATTTACAAACTGACCCATTCTCACCAAAAATGTCTGTTTCCACTTAACACAATTACTGACACTTTTAAGTAAAATATTTATTTCTACAACTACAGTTTCAGCGCGAAAGGCCGTATTGACGTTAAGGTTGCCTTTTCCTGCAAATCAAGCGTTAGATAGTCAGTAATAGTGAGTGTTATAATAAAAAGTGAATCATTAGCAGATGAGAACACTGATGCATCCTAACACAGCTGGTGAGTGGAATATTTAAATGTATTACCTCGATATAAAGGGGGGGGCTAATTTGAGCATATCTGAATATCTGGGGGGGATGTGTCTCTCACAATATGGATTGTGACTACAGTCTTGCATAACATTCATTTTTGCAGACTTGCCCCTCAATTAAACGATACACAAAATCAGCTAGCTAGCAAGATATAGAGTTAACCTAGCTAGCTAATTCTGGTTCATACTGGGTCATTTGACATACAGCTGGTCATAACGACATAGCTACAAGTTTATCCTTCGGTCATACAGTTTGATGCATTAATGACATTTACCATCTCCAGTTAACATTTTACTTCACGTTTTGGCATTTTTACCACAGGTTTTTACCATAGCGTTTGTGTACTCAAAGTTTCGTTGAATAGTTAGCTAGCTGGCTAGCCTAGCTAGCGCTAGACCAAAGGCAGTGATCTAACAGAAAGAAACAAAGCACAACAAAAATGGATTTTCACATGAATCATTGAAAAATAATTAATCATATTGGTGACCCTTGTTAAGAAAAGGGGACAGAATAGCCTCGCCATTACTGGAATTTTCTATGTTTACATTGTGTTTTAGTGCCATTTCTGACGATTTTGTATCATGGCAAGTTTTAGCCACCTACCGTTAGCTAACTGAAGGCTAATCGGTTAATGTAGTTATAACAGGAGGAAAGCAGCATAGGCTAGGGTGAAATTTAGGTTACCTTCACATTACGATATATTAATTAGTTAACGTTAGTTTAGTTTGTTTAAGATCAATAAATAATACGATTAGTTTAATTTTAAGTAATTAACATGTCACTGGCCAAATGAACACAGAAGTATCAAGAAGACGTGGGCGAAGTAATGTTATAGCTTTATTACTGGCTTGGCCCACAATGTGAGGAGGGTCGAACTGCTGGCGTGTGGTTCAGTTTAACATCAATATTAACGAAAAGGTAACCACTATTCTGGTTATTCGATGTATCCTGTTTTGTCGAAATGTCATTTTACTTTTTATGTTATGGTTAAGCACAACATCGAAAAGAACTACGCGGGTCCACCAGAAACCTGACCTGATGGTGATTGATGTACCTGTGTGTTAACGCGTGGTTGCACCGCTCCGTAGGTAATAGAAATCGACCGAACACTGGCGCTTTATGTGGACATAATTTAAGCCCTGCCCTTGAGAGAAAGCAAGATATTTATAACTTGGCTATAGAGCAAAACATCCGTAACCCAGTCCCGTAAGTAGCATATTTTAATCACGATAAAACGAGACAGTCGTGTGTATATTTATGGCATTTGGCGGAGGCTATTATCGAGAACGACTTACAAAAGTTCTGTTGTCGTTTACTCATAGAATGAAAACATTCTAGCCAGTATAGTAGGTTAGATACCAATGAACTAGAATACAGTATATTAGAATACAGTAGAATACAGTATATTAATGTGATGCCTAGAAGTGCAAAATACATATAATCTCTCTCAGACAACAATCGGTGCAATAAACAATAAGCACTAGAGCTTCCTTTAGTCAGCATCAGTGCAAAAAACAATACCCTATAATAAGTACTAGAGTTTCAGTTAGTCAGCATAGGAGCATGGAAAGTGTTCATTTAAATATTCCACAAATAGATGGGTCTTCAGTCTGCGTTTGAAGATTGCAAGGGACTCTGCTGTCCAGAGAGCAAGCGGACATTTGTTCCACCATCTAGGATACAGGACAGAGAATAGTCTCCATGCTTCTCTTCCATGAGACTTGAAGCATGGTGTTTCAAGGCGAGCCGTACTTGAGGTTCGAAGTACTCGAGGTACAGATCAGGCTTTTACCATTGACATCATGTATTGAGGGACTGGTCCATTTTTGGCTTTGTAGGTTAACATTAAGTTTGTAAATCTGATGCAGGCAGCTACTGGAAGCCAGTGAAGGGAGCGCAGCAATGGAGTAATGTGTGAACCTTTGAAGACTGAAGACCAGTCATGCTGCTGCATTCTGGACAAGTTGTAGAGGTCTGATGGCTCTTAGAGCAAGACCACCTAAATGCTGTCACCTAAATGAGAAACCACAGCCAGGAGTCTGTAGGTGGGTGCACATTCCTGCAACCAACAACTACATCTGTTTTTTTCATACGATTAACTGAAAATGCATCATGGATCGTTGAAACCCCATCTCTGTATTAACAGGCCTCTTTCATTCTCTCTCATTCTGTCTCTGTGTCTCTCTCAGCCTGTATCTCTCTTCTTTTTGGTCTCTCTCTCTCCTCACCGGTGGGCTTACGTGCTGTCTTCTAGCTCCCTGTCCTTCTCCTCTGTCATTTACTACTGATGGATTAAAAGAACTTAGTCATTATGGCAGATACTTATACACAGCCATATTATCACTCCACTGAAAGAAAATGTCACAACTCTACCTGGCTGGGGACTGGAGTTTTCCCCCAGTTTATCATTTTGCTTTTCTTGGGGTTTTTCCTGGGTTCCCGCTGCTCCACTGAGGACAAACCACAAAGCCATTCAGTCAGCATTTTGTAGCTAAATGGGAATGGGTGGACAGAGAAGTATGTGGGCACGGGTTGATGGTACGAGCTCACCTCAACTGCTGTCTGAGAGAAGCTTTTGGCCCAGCATGTCAAACCGCTTAATGTGGAGGATGAGAATACTGTTCCAAGAGGAAAAGTGACTTAAGGACTGGAAGTGTGTGTGAGTGGAGGAGGGTGTGTGTGTTGGACTGGTTTAAAACTCATTCTTTAAGGTCATCTACGTCAGACGAGACTCACTGTGGCAGTGTGAAAAACTCCACCTCTTCAGTTGCCTTGCAGCCTACTTCACACACAAAAACGCTCAAGTAGTGTTGGCTGAAAAAAGAAAGAGACCCTTTCATTGAGAGTGATAAAATCAAAATGGCAGCATGTCATAACTGTATTCTCTCCTTTACAACACAGTAATGAAGCGTTATCCAAAGAGGGTGTGTGACGTGACAGACCTTAAAGTAAGTGTGTAGACTGTCGGTCATAGTAGGGCTCAGATTAACAGAGAGGTAGTTGTAGACATCCACTCTGCAGCTCTGCTGTCCACAGCTTTCACAAAATGGAGAACAGAAATATTAAAACATTTGCACAGAAATAACTTGCTGCATCCCTTATATAGTGTGTGAGTTATCACATGCTAATATGCTTGTGTATGTTTTACTAGTAGATAACAGCTTATCTAATGTGGAGCATCAAAACAGTAAACATGTACACTAATGCAAAGCCAGCAGAGCACGTAGAATGCTCAGTCCATGTCAGTTATGTTTTCCCAAACTCACACACTCTGGGATTTGAAAGTTATGTGATGAATAGAAGCTGAACTGGTGAGCATTTTAAATGTTCACATTTAAGTTATGTATGTTATGAAACTTTCATGAACACTTTAAACAGATGTCCGGAGAAAGCGCCTGCTCTCGGTGAGAAAATGTACACTTTAAACAAACACGTTAAGACTGGTTAAGACCAGTCCATTAACACAAATGAGATATGGAACAGTGATACATAATTACCTGGTGCATGTGAGCACAGACTTGATATGAAACTCAAAAGTTTTCCGCAGGGCAGATGTAAGAGAAGAAAGGCCCCGAGCCTCTCTTCCTCCTCTTTCAGCTGCAGTAACTCAGGAACTCATGGGCATCCTTTGGAGGACAGCACAGGAGAACATCAGAGGAGGCTTTGCTCCTGGACTTCAACAGCAGTGAAAAAACAAAGGTGCCTGTGTTCAGTTCCTGCAGGGTACTGCGTGAGGTTCTGAGGTGTTCTGAATGGCTGAGGGGGCCGTTTAACTGGACATGATCATAATCTTCTTCAAATGCAGGGCAGCGGGCTGAAACACACTCAAGCAGGGCTCCCAGGAGCTGAACCTTCTGCTTTGTGCTCCGACTGGTGAGGCGGGCCTGCTGCAGATCTGCAAAACATCTACACCCAGCAACAGGGAGACCAAGTGGTTTATATCTCTGAGCTTCACAGCACCTCCTTAAGCACTCATGATTAAACTGTTCATTTAGACCCATGTGAAGCCTCTGGTTCTGAACGGACATGTGTGCTGGTGTGTGTAGACATGCCTGGAAGAGCAGGATGTTCAAATATATGGCACAGAAATCCAACCGGAGGGCTCTCGATTGGAAGAATGTGGTTGGACCAAATCCATATAAGAGTCTGAAAGTGTGTGAGTAAAGCGCACTTTTGCGGCAATTAAAGTGTGTAAGGCTCACTCTAGCAATGATGAAAGTGTGTAAAGTGCACTCTAGTGACGATGGTGCGCATAGCTTTAGCAGGCCCGTCCAGAGCGCTCTGTATTTGTCCATGACGTCTGCAGTGTGGATCAGCGCTCAAGGAACAGCTCACATCACACCTAACCTCAGCAGAAAACACCAGACTCCACATGCTGATTGCCTTGCGAAAGCACAGACTGCCTGCATGATCCCAGCAATGTTCCTCTTTAGGACTTTGGGAGCAAGTCCCTCCTACCACACAGTAAGTCCAGTGCTCCCAAATTATATAATCATTTCTGCATTAACCTTTGAGTTTTAATTGGGTTTTTCAGCAAAACATATTTACTGAGCTTTTGCTGAAATTTAGGATATTCTATTAGTCATATAATGCTAATGTTCTTCTTGCTGTCCTGGTTGCCATGCTGGTTGCCATGCTGGTTGCTGTTCTTCTTGCTGTCCTGGGTGCCATGCTGGTTGCCATGCTGGTTGCTCTTCTTGTTGCCATGCTGTTGGCCGTTCTTGTTGCCATGCTGGTTGCTTTTCTTGTTGCCATGCTTGGCGCTGTTCTTGTTGCTTTGCTGGTTGCTGTGCTGGTCGATGTGCTGGTTGCCATTCCTGTTGCCGTGCTGGTTGCCGTTGTTGTTGCTGTCCTGGTTGGAGTGCTGGTTGCCGTGCTGGTTGTGGTTCTGCAGAACTGAGTCTTTGCTCCTCCATTTCCTGTACCATGTAGGTATGCTCAGAGATTGCCCTGTATGCACTCTCAACATCATTTGGTCTTTGCAGCCTTACAGCTACTTCCAATTCATTCCTCATGATTGGTGTTGTGTATTTTGAATACGCTATGTCTGCTTTTTCCCTGGCAATTTTCTTCATTTCCTGCAACAAAATGCTGTTGGTTGTCTCAGAGAGGAGTGTATCGTAGTGCTGCTTGTAGCTGTTCCATTCACAATTGCATTTAAAGCAAACCTAAAGGCAAAATGAGTCGTGAGTAACACCACAGCTGCTTAAGAGGTACCATAGAAACAATCCACCAGCCATGAGGATCAAGCCATACGTCTACATTTTCTCTTTCATGAGCATAATTTCTTTCTCTGTTTATAAACAGTATAATTACAGGAGGTAAAAGCAGATACAGTACTCCATTTACATGTACACCAGGTTTGCAGGAGCAATGAAATTCCATTTCAAAGATGCTCTGGAGGATGTAGAAACTATGAAGATGAGAAAAGCGTTGGCAGCCGTTGAGAGGAGGCTGAATAGTTTCTGTGGTACATGAGGTTACTTCACTCAATTCACTCAGTTCAACTTCAGATGAAGAAAAATTGTGAGAAAAAGTTGATGTCCAGCTGCCCAAAAGCCCTGCATCCCGTCTTTAACTTGTGTGATCGGTTTAGAGGTGTCAGCAGTCCAAACAGAGTCTGATTCCAAAGGCGAATCCCTCGGAATGCTTCAATTATGGAATGTATCATGAGGAGGACATTGGGTATCCACAGGTTCCTCTTGGAAATATTTCCAACCACATCAGCAAGTTTCAGTATAAGTAACTTATGTTAGAGACTTATTGTTAATTTCATATTGATGTGTAAAATTTCTTTTTGTTTTCAGTACCTATGAAAGATTTTGTCTGTTTTCTTGCTTTTTTTTTTACCAAGTTTATTTTTTTGTATGTGATGTTGTTATTAATTCCATTCTTTTCTAGGCTTATTTACATTTCCATTCACGATATTTAGCAGATGTTTTTATCCAGAGTGACTTACAAAAGTGCTTTATCATTTACTCAAGGAATGAATACATCCTAGCCAGTGCAGTACGTTAGAGTCCAAGATACCATTGAACTAGAATACTGTTGAAATACAGGGATCAGTGCTGATGCCTAGAAGTGCAAAATACTCTATAACAGATATCGATAAGTTCGGAAAACAATACTCTAGAATAAGTACCAGAGGTTCAGTTACTCAACATAGGTGTAGGATCAGTGCTCATTTAAATATTCCACAAATAGATGGGTCTTCAGTCTGCATTTGAAGACCACAAGGGACTCTGTTGTCCAGACAGTAAGCAGACATTTGTTCCACCATCTAGGATCCAAGATAGAGAATACTCTCGATACTTGTCTTCCATGAGACTTGAAGCATGGTGTTTCAAGCCAAGCCATACTTGAGGTTCGACGTACTCAAGGTACAGATCGGGCTTTTAACATTGACATCAAATATTGAGGGACATTTTTGGCTTTGTAGGCAAACATTCAGGTTTTAATCTGATGTGTGCAGCTATTGGAAGCCAATAAAGGGAGACCAGTCGAGACCAGTCTTGCTGATGTGTTTTGGACAAATTGTAGAGGTCTGATGTCTCGGAGGAAGACCAGCAAGTAGCGAGTTGCAGTAGTCTAGCCTTGAGATTACAAGAGACTGCACAAGCACCTGGGTAGCTTCCTGTGAGAGAACGGGCCGAATCCTTCGTATGTTACAAAGGAGAAATCTGCAAGACCGTGTTAGATTAGAGAAGAATGTCAAAGGCTGCTGAAAGGACTAGAAGAATCAAAACAGATGACTGTTTGGCAGCTTTACCAGCATGAAGTTTTTTCGTCACATGCTATGAGGGCCGTTTCTGTAGAATGTGCCGGTTTGTAGCCAGACCGATTGATCACTTTATGCAAGTGCATGTACAACCAATGTTTCAGGAACTTCTTACTTATTAGGTTTCATACCTCAAATGTTAATCAAAATGAAGATTTTGAGGAAAATAAGTTTAATATGTAACTTTTCTCCAAAATATACCCACCACTTTACTGGATATTATTGATCCTGATTTGTTCACAAACAGTAAATGTCATGCTTTACAGTACAAATCTTTGTAAATTTTGCAGATAATTAATCTCTTATTAGTATTCTTTAAGTCTTTGGTTTGGTCTTTTTTGGGGCATATTTTGTTTGAAATTGGATGTTTGACAAATCACATTATTTTTTTGTTACACATAAAAGGGTCTCTTTACATGAAGAAAAAAAAATTGAAAGTCATATAAGGGTTCTTTTGAAGAAAGATGTACCCATCTACCAGTACCCATCTATCAGCTACTTACTCGGCTGCTGCTAAAAATAGGGATTTCAAATATTTTTTGAACTATTGACTTATTTTCCCAATAACCAAAATGTCAGTGCAGCATTCTAGAAATGTCACAATGCATATGACATCACAACATCTTTGACGTCACTACAAGTATATAAAGGTGAGCGCAAGCATTTATATGTCATTTCACTTGACAGATTTCAGCAGTTATAAAGTTGGAAGACAATAGAGTGAATTAAACCTAATCATAGGTGAACTTTACTGAACAAGGTACGGTTGAATAAGTCAATTTTGTAATTACAGAAGGCTATTTTCCATCTAATTGTATGTGTATGTATCTGCGTTGGCGCATATAGGGGTTAATTGGCATTACTGATTTGTTACAATTTTTAATTATTTTTTTTATCAACTTAGAGTTCATTTGATGACTTTATTGGCAAGAGATCAGCCTGCTGTTTAAAAAGGAGCTGTCCAAGGTGTAAGGTATCACTCAGGGTTCAAAAATATGTAAAATGACTAAAATGCATTTCTTTTCCAAATTCAAAGAGAAATTTTGCAATATTTCAAGAAACGGGTATTATTCCTCATCTTTGATTTAAGACTAGAATCAATGCTAAACATGCTTGCAATGCACTGAATTTGTTTTATGAGAATGTTTCAGTTTTCAAAGACGATTCAACGTCACGCCAGTGGATCATTGAAGGGTAAGGAATAGGCTTTATGCAAGTTTAGAGGACTGTCATTAAGAGTTTTATAGTGTTTTGAAATATATCCACTTGTGGGAACCACACACAGTAACTCTGTGCTAAAATGTTGACTATTCAAATAACATGATAGCCTTACCCTCACAAAGGTTTTTCCAGAACATGTGCATTGATAAGAATTGTTGATGATTTATGTCGTAGCCATGGCCGAGAGGACAATGGACTAGAAATCCATTGGGGTTTCCCTGTGCAGTTTTGAGTCCTGCTGACTATGTGAGTGTGCTCTACTGTTCATGATCTGTGAGTCTGCACTCAAAACTCACTTTGTCTGTGAGGGAATCCAAGCCATCTTCTCATTGTGACCTTCCACGTGCTGAGCTGTTTTATTTGGCCATCAAAGGTGTGGTGGAAAAATGAGAACACATCAAACACGGACAGCCGTATGAATTGAGTAGTAATAAGTTTATTGAGTTCTGTCCCCTGTATAACAGAGAAAGAGAACTGACTCACAGTACAAGTCCCTCTCCCCTTGTACACAGAGAAGAAAAGAAAGAAAAAACAGCTCCTACAACGTATCTGAACTTTATGTTTTGGTTAGCCTGAGCGCAGGTGGGGTCTTCTATCTCTACGGTTAGAACAGTCTTCTTCTAGCTCTCTTGGTAGAACAGCATGTTAGCCGCTGATGTCCTTGGCTCTCACGCCTAGGTACGGACTGTTATGCTGTGACTATAGAAACACAAAGCAAAGTAAAGCGAAGCAAAGTACATTTCCACAACAAAAGGTATGATAATTTCCATTATTAGAAATCCAATGGGGTTTCCCCACGCAGGTTTGAGTCCTGCTGACTATGTGAGTGTGCTCTACTGTTCATGATCTGTGAGTCTGCACACAAAACCCATTTTGCTATTTGTGAAGGAATCCAAGCCATCTTCTCATTGTGACCTTCCACGTGCTGAGCTGTCTTATTTGGCTATCAAAGGCATGATAATTTCAGGCTTTTTTTATGCCTTTGGCTATGCTGTGTTTCCACCATAGCTGGCTTTCTTACTTCACCCAAATGTTACAAAGAGGTGTATCAGTAGTCAATGTACTTCACAGGTCCCACTTCAAATACAGTCTTATGAAGGTTCATGTGAAAATGTGAACTGTAAACAGTCAGAGTGAATTCTGCTGAACATGCACTAAACCCACACAGCTTTAGACCTCAAGCAGTTTGGACATCCTCATTCTAACTAGTGTAATTGTGGCATACAAGAAAAAGGGGGCCAAAAAAACCCAAAAAGCCACCTCACTACAGAGTCCCCTGTTTGTCTAGTGTCCCCTTCAAATTTCACACAGCATTGTTTAACCAACAGAAACCAAGCAGACAGCAGTGTTGCCAACACATTTTATTTAAGAAAGCAGGATTAAGAAGAACCAAGAATAGTTTCAGCATCATTTTGTTGAACAGCATTAGCCTGAGCCTAGTGCTTGACCATCCCACTGAACTGAGTAGGAGGCAGTTGGTGTTTACTGTGGTGGTAGTTGGAGTGACTAGGCAAGTCCTGAGTGAAGCTGTAGCTGCTAGAACCACTGGACACACTTGATGGGGCACCAGTGTAGGGTAACTGCACGTCAGAAGATTGTTGGTCCACATTAAAATCTACAGCAGATACTGGCTGTCTTCCACCTGCCTGCATCACAGCATTCTGTCCCCACCCACTAGAGTAGCTGCCAAGATGCCCTTTGGAAAACCCATTCATGCTGGATGGGGTCTGACTTGCTGGGTTGTATTGGTTGAAGGTTACTGTGCAGGAGGCAGTTTGGGGAGGATTTGGGACGCCCTTCTGGGACTGGTCAGTGTGCAATGCAGTCTGGTGGCTCCAAGTTTGGCCCATGCTCCCAACCTGTGAAGGGGAGGCCCTACATGAGCTGCTGCTTTGAGCAGCATCATTGGATCGCTGGCTGGGGGAGGTCATGGCAGAACTTGTACCGGAACCCTGCAACTGGGCCTGGGCAGACTGGTGGCTTCCTGTCTGCCATGTACTCCCAACCTGAGAATGGAGGAACCTAGAGGAGCTGCTTTTTTGTGGAGCATCACTGGCAGACTGTTGGCTACTAGATGTCACACCAGAACCAGCACTGGAGCCCTGCATTTGGGACTGGGCAGTCTGTAGTGCAGACTGTTGGCTAGTGGACTGCCACATACCTGTACCCAGCACAGGTCCAGTCTGTATTGAAGCATGATCATAACTAGAGGGCTGGGTTCCTACACTGTGGGTAAGCACAGGTGCATAACTGCTGCTTTTTTGCACATCACCAGCTGACTGCTGGTGGGTGGAGCTCAACCTCTGCATTTGAGACTGACCAGCTTGCTGTGCAGACTGCCAGCCAGTGTTCTGCCCTGTGCCTGCACCCTGGGCTGGCAGAGGCCCATAGTAGCTGCTTTTTTGTGGAGCATCACTGGCAGACTGTTGGCTTGTAGAGGCAATAGAAGAACCAGCACTGGAGCCCTGCATCTGCAACTGGCTAGTCTGCCCTCTCCATGTCTGCCATCCATTTGCAAACCGAAAAGGAACAGCCCCGCGAGAGCTGCCATGTTGTTCAGTATCCTTGACGGGCTGTCGGCTAGTAGAGGTTACACCAGAACTCCCACTGGCACTTTGGCTAGCCAAGAGTCTGGATTTCAGCTGTGTGTAGCTTTGAGATTGAGGGGAAGGAACACGAGAAGGTTGGACCTTCTTTGAAGGATGGTATGTTGGGTGGCCTGAGGATGGAGCCCTGTAGTCTCCCTGATGGGTAGGAGCAGATTGAACAGACACAGTGTGCATTGTTGAACCAGTATACTGAATTGGGAAACCTTGAGCACTGGATATAGAGTCCAAGCTGCCAGCAGACCCCTGATGCCAGACACCTTGTTGAAACAGACCACTAGAAGTCTGGGGGGTGCCAAAGACACGATTAGCACTCTGCCCCTGAAACTGAATTTCACCATTACCAGAAGAATCCTGCAGTTGAGCTTTGGCTACAAGTCCAGGGAATTGCTGGCCACCTTGGAACACAGACTGGTAATACCCAGCAGAGCCACTTGCAGTCTGTGCACTTGAATCCATTTGACTTCTGGAACCTCTCCTTAAACATCCACCCGCAGTCTGACTGGGTTCCAGGCCTTGCTGAGGGAACACAGAGCTACTTTGCTTAGATGCAACACTGGAAGGAGAGCCCTCCATCTTGGTCAGATAAGGTAGGTAGCCAACTTCTTGGGGCTGAGCCACAGAAGCTGATGTTGCTACACCATACCAATGTGGTGCAGATTTGTTCCACACTTGAAGGGGATGAACAGAGCAGAGATTGCTTAAATTCCTGAATATAGACACAAAGCATCACCATTTGTGGTTTGATCTGAACAGTTTCTTACCACCAAGCCCCTCTGCATCCCTCAGCTGAAATATGACAGGGAGGAGTAACCAGAGCCTACAAGACAAAAAGGCATTTAAACATGAAAATCAACTCTCTTAAACACATACAAGGTAACGCCATAACATAAGCACAGGATATGACTACCTTCTGCTCCACCACATTGTACTGCTAGACAGGGGAAACCCCAATACCCAGTTTCATACACCAACCCTTCCCCCTGGGAGAAGCACAAACAGACACAAGTTCCCAGTTTGTCTGCATTCCTTTTAAGCCTGTCATTAAAGTTAGCTCATAAGAATCACCTGTTCAAACTCTTTTCAGCCATTATCTAACCAATTAAAGGAACCCACGAGTGAGTACCAAGAGCTAGAAATGATAATGGGCTGATATTAAGCATAACAGTAATATTGCGGTAGTACCAGAGGCTGCATTAATTGTACAGGCCTTAATGTTCACTTCTGGTTTGTTTGTTTCCTTCTCACATGGGTGGAATTGAGTTTGGCTGTTTGTTTGTTGAGCATTTGAATCCATCAAATATCCATGTTTCACTTTATTTTTGTTTAGAAATATTTTGGAGCCATTGTTATTCCTTTCATACATCTAGTCTTGATGAAGGTTAGATGTAGGCTGGAGTTGTGAGGAATACAAAATTATCTTTCAGACACAGAATTATGATCAAAATTATAACAACATGAAGGTTGTTTCTCAAAACGTCCTAACATCCTTTTCAGATAAAATTTTATTTTTCCTTTCCATGAAAATGTATTACATTGATCTTATTAATGTCAGATGGACATGCTTAAACAGAGACACTGCATGGATGTGTCTCTTCACTTTAAACAGAGATAAACATGTAGAAGTGTTCTGTATATTTTACGGGACCTGATAGAGATCTGGTGGGGGAGGGATGTACTGTACAGTTCTGGGTTTGTGGTGGTCCATGCAGAATCCAACAACGCTCACCGTCATATCCAACTAACAATGCTTTGATATTTAGTTATATATATTAGAAATCCCACATGAAGTCTAATCCATCAGTCATTGTAGTGATGCATGTGAACATGTAGAGTAGCAGTTTTAATGTATTGTATGCTCATATAATATCCTGTGTAGCTGTACCTGTTTATGATAAATGGCTTTATTGGTGTTACTTTTAAAAAGTGAAAGATTCTCATTAGTCAGCTTTCATTCACAGCAAGGCATGCACAAGAGGAAGAGTGGCAATAACATATTTTCAGAAAAAAAAAAATTTCACCGTGAGAAAATGAATACTAGTCAGATACAAATGTTGAAGAGAGTCCTCAGTCTTTCCTGACAACTACCAATCAGATAAATCACCAATAATCCATTCCTCATTGTTTACTGCTGTTTTTCATGGTCATGCTTTCATTCAAAGGAGAGTGTATGAGGATACCGGTAGGTGAAGGAGAGAGATAGAGCCCATAATGCCATTACACTCGTCTCATCCTGCTGTACACACTCATATAGGCTTCATAGATGTACCGAGAGGCTGTCACTTGTTGACTAAAATATATTTTTCCTGTCCAATCTGATTCATTGAGAGTAAAAAGGAGGGTATGAAGCCACTAAACAGGACAGGGACAAGTGACAATTTAAGAGATGCCTTAGATGATAATGGACTTTAAAAAATTTATAAAATCTCCACACATCATTAAGAATAGTAAAGTACTCCCCAGCATGTGGAGGTGTGGTCATTCAAACAAATACATAACTAAAAAGAAACGAGAGAAGCACCAGAGGAGGGGGGAGACGGTGGGAGAGCAGAGACAATTGGGAAGGAGATTAGTAGACAGAACGAGAAGAGAGGGGGCTGGAGAGAAGTGGAGAGGTTAAAGTGAGAAGAGGTCCTTGATGCACACCCAAATGTACTTGTACATCACTTCCTAAACCTCGGTCACAATATCTGGACTCGTCTTCATACAAATGCATAGATTTCTGAGCATTAGTATACTTTGCCCCTCAATTCTCTTATGAGGGAGTGAATTCCCTGTGACCTGTTCAGTTTATGATTATGGCCTTGCTCTGCATGGCAAGTTTTAAAATTATGCTGAGTGGCAATACAGCATCAGATGAGGGAACACTGGTGAAGAGTGAAGAGTAGAGAAAGAAAAGAGACAAGGCATTTGTACACTGCACAAGAGAATTTCATTTCAATACAACTAAATAACCGAGTAATTACAGAACAGTCACCCAGTAGCATTAGATCTGATTTACACTTCAGGTAAAAGGACAGATTCTCATGGTACAATGCAGTACAACGTGGCCAACATTAGTGCAGGCAGCAGGTCACGTAGTCTACAGTTTGTTACATGGAGACGTGTATTCTGTAACGGCCACATCACCTACAGGAGAGAATAAAGGAAAACAGGTTCTTATTCATGCTACACAGGAGGACATTATAGCACATTTAGTGTAATTATAATTCAGTTCATATGATCTTGTTCCTTAATTACATATTGAAGAGTGACGTGAAATAAGGTTGGTCATTTCTACTTCCAAAAATGACTCATGTAACATCTGTCCCAACCCTCATCTTCCATTATGGAATCTGAGGATAATGGGACTGGTTCTTACTGGGCTGGTAGTAGTCGTAGATCTTCAGCTGGCTTCAGGTTCTGCACCACTATATCCTGCTGGATAACCAGAGTGTAGGTCTCTCCCTTCTTCAGCTCGGGGAAGGGAGACAGCTGCGTCACCATACAAAATCACGTAGACCATTGTTAATGTTTGTCCCAACATACAACATACTGTTCATCTTGCAAGCAAGTTGATCTGAAACTGTTGAACTAGTGAAAGCCTGTTCTTACCCCGTTCAAATACATGATGACGTTTCTCTCCGTTTGATCCACATGCTTTACAGTGGCATTCTCCTGTAGACAGATTATTTATAAGCAGACCAGCTAATGCATGATGGGTATTTTCAGTGAGGTCAAAGTTACCGCTATAGAGCCAGATACTGGTATCAATGACCCCTCAACCAGACTGAACCCAGACAGCAGCTTGACCTCAATGACCACCATGTCCGTCTCAGTCCTGTTATCATTATACCCGAAAGACAAATTAAAGCAAAGTCAAAGGGTTACATGGGCAAAGCCATTCTTTCCTCTTGTTCTCTAGTAGAGCTCAGCTGACAGTCACAGTGACCCCCACAGACAGGTTTGGGGTACTGCAGTTTGATGTTGTGTTGAATGAGATACTGAAGGAGGAGAAGTCATTGGGAGGAGGGATGTTGTAGTGCTGGGTGAACTGGAAGAGAAATATTAGTAGCATACAGGATCCCTAGAGTCATTTACACACCCAAGAAACTATTCAAAATGGTCTTCAAGCATATCCACACCATGATCAACACAGGAAGTGGCACCAGACTAACCTGCACAAACACAAAGCCTTGGCCTGATGCCCTGACATTGTAAAACCCAGTCACTTCCTGCAGCTGGATCTGCTGGTACAGTAGTCTTTTGTTCCGGTACACCATGAACTGGGTCTTCAAGCCGTGCGGCGACGTCACAGTCACCGCAATGGTGTCTGTTGTACTGTAGGTTGCAGTGCTATATTTTGCCAGAGCCTGAAGATCCACTACAGTGTCCTGGGCAGAGAAAAGGATTAAAAACAGAGATACAATATTGAGTGGGTTTTAAGAACAGGAGCTGACCCTGCTCCTATACTGACCAAATTGGTACTTATTGTAGGGTATTGTTTTACACTGATGTTGTCTAACAAACAATAAGGACTAGAGCTTAAGATAGACATTTTGTATTTTGTACTTCTAGGCATCAGCATTGACCCCTGTACATTATTTGAGTTCATTGGTATCTTGGTCCAACCTACTGTACTGGCTAGGATGTATTCTATGAGGAAATGAAAGCACATTTACCTGACACTTTTATCCAAAGCAACTTACAATTATGACTGAGTACAACTTGAGCAATTGAGAATTAAGGGCCTTGCTCAGGGGCCCAACAGTGGCAGGGTTTGAACCCAGACTCTAACAAATATCAAGTACCTTAACCAGTGAGCTACCACTGCCATGAGCGCATTTGCAAGTTGCTCTGGATAAGAGAATCTGGATGGAAAGAGAAGGAAGGGAGAGAGAGAAGGATAGAAAGTGATGGTCCGAGAGGTGGAGGGGGGTGACTGATGTCCGATGTTGTGGTGGTACGGGTGAAGATCAGGTCCAGAACATTGGCCGCTTTGTGAGTCGGAGGAGAGTGGTTGAGAGTGAGGTCAAATGCTGTCAACAGTGGAAGGATGCAGGAGGAATGTAGCTTGTCTGATGGATACACACACACACACACACACACACACAAACACACCAAACGAACACAGGACGCAACACTTGAAAAAATATGCTTTTTTCTCTTATGGTTAGTGTTTTTCAGTAATACTCACATGAATGCTTTATTGTCCAAGACAGGAGACATTATGCACTGTCTGCATTGAAAAACCTTTAAATATAATTTATTTGAATATCAGTTGACCTTCAGTCTGGCAATGGTCATTTTCATGTGTCTTACTTGTCCATTTTATGCTTATTCATATCCCCCAAAAGTCTGTTTAGACAAGCGGTAACTTTAAGCTCTTTCGTGGTGCTCTGTGGTATCTTTACGCACCCCATGTCTTGTCTTAAACTGGTTGTTTTTCCAGAGCCAATAGTTTGATGCTTTATCATGGACGTTGAGCCAAAGCCATCATTTAGGCCCAGCCGACAATTATCTGTCCAAAACGGTATCTGGAAAGAGAGTCTAGCTAACTGGAAGATGTCCACTCTCTTGAAGAAAAATCATGGACAACAAGAAGATGGAAACAGACGGCGGAAAATAAATCATATTATATATATACACACATGTACATATACATAAAAGGAATCATATACATGTACATATACATAAAAGGAATCACATACATATACATAGTATACATATACATATACACATACACATCATACACATATACATATATCTGCTTATATAAACGCAGTGCCCCCCCCAAAAAAAAATCCAACAACTCTACACCAGTTAGATGAAGGAAAACAACACAAGCATTAAGTAAGTATCCATGACAAATCATTGTGTGGGCAACGAATGGAGCGAAAGGTGTTTCCTAGTTGTCTCTGGTTTTGTGATTGTTAATAAATTAATAGCAGCAGACTTCCAGGCCCAAGAGGTCACAAAGTCATGCCCAGCAAAGAAGCTCTAGGGCTAGGCACACTTCAGGCCATTTGACACCTTAATAAATTGAAAAACCAGACTTCCAGGCCCAAGAGGACACACAAGCATGCCCAGCAAAGTAGCTTTAAACCTGGGCACACTTCATGCAGTTTGACCCTTTAAATAATACTACAAGCAGACTTCTAGGCCCAAGAGGTCACACAATCATGCTCAGCAAAGAAACTCTATGCCTGGGCACATTTCAGACCATTTGACCCTTTCTGTCATTCAAAGCACCAGACTTCCAGGCCTCTAAATCACAACCACATGCCCAGCAAAGTGGCTTTAAACTTGAGCAAACTTCAGACCATTTGACGCTTTAAATCATTCAAAGCACCAGACTTCCAGGCCCAAGAGGTCATACAGTCATGCCCAGCAAAGTTGCTTTAAACCTGGGCACTCTTCAGGCCATTTGACCCTTTAAATGATTCAAAGCACTGGACTTCCAGGCCCAAGAGGTCACACAGTCCTGCCCAGCAAAGTACCTTTAAACCTGGGCACAAATCAGACCCTTTCTGTCATTCAAAGCACCAGACCTCCAGGCCTCTTACTCACAAGCACATGACCAGCAAAGCACCCCCTCGTCCAGCCACACTATACCACCTTGCCCATCCTGGAACAACCACACCTCCAGGGCACCACATGCCCATCACTCATTCCCACCAAACTGCACCCTCACCTGGCCACGCCACACCCTGTCTCCCCTTTTACCCTCCAGGTATGCACACCTCCACAAACCTGGCGCACCAGCCGAACCTTTTGGGCCCAGACTTAAGCACCCCTCCTCATACTAAACCCTTTACACCTGCCCCTCTCGAGCTCCAGGCCACTGGTGCATTTCCAAAGAGTCCGGCCACTGCTTCATTTTGGGTTCTGACAGGTAGAGGGTAACTTGGAGGAGATCAAACCTGAAGGACTGGTCACTTTAAACCAGTTTCTAACAGTCCCCTTGGTTGTGATAGGTTGTGGATCAGTGTGTATTCTGGATCAGCAGGCCTGGGACAAAATAGTTTTTAAAAAGCGAGTTTTAGTTTTTTAAAGACTGCGTGGTATGTATTCGTTTAAGACTGATAACTTTTATTTACTTTAATCACTTGATTATTTCGCAATTAAAAATCTTTTTTTTTTAAGTCATTAAAACTATTTTGAGGATCCCTCATTGTGTTTAATTTCATTTTCATATAATATTATGTCACATCATATCATATATAATAAGAATAATATATATATATATATATATATATATATATATATATATATATATATATATATATTATACATATATATTTTTTTATATTTATATATATATATATATATATATATATATATTTATAAATATAAAATATATGGGGGGAGCGGTCGGGGTGGTGTGTGGGGGGGGCCTGACTGACAGCTGTCAAATCAATCAATCAATTTAAGCAATAAATCTTTTTCACCATTAGTATATACTATCTCTCTCTCTTATACACAGTCATGCACGCACGCACTCATACACACACACACTCAGTTTTTGTATCGGAATAGTTGCTGAAGTCAAATTTCACACACATATATGCACTTCTTTTGCACTCTTGCACATCCTTCCTACTTGCTACTAGAGTACTGTACTATATCAGCACTGTACTCTGAATTGTTCTGGCTGCTACAAGTGACTGCTATGTTCAGTATAGCGTGTCACTGACTCCTATGCACAACCCATTTTACGTATTCCCAATACTGCCTACTGGTAAAAATAAATGCACTGTCTGTTCTTTGTGTATTGGTCCTGTCCTGTATTTATTTATTGTATGACATTATTGCACTGTATTGTATTGTTTGCACTCGTGTAGAGTGCTGTCTGTTGCACTTGTTTTGTTTTATGTTGGATCCATGGTCCGGGAGGAATATTGTTTCGTTTTTGCTGTGTACTTGTACATATCTGAAATGACAATAAAAGCCTTTTGAACTTTGAACTTGAACTAATTGGTGGGAACATTTTTATCACACTAATTTCACCTGAGCACTTAGTCTGCATATTTCTAAATGAAAAGAAAAAGTTCTTACAAACAATATAAAGCACACACCTAATTTTTCATATATAAAGTGGCTTCTCCTACTACTAATTCAGTAGTACTTTGCTTGCACAGCTGAAGGACCTCAAATACCTTTCATTACTCAAACACAAAACATTAGAGAATATTCAAGGGAAACAGACAATGTTTAAATATGACTACTCAATTTTTTAAACATCTATGTGCAAATGATTTATTTCAAAGCTTAAGGTTTTGATCACACCATCAAAATCAGGAGTGAAAGACAAGTCAGAGAAAATGTGTATTTGACGATATGCTATTTATTTTGGGAAATTCATTGTGGGAGAACATTCTGGCCTGAGGGCTTGTAATCACCAGCGTGAAAGGGTCCAAGCATCTCTCTCACTTTGGGTGAGGCATCCTTGTGCAGGTAGTGATGGGGCTTTTTGCCACTGTTGTCACGTATGTTGCAGTTGGCACCATGATCACACACCAGAACACTCAGGACCGATTCGTGGCAGTGAAAAGCAGCGATGTGTAGTGGGGTGTAGCCGTCGTAGCTCTTGGTGTTTACGTCAACCCCTGGCCCACCTTGCCGTGATAGAAGAAGGATCTTGCTCATCATTTCGCTGTTTCCTTGTTTAGCAGCCCAGTGAAGTGCTGTGAAACCAGACATGAAGTTTCTCCTCTCTGCCATCATGATGTCCTGGAGCAGAAGCTGGCAGATTTGATCCTGCTGTCCTGCTGGACACTTCACAAGCCAGTCGTGCTCTCTTGGACCTAGGGGGAAGAAGGCTGACTGCTTTGCACCCAAACCTGGTTTGGTGTCTTTGTTGATGTTTTTCAGGGCTGGTGAAGCAGGTGCCATAGAGTGACTCTGCTTGGTCATGGCTGATCTGTACAGGTCATATCCATCGTTCATTTCAATCAGACATTCTATCGCAGTCCTTTCAGTCCGTTCACGGACCATCTTAAAATCTACCAGAGAAAGTAACATTACTGCTGGATATATATGAAACACATATTGTATGTATTACATACAGCCTGACAAGAATCTACAAACTTGTAAAAAATTAATAATGCCCTAATATTTCAAGCGCTGTTGCATATTTTAAATGAGAGTTTTAGTCATTGCTGATCAGAGGATAAAAGCATTTTCAATAAGTCAGTTTTTGTCCCTTATTGCAAAGATGATTTAGTTTACTGTGTTTTTTTATACATGTGGTTTAAATTCATCCATTTAGAAAGGCAAGGCCAAAAAGCAGAAAAAAAAAATCAAACATCCATACCAACAGTAGGAGGTTTTTTCCAATCTATCTTCGTTTTCTTTAGATGCCACTTCTGCTTTCTGCTATTGGTTTGCTTTATTAGTTCTCTCCTGGATCCCACCTCCTTTGTATCTACATTCTCATTCTCTATGCCTCCAGCACACCAGCTCCAGAAATGCCTCATTTTTCGATCTGTCCTCTTCAGTGCCCTTCCAAAGACTGATCTGTAAAGGCATTGTGCATGGAACTCCCCGCGTGTGACATGCCCAGCAAAGTAGCTCTGGGCCTGTGCACACTTCATGCAGTTTGACCCTATAAATGAAACTAGAAACAGAGTTCCAGGCCCAAGAGGTCACCCAATCATGCCAAACAAAGCAGCTCTGGGCCTGGGCACACTTCATCACATTTGACCCTTTAAATAACCAATGCTCCAGACTTCCAGGCTCAAGAGGTCACACAGTCATGCCCAATAAAGTAGCTTTGAGCCTGGGCACACTTCATCACATTTGACACTTTAAATAATACTACTACCAGATATTTTATTTACAGAGCAGCTCCTCATTGGTTCAGCTCAGAAGCTTCTTTTTGATGTCCTCTTTCTCCAGGTAATCCTGCAGAATTTGTACATAAGTTTATGATGAGATTATTTATAATCAAACGACTACACTATACAATCACATCTTCCTTTTATTTACATATTATACAGATATTTACAGATATTTATATTTTACTTACAGAGCAGCTCCTCATTGGTTTGGCTCAGAAGCTTCTTTTCAATGTCCTCTTTCTCCAGGTACCTCTGCAGTTTAGGCATCTCATCTGCCAACCGACGTGGTGTGAAGCTTAGCCTGCTGTTAAAGGCTACAGATATAGTACATCTGTGAGGTTAAAAGCGCTTATTATATGAAGCCTTATAGAGGTCATTTGGAATCATCTCTTTCAATCAACCCTAATGTAACCCTTAAAAACATTCATGAACTCATTTGAATAACACTACCATAGCCCTTAAGAACTTTCCTAAAATTTTTTAGGATGTTCTGAACAGATTATCTCTTAAAGGTTAAATCCCTTAAAGGTCTTAGTCCTGCTCATCCCACATGCTGATGTGTGAGTGAAACAGTGCATAGGTGTAGAGACCTGGACTTCGCGAGATGCAGGCCTATCCTCGCAGTCTGGTGCTATTCTGTTGCTAGAGAACCTGAACATCCTTCTCCAACAGTATGTTCTTCTGGGCCTGATGACAACGCACACACACACAAGCACACGCACACACACGGGCACAAATACAGACATACAGATACTATTTAATTTCTTCACATCTGTAGATACACTAGCATAAGTTGATATATACGTTTATAAGTATGATTATGAGCTGATTTCAACTTGACACGTACAGAGTACATAATATACATAGAGTGCGCATAGTTTTACCAGATTGAGTGCTACAGATTCTTGTGATGAGAGGTAACAAACCCAACGAAATGATGAAAACAAGTACTGGGTTAATCCCTTAAAGGTTTAAAGGAGTCTCCCTTAAATGTCTTAGTCCTGCTCATACCACATGCTGATGTGTGAGTGAAACAGTGCAGAGGTGTAGAGACCTGGACTTGGCGACATGCAGGTCTTTCCTCACAATTAGTGCTGCATTCTGATGCAGGAGAACCAGAACATGCTACTCCACACACACACGCGCACGCGCACACGCGCACGCGCACACGCACACGCACACACACACGCACACACACACATGCATCATCACTACAGCCAGTACAATGGAAAGGTGGGAATGTGTACTGAATGTGTACTGCTGCTATAAGTGAAAGGTGGAGGTACTGGTGGATGTGTACTGACACTATAAGGGATCTCTACCTGCAGTGACAGTCTGAGCTTCTCAAGTTCTTCCTCCAGAGATTTCGTCTCCTGTTCACAGGCCATTTTCATATCTGCCAGAGCAAGTATCATTACTGCTGGATATATATAGAACACAGATTGTATATACTGCATAATTACTACTGGATATATAAAATATACTATATATAGTACTATACATATATTAGTATCACTTTTATTGGAGCCTAAAGGCTAACATTCATTATTAGTTATGTTAGTATTATTGCATCTCCATAGTACTTACTCTTGATGGACCTGTTATGCTCCTTCTCCTCCTCCTGCTGTTTCTGCAGGAGCTCTGTCTCCTCCTGCTGCTCGTGTTTCAGCATCTTCTGAAGTACCTGGAGCTCCTTCTGCTTCTGCAACCTCAAATCCTTCAGCTGCTCCAACAAACTGTTCTCCAACTCCTGCTTCTCCGCAAACACTCCAATCGGGCCACAGGCCCCACTACTGACACAGAACCACACACACACACACACACACACACACACACACACACACACACACACACACACACACACACACACACACACACACACACACACACACACACACACACACACACACACACACACACAGAGAGAGACAAACAGAAACAGAGACAGACATATGAAATTAGAAAATGATATAGTGTAGAATTAGATTGATGTTATTCAGGGACCTCATTTATAAATCTTTGTGGATTCCAAAGTGAAAGTGTGTGTATTCTGCACAAATAACAGGAAATGGCATATACCCCCCAAAAAATGAGATTTCTAAAGCCTCGAGTATGAATTATTGGGAGATAGAGGCGACAATGCAACGCTAAAGACAAAAAAGGAATTTTAACCGCAGTTATGAGTGGAGGCACCAGCAACCGCAGGTGTGAGTGGCATTATATTTACATTTACCTTCCACATCCTTTGTGTCTGTATATTCGTCCTCGATGCGTCCAGTACATCATCTCCAGAAACGCCTCATTTTTTCTCTGTCCTCTTCAGTGTCTTTCCACAGACTGATCTGTAAAGGTGTTCATGTGATTCCCCTCACATGTGACATCAGGCCACAGGACATATGGGGTTCTAAAGTTCCAAGAGCGTAGATGAGTTGTTTTTCTTTGAATTTCCTAATTTCATTGCTGCCATAGCAGCAACTGGCAATGCAAACAGATGTGTCATTAATGCAGTGACTCTACCTCAACCTGGATTGATTAACCATGTACGGCTCACCGGAGACTGTGATACATATAACATCCCAAAGTGTACTTAATTCTGAGCAAAATCTAACTAGCCTCATTACTGCTGAACTATGAGGGGCCATTTAGGGAGAAACCAGGGAAACACTACTTGTACATACATATGAAACATTTTCACATAAATAGCCTACTACTTACATTTGTGTATAATAATTTAAACTTGCATATACACGCACTTACTTACACTGTAGCTTAACTCACTGAAAAGCAACACTGTTCTGTCCTGAGTTTAGAAACTTCCATTTTTTGTGGTTACTTGTAATTAAGAAGCACACGATGTCAGTAGCAGTGAGTCGATTGATGTGTATAGCGATTGGAGAGCGAAAGAACAAGGAGTTATAGTTCATTGTATCTGTGCGAGTCCAGTTGTCTGCATGCCATTTGAAAGTGTTGCAAGTATGTATGTCTTATTTTATTGTTATTTGTAATCACAGATTATTTTGTGGATAACAATTCTCTGTGAAATTTGGTGCATTGTGTATTTCAGTACGAGTTGTGCCGGGTGTGTTGCTGATTGTCTTGATGGGTTTAATTTCACCTTTCCTCATGACGTCAGTAAACCTGTGGACAAGAACTGATCTTTTTCAGTTTTGCTGTCAGCAGAACGTTTCTCTGCCTGTCAACTTGTGTATCGTACACGTACAGAGAACAGAACTTCTACAGCCAAGGCAAGAACAGAAGCATTGCTGAAGCAGAAACGCTAGAAGCTTACTTGCAAGTTAAGCTTAAATTCTGTTTCCTTGAAAACCACACAACGTACTGAACAGTATGTGATAGAGCAGGCAATAACACAAGCGACAGAACTCCATTTAAGAAAGGATGGTGTTTCAGCAAAACCAGAAACAACCTCTAGCAACAGGTTTCCACCCTCAGCTTTCAAACCTAAAGCCAATTTCAAATCAACACTACTTCCCATTTTAACTCACAGCACCCTTTTCTTGGTGAAGATGGATAAGTCCATGAACCACATGGAGTTAGGTTTGAGAACAACTATGCCCTGCCAATGCAATATTTCACGCCCCAAAATGGCATCCTACTCCCTCATTCAATCCTATGTTTTCAAACACCCATGATAGCAACACAGACGTGAATGACTTTGAGATATCTTACTCATTGTTAGCTTGTGGCTACAGGTTTACTTCAATTTAATGACAAACCTCAGAACTACAGAGCCTGGAAAGATTCCTTTCAGACTGCTACCAGCGGTTTAAAAGTGGTTTAACTCTACCGCCAAATGAGGAGATGGATTGTCTTCTCAAGTGGTTAGGCAAAGAGTCAGCAGACCATGTTGAACAGATAAGAGCAATACACATCAATCATCCAGAAGCAGGACTGGCTATGATATGGAACAGACTGAAACAATCTTATGGCTCAGCAGAAGCAATAGAAGATGCTATGTTCGATTGCACTGATGCCTTTTTTCTAAATTAACAAAGTTGAGTGATCTGCTACTGGAACTATAGTCAGCCAAGGCTGAAGGTGACTTGCCTGACCTCTCTTTTCTCAACACCACAAGAGGTGTAAACCTCAATGTACAGAAGCTTGTGTTTAAGAGGACCAAAGAGAATAATAAGATGGCTCTTTCAATCCAGGATGCATCCTTCATGAAAATAATGAACGAAGGACTACAGAAAAATTCAAATAATAGTTGGACCGTTACCCTTTGAATGTCCATGGCAACGGCTCCCGAACCACAGGCCTCAAGCACTTGAAGCATCTCATGTCTCTCGGGCACACTGTGACTTAGATCATCAGACCACTGTTACAGCCTTGACTAGGCAGCAAAGCTGTAAAAGAGTGATGAGAAAACCAGACAACAAAAGTGAATGTAGAAAGAAGGGAAACACAAGGAAAGACCATGGTAGTTTAAATGTTGCTGGTGTATTATAACACACACACACGCACGCACGCGCACACACGCGCACACACACACACACACACACACACACACACACCTCTAAAAATATTGTGTTTTAGAGCATGTTTTTTATGAAAATGACTAATGATCAAAATAACAAAACACTTACAGAAATTTCAGACCACAAATGTGATCTGAGTATGTGTCACTAAGAACAGCTGGTATATAAAAAACGTAAAGACTTTTTAAGTTGCTTTTCAGTTCATTTAAATCATTAGTCAAGCTAATCAAACCCAACCAAGAGAGAATCCAACACTACCTGCACTCAGATGAGCTACAGGTCTCTCCAGGTTTGTCCTCAATTAAACCTCTATTAAAAGTGTTAACTGTAGTGTATTTTAAGTGTGACAGTGTAACCACTGTCTTTGGTGAAACGGGGAAGACTGTAGTCTTCCTTTATTGTGCAGACACCTGCATAGTCCTTTTTGTGAGACTGTATTACTTCACAAAATACTGCCGCAATCATCATCATCACCGCCTCTGTGAGTGAGTGTGTGTTGGTGAGAGAATGTGTTGCCACCTCCATGCCATAGTTGCTTTGTGGGTTTAGCACCATGGGGATGTCTCTCCACATGTTGGTCATGGGGTCACAGGCCTCTACACTCTGCAAGTGATCAGCACTATCAAACCCACCCACCTACAAATGCAGAAAAGAGGAGAAAGATTCATCTGGAAGTGTTACTTTGGGGATGAAGTTACATCCATTACTTCACATCTGGGAACTGCAGATCCTGTTATGGTTGGTAAATTCTGCAGTCTTGACAATAGCAGACATTTTGCATATCCTTCACTGGTAAAAACTGTAGCGTGTGTGATTGAGGTCCGTTACTGTGCATTATACAAACATACGCTAAGCGTGTGTGTGTGTGTGTGTGTACAATTGTGGCCAAAGGTTTTGAGATTGACAAATTTTGGGTTTTACAAGTTTTTAGATCCTTTTGTCAGATGTTTATATGGCATAGTGAAGTAATTTCATAATATTTTTTTACTTTTTATTGACAAATACATCCAGTTTAAGCAGACTTAATATTTACAATGTTGACCCTTCTGCAATTCACCTTGGCATGCTGGATATCATCTTCTGGGCAAAGTCTTAACTGATGGCAACCCAATCTTGCCTAATCAGTGCTTGGAGTTGATCAGTTTTTCTTTTTCTACCATCTTTTGAGGAGAGACCACAGGTTCTCAATGGGATTGAGATCTGGGGAGCTTCCTGACCATGGACCAAAAATGTCAATGTTTTGTTCACCGAGCCACTTGGTTATCATCATTTTGGCCTTGTGACATGGTGCTCCGTCATGCTGGAAAAAGCATCCCACTAGCAAGTCTGGGTTTGACATCCTAAGACGGCGGCTTCGTAGCTAGCAAGCTATAGCGCCAACTAGCTACTGAAACTGTATTTCCATACAATTATGTCGCTATTAACAAGAAAGCGAAGATTAATTAGCTACTTTGTTTCATTCTTTGGAAAGGTGCCATTTATAGTGATATAGATGGCTACTTATGTGGTGTTGCTTAAACGTATAGGTTTGATGGTATAGATTGACGTTTGCTAGCTAATATAGAGCTAACTAGCGAGCTAATAGCAATAGCTAGCTAGCAGCAAACGTTCGCCATTAGCGATCACAAAACCAGGTACAACTAGGAAACTCATTGCGCTCCATTGGTTGCCCGAACAGTTACATTTCTAACAGTGATTTGACATCGTTACTTACTTAATACTTTTGTTGTTTTTATTAATTTAACTGGTGTAGAGTTTCTGTCAGCCGCGACCCTGATGTTTCTCCAGTGGTGGTGTTCATCTCTGCCCATCTGAATTATTGCATTTAACTACTTGTTGTTTCACGTTGACATTTTTTTTTATCGGGGACACTGCGTGTATATAAGCAGATATGATTTCTTTTCCGCCGTCTGTTTCCATCTTCTTGTCCATGATTTTTCTTCAAGAGTGGACATCTTCCAGTTAGCTAGACTCTCTCTCCAGATACCGTTTTAGACAGATAAAAGTCGGCTGGCCCTAAATGATGGCTTTGGCTCAACGTCCACGATAAAGCTGTGGAAAAACAACCAGTTTAAGACAAGACATGCGGTGCGTAAAGATACCACAGAGCACCACGAAAGAGCTTAAACGTACCGCTTGTCTAAACAGACTTTTGGGGGATATGAATAAGCATAAAACGGACAAGTAAGACATGAAAATGACCATTGCCAGAGTGAAGGACAACTGATATTCAAGTAAATTATATTTAAAGGTATTTCAACGCGGACATCACTCCCGTGTGGTGATCTGTGTTAACTCTGAGTGAGCATGTTAATAGAGTTATGGTCACTGCACAATATTTTATTTTTTAACCTATCTTCCCTCCTTTTTTAAACAAAGTAAAAGCCAATATGAAAAATATAAATATGTTTTATATATATATATATATATATATATATATATATATATATATATATACACACACACACACACACACACATATATATATATATATATATATATATATATATATATATATATATATATATATATATATATATATATTGTGTGTGTGTGTGTGTGTATAGGCTCATAAAAAGAATAACGAGTAAATTATACTGGATGTGGAAGCATGTTCTGGTTCTCCTGCAGCAGAATGCAGCACTAATTGCCAGGAAAGACCTGCATGCCGCCAAGTCCAGGTCTCTACACCTCTGCACTTTTTCACTCACACATCAGCATGTGGGATGAGCAGGACTAAGACCTTTGAGGGATTTAACCTTTAAGAGATAATCTGTTCAGAACATCCTAAAAAAAATTAGGAAAGTTCTTAAGGGCTATGGTAGTGTTATTCAAATGA